>NC_058417.1:20433963-20694926 GCF_002201575.2 Neomonachus schauinslandi
GGGGGAGGGTTTATTTATTTAAATAAATAAATTAATAAAATAAAATAAAATAAAATTTTTAAAAAAGGAAAAACGTAAAGGACATTATTGGGACAATCAGTGAAACTTGAATACAGACTATAAATTAAATAGCATAGCATAGCTATTAGTTTTCCTGAATTCAATCATTGTACTGGGGTTCTGTAAGAGAATGTCATTATTCTCAGGAGATAGGTTCTAAAGTATTTAGGGGTAAAGAGTATAATGTCTCAAACTGGCAAAGAAAAAGAATAATAATACATGTGGCATGTATATATATGCACATATATATGTAGAGAGATATAAGTGAATAAAGCAAATGTAGGAAGATGTCAGTGATTGGTGAATATAGAGAATATATGGGAGCTTTTATAGAAAAGTTCTTGCAACTCTTCTATAAGTTTGAAATGATTTCAAAACATAAAGTTAAAAATCAAATAATAGTCTAAAACTGTCCTAACATAAAAATGTTTATTTTCGGGCGCCTGGGTGGCTCAGTTGGTTAAGCGACTGCCTTCGGCTCAGGTCATGATCCTGGAGTCCTGGGATCAAGTCCCGCATCGGGCTCCCTGCTCGGCAGGGAGTCTGCTTCTCCCTCTGACCTTCTCCCCTCTCATGTGCTCTCTCTCTCTCACTCTCTCAAATAAATGAATAAATAAAATCTTTAAAAAAATGTTTATTTTCAAGGAATCAAATAACACTTAGAAGTGAAAGTCACATCAGACATTTGCAGATACTCCACAACTGAAGAATCAGCACACACTTTGAAAACTCTGGTATGGACTATCTGTAAACTCTGCTTGCCATAGATATGCTAGGAGGTTATAAACACTGAACAGACAATTCTAAACACGAAAAATAATTTTTTAATTTAATTTTTTATTTTTTTAATTAGCATATAATGTATTATTTGTTTCAGAGGTACAGGTCTGTGATTCATCAGTCTTACACAATTCACAGTGCTCACCATAGCACACACCCTTCCCAGTGTCCATCACTCAGCCACCCCATCCCTCCCACCCCCCACCACTCCAGCAACCCTCAGTTTGTTTCCTGAGATTAAGAGTCTCTTATGGTTTGTCTCCCTCTCTGGTTTTGTCTTGTTTCATTTTTTCCTCCCTTCCCCAATGATCCTCTGTCTTGTTTCTCAAATTCCACATATCAGTGAGATCATATGATAATTGTCTTTCTCTGATTGACTTATTTCACTCAGCATAATACCCTCCAGTTCCATCCACATCATTGCAAATGGTAAGATTTCATTTTTTTGATGGCTGCATAATATTCCATTGTATATATATATACCACATCTTCTTTATCCATTCATCTGTCGATGGACATCTAGGCTCTTTCTATAGTTTGGCTATTGTGGACATTGCTGCTATAAACACTGGGGTGCACGTGCCCCTTCGGATCACTACATTTGTATCTTTGGGGTAAATACCCAGTAGTGCAATTGCTGGGTCATAGGGTAGCTCTATTTTCAACTTTTTGAGGAAACTCTGTACTGTTTTCCAGAGTGGTTGCACCAGCTGGCATTCCCACCAACAGTGTAGGAGGGTTCCCCTTTCTCCGCATTCTCGCCAACATCTGTCATTTCCTGGCTTGTTATTTTAGCCATTCTGACTGGTGTGAGGTGATATCTCATTGAGGTTTTGATTTGGATTTCCCTGATGCTGAGTGATGTTGAGCACTTTTTCATGTGTCTGTTGGCCATTTGGATATCTTCTTTGCAGAAGTGTCTGTTTATGTCTTCTTCCCATTTCTTGATTGGATTCTTTGTTCTTTGGGTGTTGAGTTGAATAAGTTCTTCATAGATTTTGGATACTAGCTCTTTATCTGATATGTCATTTGCAAATATCTTCTCCCATTCTGTCAGTTGTCTTTTGGTTTTGTTGACTGTTTCCTTTGCTGTGCAAAAGCTTTCCTTTGCTGTGCAAAAGCAAACTTCTTGATGAAGTCCCAATAGCTCATTTTTGTCCTTGCTTCCCTTGCCTTTGGCAATGTTTCCACAAAAAAATAATTTAAATAATTGATCCTTTAAATATATTTTTATAATTTAAATAATTTATTGCTTACCTTAGTTGTCAAATATGCCCCAGGGAGTGTACAATTTGTTCTCTGCCTGAAATTCCCTTCCCTGTTGTCCCACTCCTCACCCCTGTGGCCTAGCTAACTCCCGGTAGCTCTGCCTCAACATCACATCCTCCAAGAAGGCTTCCATGACTTCCTAAGTCAGGGTTGGCTGTCCCTCCTCAGTGCCCCCAACAGCACCCTGAAAGTGTCATTCCCGTTGCAGCATTGAATGCACTTGAGCCTATTGTCCACCTCTCATGAGAGAGGGCGTGAGGGCTGGAGGCTGTGTCTGTTCTGTTCTTGGGTGTAACTCTGGCACCCAATAGCACTAGCTCAGTGCCTCAAGTGTGAATCTCTTAATAAACACTTGCTTAATAGATGAATATGGAATGGTCTGTGAATCTGAGTTGTGCAATGTGAGGTTGTAAATCTACCCCCTCCCTTGATAGACTTTCTGCATTAAAAATCAGTCTTTGTGCAGTGTTTATCTCATTCTCATCTCCTGCCCCTGGAAGTAGGTCTTGGGGCTGTGTTCACTTCTTTCCTGGGGCCAAGCTGGAGCACTGTATGTTCACATAAACAAAAGCTGTTGTTCCAAAAACCTCTCTGCAGTTGACAGCTGCTAAAGAAAATCTGCTCTGGGTTATTTGTGAAAATCAGCTCTGAATTTTCCAAAGCAAATATTTGCTCCCATTCTCCTCTCCCAGAATGCTTCTGGGCTGCCCTACCCTCCCTATCTTTACCAGGTGCCCAGCAACCAGGAAGACAGCTCACTTAAGCACAAGTCCTGCAAGACAGAAGCAAGAAGGCCGCAGGAAAAACATAGTCTATTCAAAGGGTATTTTATACATTTATTTTATAAGCCCGAGCTATTCTGGAGCAGAAGTAGAAAAAGGCAAATTTACGTTGCAGAATAACTTCATGATGCACTCAGCTCCATGTATAAGTGACGTGGAACTCTCTGCCTTAGGTATGATCCAAAATACGCTTCCTCCCCTTTCATGCCAAAGACTGGATTTGAACTATGAATAGTACACCAAAGGCAATATATATGCTCTCTGTGATTTCTGAAGCCTAAGAGCTTTAAAATAAAAGCAGACCCAGCAGTTGCCTTCCTGGTGTCACTGATGACTTGCCCACCTGTGGCCCTCCTTCCCCACTCCCCCACCCCCACCTTTCACTCTGGAGACATCTCACAGGACAAAGGAAAGGGAAACTTCATAGCCTAGTTCACTGCCATACACCACCCTGAAAGCCCAGAAAATGACTTAAAAAGTTCATCTTCTCACCTATAGTTAGCTATTAAAGACAAAGGATCAGCTGGCCAATTGCTAAAGACCTGGTTCTGGGTTCTAGGGGTTTCCTCCCCTGCTGTCCCCGTGGCCCAGCTGTGCTTACCTGTGACAGTGTTGAGTTGGGCACAAGGATCTTAGCTCTTTGGCATGGCTGATACTGCAGACAGAGCTCCTTTTAACATAATCAACCTAAGCACAGAGGAAGTTGGGATATATCAGGTGAAGAGAGGGAGGAGATGGGGGAGAAGAGAAGGAAAGGGGGCTGCCACTGCCTGAGTCTTAGGGTAGCAGGTGGACAGTAACAAGAGACTGGTTCCCAGTGCTTAGGTCTCATTGTCCTTTGATGAAAACACGTGGACTTCCTCTCCCAAGACAAATGTATTAAGCACACACACAAAACAGTTTACACATGGACCCCTCTGCCCCTCTACCGCTGTCTATGGATCCTCAGCTAAGGGCAGTGTCACACCTCTGGTTCAAATCACTGGGGAATGGGGAAGAATTTAAGAAAACCATCATTGTGGGTATCCTGTGAATCATCAGACAGGGACTGTCCCAACAGCACACTCCCCAATGTGGGCAGAGGAACCACATATATATGGCCACAGGAAAGATTGCATCAATGGTAAGGGAGGACGTAGCTTGGGACAGCCTCCAGAACTTTTCCTGCCTGTGACAACATAGCTTCTGACTATAAACATTTCATCTCAGTGTATCCTCTTGACTAATTACAGAAGTGCTTATCACACTGAGTTGGCTGTCCAGGCCTGTCCCTAACGTCTCCCAGATGGAGGCCATGCCCTCCTCATCCTTTTATCTCCAGCCCTCAAGCTGCGCCTGCTGCCCCTTAGGTATTTCCTGAATCGAGTAGGTGAATTAATTAGTGAGCTTATTTATTAGTAAATGGATGTGTGTAGGTGTAGTATTATATTTCAAGGAACATGTGGCATTTCTCTAAGCCCCAAGCCAGAAAATCACTAACTCTCAAGCTATTCTGGCCATTGGAAGTAGTCCTAGAGCTAGAAAACTTGGGGGTGTGATAGAAACCCACGAGAGGGAGAACAACAAGGCACATCCACAATGGATTCATGGATGGATGGTGTCTTAAGGCAGGATGTATCAAAGTTTAAAGTGTATAAGAATCACATGGGATTTTGTTAGAAATGCAGAGCCTCAGGTCCCACCTCCAACCTACTGAATCAAAATCTGCATTTTGACAAGACCCCCAAGGGCCGCTGCTGCTGGTTTGCAGACCAGACCTTTTATTATTATTATTATTATTATTATATTTTATTTAAGTAATCTCTATGCCCAACGTGGGGCTTGAACTCACAACTCGGAGATGGAGTCACATGCTCTACTAACGGAGCCAGCCAGGCGCCCCTGCAGACCATACTTTGAATAGCGAGATTCTAAGGAGTCTTAATGGTTCTATAATCAAATGCATACCCCCTGGTTGAGAGCCGAGAAGAGCAGCTACCCTCAACTAGTTCAGAGAGAGGCGCTGGTAGAGCTAGGACCAGAACTTAAAGCTTCTGATTTGAATGGTGGGTAGTCTCCACTACCCAATGGGGATGTTCATTTGTGAGACAAGATGGGGGGATGATAGAGAAGCAAGGGAGGGCAGCACCCTAGATCTTCTCTAACCCTAGTCTCCCTACCTGTATTTCTGAATGGAGGGGGCTGGATGTCCTTCTTTCCTCTGTACTTTTTTCTCCTCTAAAAGCTTGGCAGAGAGGTTAAATAAGATATTGCTGGGGCTGGGAAAAACTTGGATTCCTTTCTTCCCTCCATCTGACAAAATAGCAAGTAGTCAGTACTAATATCATCCACCATTAATATTCAATTAGTAGCTACAGAGCTGACACACAGGAAGAGTGTGACATCGTTCCCAAGGTGACATCTTCTAATCTGCCCCCCAGATCCTCTCTCCTCCTGCAATCCACCCAGAGTTTCTCAACAGGTGAGCTGTGGCAGTATTCATCTCCTAGAATTAAGATCACAAAATACAATGATGTTAAAATGCACTGTGTGAACCTCTCACTCTTTCCATTCAACTGGATTAATTCTGCAGACTATCCAGAGGTAGAAACAATCTGAGCAATATTTCTATTCAAATTCTGCCAACCTGACCCCTAAAAAAATGATACAGGGGGAAAGTAGAATCCACAACCTAGGAGACCTCAGAGGCCATATAATCTAATATCCCACCCAATGTCCGAATCCCCTCTACAATGTGCTGCAATGCCTGGATCTACCTCGGCCATTTGACTCATTAGGCCTCCCGCATGCCATGTAGACATCTCTGCATAAAAGCAACTCCTACACCCTTTAACTCAGGCTTACTCCTCAAGTCACTGCCCAGACTCACTCCATGCCCTGAATTCCAATTGTCCCGTCTTTTGCTCTTGTTACTCATTATCCCTATTTATGAGCCTTGTTTGTCCTTTGGAGCTGATATTCCACCAAGATAGGACCAGGTTGAAGTGAATTATAATCAAGGAGGAGGCCAAGGTCATGGCCGGTTAAGGAACAGCCTTCTAATTTTCTTGAGTAGACTTCCCTCTTAGAGTTTCTATCCATAGATTTCCAACACTATTATGTTAATCTCTGTAAAGTCTGCTTTCTCAGTGTCTAAGGTCTGTGTCTGTGCTTAGCCACATCACAATCACTTTTTCCTAGTGTCCCCACCCTTTCTAACTCTCCTGTAACTGAGTAGGGTTCCAATCAGAGCAGCATTTTCCCCCAGACTCAGGAGGCAATGGTGTATAGTGGCACCCAAGCTTTAGATACCTGTACCGAGGTATAGGACAGGGGTTGGGGATCTTCATTTTATTTTATTTTATTTTTAAAGATTTTATTTATTTATTTGACAGAGAGAGACACAACGAGAGAGGGAACAGAAGCAGGGGGAGTGGGAGAGGGAGAAGCAGGCTTTCCGCTGAGCAGGGAACCCGATGCGGGGCTCAATCCCAGGACTCTGGGATCATGACCTGAGTCGAAGGCAGACGCTCAATGACTGAGCCACCCAGGTGCCCTGGATCTTCATTTTAATAAGCAGCTCAGGAGACTCTGCTGCAGGTGGGCAGGAGGCCTAACTTGAGAAATAATGATGGGAATTTTGGTGTCAGACACATCAGGGTTCAGTTCCTAGCTTTGCAACTTACTACCTGTGTAACCTTGAACAAATTAGTTTATCTTTATAAGCCCTGGTTTCCTCATCTCTCTCTCTTTTTAAAAAAGATTTTATTTACTTATTTGAGAGAGTGTGTGCAAGCATGAGTGGGATTGGTGGGGAGTGGGGGGGTGGAGGGAGCAGAGGGAGAAGCAGACTCCCCGCTGAGCAGGGAGCCCGATTCGGAGCTGGATCCCAGGACCCTGGGATCATGACCTGAGCCAAAGGCACCTGCTTAACCTACTGAGCCTCCCAGGCGCCCCTCCTCATCTCTTTTAAAGAGATGATAACATCTATCTCTGAGTATTAAAACCATGAAACGAGATGTCTATATAGTGCTTTGTATAATTCAAGGCAAGTACTGAGCCTTCGATAAATACAAGTTAGCATTGCTATTAGTGTAACTGCTTCTTTTATCTTCAGGATAGGGAACTTATTAACAGGCGATTTATTGCATGTCCTTTTTAGCTGACTCAGATTTCTAATAGATGCTGGTGAGTCTTCTGATTACCCCATGACTTTCTCCTATGTCAGTTTCATGATTCTTCTTAGTAATTTATTGCCATTTCCATGCATAGCCATGGGCCTTGCACTTAGTAGGGGATCAAAATTTGCTATTTTTTTTTAAGATTTCATTTATTTGAGAGAGAGAGCGCGTGCGGGTGTGCACAAGAGAGAGCACGAGCAAGGGCGGGGGCAGAGGGAGAAGCAGACTCCCCACTGAGCGAGGAGCCCGATGCGGGACTCCATCCCAGGACCCCGGGATCATAACCTGAGCCAAAGGCAGATACTCAACCAACTGAGCCACCCAGGCGCCCAAAATTTTTGCATGAGTGAGTGCCATCTGCCCAAGCCTTCTGTGCTATACTCCCACGGCAACACCACCTCTGTTCTCACCCTTCGCCTGTGCTCTCAAGCATCTTCTGGATGTTATAGTGTTGGTTTGGTTCCCCATTGGCTCGGACCAGTGAAGAGTGCCATCCCACCGAGACAATGATTTCTGCCAGTTTATATTTACTTTGTTGCATTAAAACTTCCAGTTCAGGGGCGCCTGGGTGGCTCAGTCGATTAAGCATCTGCCTTCAGCTCAGGTCGTGATCCCAGGGTCCTGGGATCAAGTCCCACGTTGGGCTCCCTGCTCAGCAGGAAGCCTGCTTCTCCTTCTGCCCCCTCCCCCTGCTTGTGCGCACACACTCTCTAATAATAAATAAAATCTTTAAAAACAAAAACAAAACAAAAAAACTTCCAGTTCATTTCATCATATAACATATGCTCTGTGCATACGTTGCCTTTTTAACTAGAGAGATGAGAGATGAAGCCAGTAAAAAGAGAGTAGGAGTTGAAGCGGTGGGTGGGGACGTGCTTTGATAGCCAGGTGGGTGATAGGGAACCGCTTTCTCCTTTCACAGAAGTGTTCAGTGGAGTTCTGTTGTTGTTAGCAAAGAATTATTCAGGGGAATTGAGCCTGCACTACGGACAGGCTACATCCCAAGTGCTCCATCAATGAATAAATACATGCAGCAGCTGTGCAGAGTGCACACGTGTAACTGGAAGGATGGGGGGCTCTGGTGTTTGGGTTTGGAAGGTGGTAGAGCATGGGATTAGAAGCAGAGGCTCAGGGGCTGGTTCTGCCATCTGGGCAAGTCCCTCGAGCCCTCTGAGACTCAGTTTCTTCTTCTGTAAAGTGAGAGTAATACTAATATCCTACCTCCTAATGTTGCCATGAAAATTACATGCAATAAAGTATGTCCAGCGCTTCGTGTGGGGACTGGGACATCAGGCTCAATAGCTGGGAGCTGACAGTCCTATCAGAACCCACCAGTCCCCGGCACCCGGGCTTCAGTGCGGCTCATCACTGAGAAAGGAAGGAGTCTCTTGTCATCTGGTTCTTTTCTTCCTTTGACACCCTGGCTCTCTGGTGGTCTCTTATCTGTTGATTCGTGTCAGGCTGGTCACTTCCTTGTAGCTGAGCTGATAATACTAATTGCAGGGAGTTCACGGCCTCTCTATCTACAGTTTCTCAACCTTCACTCTTGAAGGTACGGTGACTTCCTGGCTTCCCTATTCCTGCTTTGTCACTTGAGTTCCTAATTGCTGTGGCATACACCAGGCGGTCCTCCGGGTGCAAATGCAAATACCCAGAGCACATCCGTGCAGAGCTGCTCCTTTCACCCCAACCCCTGGTCCTGTGCAGTTGCTTCAGGAAGGTTTTTTAGACCAGTGAATCCTAAATCTGGCTGGTCCTTAGATTCACCAGGGCTGCTTTAGCAAAAACTTCGGCTTCCCAGATTCCACTCCCAGTCTTTTTGAATTGAAATTTTTGCGGCCAAGAGCCCACTATAATAAGAACACCTGGAGTTACTCCAACACGTAAAAGGAATAGCTTTGGAGATCAGTGTTGCCTGGTAAATTAATAGCCATTACATCAAAGTGGTCATCTTCACTATCGCATGGGCTAGAGCAGAGGAAAGCTTAACATTTTGAGTTTCCCACCTCAAGCCCCTTTCTGGAATGTACCGTAAGCCTGTTTTAGACTCTACACCTAATATTTCTTAAGTATTCTGAGAGTATTCATCTCCGGCAGGTGCAATCACTAATCACTGATTTTATTAGGAAAGAGTGCTTTCCAGCTCTCCCTATAAAACCTCTTCCGGGGGGGGGGGGGGGGGGGGGGGGGGCGCTTGGTCGCTTGCCTACAGCCACTGCTATAATCTAGAAGTGTAAGGATTAAGGCTTCCACATGTACTACATTTGCTTACATGGCCCGAGATTCCCTAAGAAGAGGACTACACTTTATATCCCAGCCAAAGAGAAATATGAGCAGGCCAACTCAGCCTTGAGGCAGAAGAGGAGGAAGAAGAAGGAGGCCTATTTTAGTTACATGGGGAAAATCGTGAAGCAAGTGAGTTGGGGCTCTCTTTGTGGAGACTTAGAATGGCCGAGACAGTTAACATTTTAGAGGCCCTGAGTGTGTTTTTTCGACTGTGGCTTTTTCTCATACGGGAGCGCTTCTTCACACCTCGAGTTCCTGAAAAGTTGTGTGCACACAGCTTCTATAAACTGGAACTGCTAATGGTTGCTATCTTTTCCCGCTTGGCTTGCTTCCTGTTGGTAGCAACTCTGAACACCTGAGCTCCCAGTGTCTCGTATCTGTTGACAGGCAATCTATAAATTGATTCTTAAATGCCCTCTTATAGAGAGGGGATTCACCACCTAGTCTCATCTTATTCTTTGACGAGTGACATATGTCAGGTTTTCACTAAATGGTGCTCTGTACTTAGAATGTACCTAAAATTTAGGGTGGGCTTTCATTCCTTCCTCCTGCCCACCCAGCCTCACCCCATAGCGTAAAATTGCAGAGAACAAACTCAGAAAAGTCTTCCCCTTCAAAAGAAGCTATGGGGAACAGAATAAGGAGATTTTACGACAGTTGGACTAAGGCTTGATTTTGGATTTTCTTCATGACAATGAAGCAAGGCTGAGTGTTCATGTGTGATTGTATCCAAGCCCCCTGTATTCCAGTGGTATCATTTGGAATCTTGTTTATCCTGTGAGAAGAAGGGGGAAATGGGATTAAGGAAAGATAGGAGAAAGGAAGGAAGGTATGTGATCTAGAGCAGGGTTTCTCAACCACAGCACTATTGACATTTTGGGACTGCTTAATTCTTTGTTGGGGGGGCTGTCCTGAGCATTGTGGGATACGGGACAGCATCTCTGGCCTCTGTCCCGTGGATGCCAGTAGCAGCCTCCCTCCCACCTGAAAATGCCCAGAGACATTGCCCCCAGTTGAGAACCTCCACTGCATTTTCTGGAAGGGCTCTCTGTAGAAGTACTTGGACTACGCTTCACCCTCTAATCATTAGTCCTGTCCTTTTACTGAATGGGTCTGGCAGGCCACTCTGCTTCTGCAGGCGTCCCAAGGGTCAGGGCTGTGCCTTGGGCAAGCCCCTCATGGTGCTGTGAGGATAAAACAAGATGCTGGCTGGATAAACGTAGTGAGTGTCTCCGTGCAAGCCAGGTCTGCTGGGGAAGCTCAGATGAAAACAATGTGGTCTCTATCACAAAGGGGCTCCCAGTCCTGCAAGATGGGCGCATTGAGGAAATACTCCTAAATTATTAGAACCAGGAGGAACTTTTCAATTCCTGCTTCAAGACTTTCCTTTTACAAAAGAGAAACGGAGGTCCAGTGTGAGACCATTACTTGCTTACGTGACATCTCATACCCGCACAGAGCTAGGGTTAGAGCCCTGGGTGGGCGATTCTCAGGGCAGCGTTCTTCTGACTAGTCCAGCTGCCTCTCTAACTTTAGACAAGGTTGTTAATGATATAAGGCGGCATGTGATACAGGTTCTGAGAACGCAAAGAGCCCTGGTCCTCAGTGGGAGGTTGTGTGGAACACATATAAGCTAGAGGGGGCACCTGGAGAAGAGCTTTCAAGGGTGGATAGGATTTGAAAGGTGGGGTTGGGTGTAGACATGGTAGGTAGGGGTGACAGAGCGACAGTGGCGTGGAGACCGGAAACAATAGGGACACATCCGAGGAAGAGTGAGTTTTCCCAGAGTGGCTAGAGATCATGTTGGTGCAAGGATGTAAGGCTGCAAACTGAGAAGTGTTAAAAAAAAAAAAAAAAGCTCATTAATGTGAAATATAGAGTGTGCATGTCTACTCTAAAATTATATTTTCCATCTTCCAAAGGTGTTGGGTGTTAACTCCACTTCTGTTGGGAAAAATCAAGGCACGAAATTTAAGTGACCAGAGTTAGTCTGTATTCCACAGATAAGGGTGATTTTTCTCACCAGCTACACATTCCCCCTCCCCGATCTTCCTCAGGCAGTTGATAGGTACAATGGCCTAATTTCTTTCATCACATTCCTACCATTGTACCTCCAGGTGGGTCGTGTGGCTCCACGTGTGCACCAATCCATGGAAGGCATGGGTGCTGGGTTAGACCATAAATTGCTTACTTTCACAAGCCTTCACTTCACTGTTTTACCCTTGTGCCATTTCTTTCCCAGACTCACCCAGACTTCAGTGGATGCTCCTGGATCTTGGATGCACTGGGCTCTCTGGAGGATTGGCTGCTGGAACGGGTTAGCCTGGAGGCAGTCAGACTGTCCTTCTACAACCACAGAAGAGCTGTCACCAGCAGAGAGATCCTTGGAGCAGTTAAGCAGAGATCCTCTTGGAAGAGCTTTTGTATAAATGAAGTGTTCTGAATGACTCTGTTGTTGAAATGATTGCACTTGTCAAAAATAATCAGATGGGTCAGAGGACTAAGTTGGAAGACAAGGTATCTGATAGATACCTGTTGCAACAGGAGTCTTGGTGCTACACACCTGGTCTCTGGATCCTGTGTTTTTAGCCTCTGACTTAATTTGTAAAAAAATAAATAAAGGCATTTTGTTATGCTTGTTGTTTATGGCTTTAAAATTTTTCTGAGGCATGCTTCTCCCGTTTGAACTTACCTATTGTCTTTTTGGAGGACATAATGCAACCCATCACACCATGTACTCATGATCTCTCATCTCTCCCATCTTCAGCCCCAGGGTGGAGACTGCTGCACTGGAATGAACTGATGATTTTTTTTTTTTAAAGCACATCTACTTAGATTTAAAAGAACAACAACAATAAAAAAGGATTTTTTTGTCGTTCTTTGAACAGAAGACTCATGTTGTTGGTTATCTATGTAGCACTTAGCATAATAGCATGGGTGTAATGAGGGTCTGTCAAATGTGGAAGCTGGTCCCAAGTGTGGAAAAACATTGTAGCATTATAAAAATACAATAGTAGCATTATAAAAATACAGTAATGTAGAAGGAGGAAGAATAAATGGGCTGATATATTTTAGATGTGGTGGTCTGGGTAAGCCTAGGTAGGTGATGTGAAGGAAGAAAGGTGCTAAGCATAGCGAAGGATTCTGGGCTGAGGGAACAGCCTGAGCAAAGGTCCTGAGGCAGGCAGGAAAGCTTTAGCCTGTTAGAGAAAATTAATGAAAGTCATGGCAGCTGGGTTCTGGCAAGCAAGGGATAAGTACAGTAGGCAATGATGTTGGAGGAAAAGGCTGGGGCCAAGTCCTGCAGGGTTGATTTTATTCCGAAGACCGTGTGAAGCCACTGAAGGGTTTTAATTGGGGGATTGACATCTTGTTCATTTTTTATTTTTCTGGTTGAGGTTTATCCTACAGTAAAGTGTACAAATGTGAACACACCTCATCAAAGTTTTACATATATGTATCCAGATTAAGATACAGAACTTTTCTATCACTGCTGCTGCTATGTCAAAAATAGATTGAAGAGTGTGCCAATGGGAAGATTAGTTAGAAATATTGTGTATGGCTTTAGTAGAGAGATGACGGTGGCCCTCATGAGTGTGGGTGGTACACAAGATGAGGAGAAGTGACCTGAAGTGAATCTGATATAGAATCAATATGATTTGCTAACGGGATGGATGTGAGCAGTGAGGAAATAGTGATGCTTCCCTGTTTGGGGCTTGAGCAGTGTGGTGGACAGTGGTACCAGCTGCAGGGCTGGAGAAGACTGGAAGAAGGAGGACAGGTGTTTTGGGAGAGGTGAAAATTGGGAATTCCATTCTGGACATGTTAAGTTTTCAATACCAGTGAAACCTGCAAACAGAGATGCCAAATAGAAAGGACTGGACCAAAGATACAAATTTGGGCATCATTGCATAAAAGGTGATAAATATATAAATCAGCAGGAATGGGTGTGATAACCTAGAAGCATGAGGTAAAATGGAAGAGAGAAGACTTTTCATAATCAAGGTTAAAGAAATTATAATATTTAGAATCAGATGGTAGAGAACAGACACACCAAGGAGGAGAAATCTGAGAAATCAGAAGAGGGTGGGGCTATGGAACCCAAGAGGAGAGAGAGTGGTCTGTCTGCTGTGCACCATCCTGGGGAGAATTAAAAGGAGACATGGACATCCACTGCGTTTGGAGACATGGAGATCATAGTGACCTTGAGAAGTCAACTCTCTGGAGCAAGGCGGGCATCAGGCAAATTTGAGCAGGTAGAAGAGTGAATGGAGATGGTCAGTAGAGACATCTTTTCAGATGGTGTTGAGACAAAAGGAGAAATTTAGTGCTGAAAGGGAACCGAGACAGGGGCTGGTAGCCAGAGTCACTTGGTATGCAGAGAGAGAGATTTAAGATGAGCTCAATTGTTTGCTGATGGGAATTCGGCAGGATAGACTGAGATAGTAATTCAGAAGAAGGTAGAAAAAGGCAAAGGATCCAGGATCTTGAGAAGGTGGGAGGGAGGGAGGGTTGGAGTCAGAGCAGAAGTGGAAGAAGAGAGGGTGTGTACGAACACTGGCAAGTATAGAGATTTCATGGTGAAAGGATGAGGAAGTCAGTACTTGTTTCTTTTTCTTTTGGAAGGAAGACAGAGTGCAAGAGGGATGTGGGAGGGTTGACAATATGAAGTCATTGTCTAAAGGAATAGAAGAGTGAGACTTGGATCCCTGTGGACAGATGGCTCACCAGCAATGTGTGCCTGTTCATGGTCTGTGATCACGAACCAACAGCAAGGCCAATCTTGCCATGTGATCTTCTTCAGCTGCTGGTATCTGCTCCAAGCTAGCAAGGAGAGAGGGGCCAGGGAGCAACTCCATGATGGATGGTGCCATCCAGGTCAGCCCAGAGGGACAGGGGATAAAAAGGGTGAAGACATTGTGGGGTTCATAGAAGACACAAAAGGTGTCAGGCCTGTAAACTGAGTTTCAAAGAAGGAATTTCTCTTTCCACCATGCCCCAGCAGTAGCTCACAGATGAGGGCACATACCTAGGAAGCAAAGGTGACACCCAGTGACCACTCCTTGAGGTACACCTGCTCAGATTTAGGTTGTGAGCAGTCCTAAAGCAGCCTTCTATGAAATGATCTGGGGTTGATCTGCTCCACTTGGGAGGCACTCAAGCCCTCCCCCATTCTCTCCATAGCTGTCTCTTGTGGGATTCTATACCACCAGCCTTGGACTCTCTACAGGGATGGAGAGGCTGCTGCTTGGGTGAGTAGCTAGAAGTGGGTTGCCTGGGCACTGAAGGCCATCTGGGGGCTGTTTGCTCAGACCTGGGCTTCTCTGCTAGGTTCCTGCTATCCTGGAGATGCAGGACAAGCATCCTAAGATAGGTTTGGGCATTCCCCAAGCCCCATTAGGGTTTGGACAAATGCTGGCTGGTGACACAAGCCTCTTCCAGCCCACAGTTGTCCTGGGGAATTGTCAACCCAGCTGACTAAAAAACTGAGTGAGGATTCCAGTCTGTCTACTGCCCTCTGAGAGTTGACTGTGCTCAGGGATCTGAGAGGGTCTTGATGTCTCTGGCTCTGCCTAGACTCCTCCTGCCCCAAGCACTGGGATTTGGCTTAGTCTAGAGGAAAAGTTGGGCTCCTCCCCACATTCTGTCACCCATCATATGTACTGGGCTTGACTTCTGGCCCAGCAGATTCAGGAAAAGCTCTTTAGTTCCCCTCAACTGCCTAAAATGAATTTAGATAGAGGATCTGCCAGGAAGAGAGCTGTCAACATAGGTAGATACATTATGATATGAACTGAGTATGGTAGACAGGGAGGAGCCTAGCAAGGCCTGTTTGATCAAAGTCCTCCATGTCCCACTGTTCCTGAGTGGCCCAAACATTTGTTTACCAAACATGTACTCTTTTTCATCTTCCTGTGAATTTCATTCCTAGACTCCTACCCCCTTCTCCTCAGTTCAGAAAGATATATATATCTCATTTCGCTTGACTGTCTTTGGAATTTACATGTCTGTGTGGACTCCCGCTAAATATGAAGTGAAATTTGATTTTTTCCCTGTTAATCTGTCTCAGGTCAAATGATTCTTAGTCCAGCCAGAAGGATCTTGAAGGGCCTTACCACTTAAACAAGTCGTAAGAGCTCAGATAGGTTGCCTTGCCCTTCTATTTTCTTTCTTACAAACATAATCATACTGACTTTTCAGGGATGGTGAGAAGATTAAAGGAGATAAGCATGTAAGATGCCTAATTAGTGTCTGGTACATAATAGGTGCTTAACAAATGTTCACTCCTTGCTTGCACCCACTGGCCAGTAGGAAGTCTCTTTCCTCCATATTACCCTCAGCACCATTTCTTTTTTTAAGATTTTATTTATTTATTTGAGAGAGAGAGAGAGAGCAAGAGCCAGAGAGAGCACAGAGGGAGGGTGAGGGGGAGCAGAGAGCCTGATGGCAGGGCTCGATCCCAGGACTGCGAGATCATGACCTGAGCCAAAGGCAGATGCTTAACCGACTGAGCCACCCAGGTGCCCCATCCCTCAGCACCATTTCTGACCAGCTGTCTTCTCCTCTCTAATCATCAGGTTTAGTCTTCAATTTGGAAACTCTTGCTGCAGCTTGGCATTGAGACTGAATGGGGAGAGGCCATATGTAGGGTGCTTGAATTCTGAGGAGCAGTCCAGTAACCATCCCTCTTACCTTTTTTGGGGAAACCCCCTTGCATGCAGATGTATCAGAAAGAAGGGTACTGCCTATGCCTCACCTCCCACACTGGAGACAGATGGGGTGAGTTCCTACCCACAACTTTGAATATGGAAGGAAAGGTAAAGTTGAAGGGAGGGTCACGATCATTTCAGGGCCATTGCACCCAGCCCCTGGAGCCCTTTGGTACCTGCCCATTTCCTAATCAGGGTCTTTCGTTTCCTGCTGATTCTGTGGGCACCTCCTATCATTTCAACAAGTCCTCTTTCTACATGGGGTAATCAGTTTCGATTGCTTGCAAGTAAGAACACTGAGTGTTTATCTCAGATCAGTCCAGGGAGACTTCAAGGGGCATTGGGATGGCAGGAGTTGCTAGAATGATGGACGAGAGGTGGCTAGTAAAGGCACTGGCACAGCCTTAGTACTATCCTGTCCTCCCTGCAACTAAGTAGTGGGTGGTTAATTGGGGCATTTACACCATTTGTTTGTTTTGGTCTTAGAAGAAAAATAATTTTTCCTCTACCCTTCTAGATTCTTGCTTGAGACCCCCATATATTAAAAAGATTAACAGGAGAAAAACAAACAGAAGTTTAATAACATGTATACCTCCTGTACACGTGGGAGACACCCAGGAAAACTGAGTTAACTCCCTGAAATGGCCCAAACCACCACCTGAAATACCACCTCCAGCTAAAGACAAAAGAAATGAGGAACGCCTGGGTGGCTCAGTTGGTTAAGGGTCATGGTCACAGGGTCCTGGGCATCAGGCTCCCCACTCAGGGGGGAGTCTGCTTGTCCCTCTGCCCCTTCCCCTGCTTGTGTTCTCTCTCAAATAAATAAGTAAAATCTTAAAAAAAAAAAAAAGACAAAAGAAATGTGTTGGAGGGGGCAGGAGCCAGACCACTTGAAGTCTGCTTAAAGATTCTCTCCCTCTGCCTCCCTCCCTCAAATAAATAAATTAATTTAAAAAAATAGCCATAAGCCCTAGCTGACCAAAGGGTTACTTACACCTGGACACAGATACCGAAAAAGGAAAATACCATTCGTTCCCATACCTCCTCATGTTCCCCCTTAACTACAGCCCTCAACGCTGCCCCCTGGCAGATGGTCTCTCCCTCGCTGTCCTGCTCAGCTCCCTTGTATTACTCAATAAACTTCTGTCTCCTTTGTTCTTTTTTTTTTTTTTTTTTTTTTTTTTTAAGATTCTATTTATTTATTTGAGAGAGAGAGAATGAGAGACAGAGAGCATGAGAGGGAGGAGGGTCAGAGGGAGAAGCGGGCTCCCTGCTGAGCAGGGAGCCCGATGCGGGACTCGATCCCGGGACTCCAGGATCATGACCTGAGCCGAAGGCAGTCGCTTAACCGACTGAGCCACCCAGGCGCCCTGTCTCCTTTGTTCTGCCTCAGATTCCCACACAGCCAGCCTCCACCTGGTTGTGTCACCCCGCACTCCCCTCTGGTAACTGTCAATTTGTTCTCTGTATTTAAGAGTCTGTTTTATGGTTTGTCTCTTTTTTTCTATGTTCATTTTTGTTGTTTCTTAAATTCCACCTATGCATGAAATCATTTATTTGTCTTTCTCTGACTGACTTATTTCACTTAGCATTATGCCCTCCATATTGTTACAAATGGTAAGCTTTCATTCTTTTTTATGACTGAGTAATATTGTTATATCTATCTATCTATCTATCTATCATCTATCATCTATCTATCTATATCTCTTTATCATGTGGTTTAGCTTTCTTACCTCAAGGCCACCAAATGTTAGATACCCAAGACAAAAATAGCACTCCATTCTTCACAGAGTATTTTAAGAAATGGAAACACTTACTGTCCCCAATCACCCATTCTGATGGTTGCTGCTTTGCTGTAAGCCCATTTTCCTTAAACAGATAGAGCTGAAGGGGTTTGGGACAGGCCCCTCCCCCCCACAATGTGCCACTTTGGCCTGTGGATTATTTTGAACTGAAGGCAGTTGAGACCCTGTGGGCTCAAGAGAAACTTTTGTCCCTCCCTTAACTACACAGAAGAATCTAAATTGGAGGGTCTCTCCAGAATAAGTGTTGTTAGTAAAGATAACTTCTTTTAAAAATATTTATTTATTTTAGAGGGACAGAGAGAGCATGAGCCGGGGGGTGGGGAGGGTGGACAGTGGGTGAGGGAGAGAGAATCTCAAGCAGACTCCATGCTGAGCATGGAAACCGATGCAGGGCTCGATCCCATGACCCTGAGATCATGACCTGAGCCAAAACAAGAGTCGGGGGCGCCTGGGTGGCTCAGTCGGTTAAGCGACTGCCTTCGGCTCCAGTCATGATCCCAGGGTCCTGGGATTGAACCCCTCTTTGGGCTCCCTGTTCCATGGGGAGCCTGCTTCTTCCTCACCCTCTGCCTGCCTGCCTGTCTGCCTACTTGTATCTCTCTCTCTCTCTCTGTCAAGTAAGTAAATAAAATCTTAAACAAAAAACAAAACAAGAGTCGGACGCTTAACTGACTGCACCACCCAGGCACCCCACAGAGATAAATTTTATCTGATTGATCCATCTTTAAGGCCTGGCAAACATCTAATCACCAAACATCTCTGATTCTTATTGCCCTGCGACTTACATTCCTTCCCTCTGAAGTCCCAGACCCCTAGCCCCTTCTTAGTTCGGAAGGGGACAGGAATTCTTGCTCCACGAAAGCACTTTAGAGGGTAGCAAAATCACCCCTCAGCTTTCCCGTCCCTAAGTGCCGGTAGTGGGAAACCACAGCTGCTCACTCTGCCAGGCTCTCAACAGAACAGGTGAGCTGTGAATGCATGTGCAGGCATGCTATGCAGTGGGGAAGGTGGTGGGCCAGGAGAGCATTCCTGGGGACAGCTGCCGCCCCTCTCCTACTTATCGTTACTCCCAAATGAATGTGGGTTGCATTTTGAGAGATCTTATGAATTTCCCAGAGAAGCTGGACATCTGTAGGTGTAAGTAAAATTCTTGATTTTTAAAAATGTGGGCAACTGGGCGCCTGGGTGGCTCAGATGGTTAAGCATCTGCCTTCGGCTCAGGTCATGATCTCAGGGTCCTGGGATCGAGTCCCGCATCGGGCTCCCTGCTCCTTGGGAGCCTGTTTCTCCCTCTGCCTTTCTCTCTCGCTCTGTCTCTCATGAATTAAAAAAAAAAAAACTTTAAAAATGTGGGCAACTAGTTTGATGTTAACTGTAAGTCAGAAAAAAAAAACAACAACCCACCTCTGTGGGCTGCATGTGGCTCAGGGGTGACGAGTTTGCAGAGCCTGCATTAAGTTGCCCAGGACCTAGTGTGCATCCTTTGGTACTTGTCACCAATACTGACCTCAGATTGGTTGATTGGGTCTCTGCCTTAAGCCCTAGGCTCTAGTTGGCCTCACTTGGGTCCTGTCTCTTTCTTACAGGGGTAGGAGTTTGAAGGCTAAGGGGAATGACCATCTAGAGCTCATGACTCCTTTTAGAGCATCCTCCTGGGTCACTGGACTCTGGAAAAAAGAGTCGGCCCCAAAAGCCCCAGCCTGTTTCCAGAGCCTGTGGACCTCCATCCTTCAAGGCATCCTGCACCTCTTGGGGTGGGCATCTTTACCCCTGAGGGATGGCCAAGGGATGGCTGTTTGCAGAGTGGGGGCTGTGAAGGAATAATGTGGGTTCCCTTGGGTCCCTAGAGTAGAGTGCGAACAGAAGGGGCAGGACGGCCTGCCAGGGTCCTGTACTTATATGCTTGTCCCTGGCACAGCAACTGTTTGGGGGTGGGCCTGCTGTATGCCCAGTGTGGGTGAGGCTGTAATGAGAACCCTCACTGATTCGCATTTACCCTGGGCCAGGCAGCTCTGAGCATGCCTACAAGTGGCGGCCCCACTTTACAGATGAGGAAACCAAGGCACAAAGAAATGAAATAAGTTGTCCGCAGCTAGCGAGTGGCAAAGCTAGGATTTAAACCACAGTGTGTAAGATCAGACTGGCTTCCTGACCAGCCCACTGTGGAATCCGCTCGGTCTCCGCAGCCCCACCGGATGGCCAGCCGGCAGGGGTGGGGTGGGGGGAGTGGCAAGGACCCGGCGGCCTCCCTCTGCCCGGCCTGGGCTCGGGGAGCGCCTGCTGGGTAGCTGAGTGAGGGCCTCCCTCCGCCCCAACCCCCGGCCTGCCCCCCGGGCCCGGCGGGGACGGCGGCGCCTGGCAGCGGGGGATTTGGATGCGGCGGCCGCCCCCCCCGCCCCCCCCCCCCCCAACAGGGGGTTGGCGCCCGGGGACTTTATCTTGATTCCTTCGGACAGCCCAGCTCCTTCCCGGCATGCCCCGCTCTCAGGAGCCGCCCGCGAGTCCCGCGCCCGGACTTTGCCATCGGCGGGGCCGGGCGGCCGAAGCGCCCCCGGGGATGCGTTCTGCGGCCGCGGCCTGAGGTGGGTGGGCCTCGCCGCGCCCCGGTGCCGCGGGAGCCAGGGGGTCCGGGCGCGCGGGGGGTTGGGGGGGGCGCCCGGAGATTGGGGCTGATGCCTGGGGAGAAGGGGGGCCCCGGGCCGGCCGCCCCTTTGTTGGGGCCGCCCACAAGTTGGGCAAAGTTGGAGCTGCGCGCCTGGGAGCCCTGCGAGCCCCGCGCCGCGCCGGGTGGGGTTCCCTTCCTCCGAGCTGGGTGTCCGGGCGGCTGTTCTGGGTGGTCGGGCAGAGGGGAGGAGGTAGGGGCTTGGGGCTGTTTTATACTGGTGGATTTAGAACCCCATGGAGGAGAAGAGGGTGGGACACACACACACACACCCCAAGAAACCGAGACCTACCCAAGCTTACACAAAGAGGAAGAGTCAAAAACTCATCCTGAAACACACAGAGAAGAAAAACACACAAAGACTCATACAGACAAATCCCGGAGTAAGGTAGCAAAAACTCAGAGAAAGCTCGTCCGCCTCAGAGAAACACACTCAAATGGCCGCGGGAAGAGAGGAAACAAAGCGGGTGGTCTTGGAGGCCATGGCGCAGGGGGAGGGGGTAAGATGTCTGGAGAGGAAAATGGAGAGACACAGAGACAGAGACACAGAAATGAGAGGAGGAAAGAAAAAGGGCTAAAGCAGGTAGCCCTTGAGGAGGGACGGTGTAGAGAAACACACATCTGGAGAAATTGAGGCAGACCCTGAGGATTACCTCTTGCCTTCCCCAACCCCCTACGGGAGATACAGAAATGAAAGAGACCGACCCTAGCCTTCTCACCCTCCTGAGCAAGTGAGTTTGAGGTGGTAGACCAGCTGCTCTGTGGAAGCTTTGAGAAAGCCCTCCTTGGCTTTGAGCCAACCAAGTTGGCATGCTGTCCACCCGGCAAACTCCTACTCATCCTTCAAAACCCAGCTCAAACGTCACCTGCCCTGTGAAGAAGGCTTGCCCAGAAAATGTCATGCAAGTACAGTTATCTCTTGTCTGTGTACCCTGCCATGTGGCATAGACACGGATTTGAGGAGCTGGGGAAGAGGTTGACAAGTGAACAGCAAACATTTGTCCTCCTGCCCACCTCTTTCTCCCTCCTCAAGGTTTGGGGTCCATGTCTTATTTATCTCCAGTTTTCAGAATCCTGCCTAGTGCTTGGTGCCTAGCAGATGACCAATAAATACTTATTGAATGACAACCGGGAACATTTGGACCCTCAGAGACATGTAGTATAGAGTAAGTCCATCGTCCTGGACTCCTAGATCAAAGCCCCTCTTTTGCAGGTGGAGAAATTAAAGCCCAGACAAGGGGAAGAGACTTGCTCAAAGGCACAGAAGTAGGATCCTGCAACGAATACATACTTCTCTGAGGTGCCCTTGTTTCTCTGCCGTAGTCTAAAATAGGTGTGGAAGAACCTCCTGAGTGAAAACAGGCAGTGGGCAAAGAACACTTTAACACCAGTTGTAAGTTTCCAACACTGAAACTGACAGTCAAATCCCTTTCCAGAATTTTTAGAATCTTCTTCCCTCCTTAGAAAGGAAAAGGGAGGTGAATGCCCATCTCACTTTAAGTGGATGGGTTTCTACTTTCTGACTACAGAAACTTGGACAAATTACTTAACCTCCCCGAACCTCAGTTTTCTCAATGGTAAAATGGGGCTATTAATACCTACTTCAGGGTTAACACACAAAGTGCATGGCACAGAGGAGATTCTCAGTAAATGCCATCCTCCCCTTCTTAGGAGGATATTCTTTCATGCACTTGGTGGAGATGTGAAACAATAGTGCTAGTTAAAATGTGTCCTTTTGTCCAGATTTAAAAGGCCATCCTGGTCTGGCAGGTGGCAAACTCTTAATTAAACAAAAGGCAAATTTGGGGCAGGACATAAAATGCATCTTGATTCTATTCAGGCCCTCAGGTCTCTGCAGGTGACTTGGGGGAACCAGGCTTTCTGTGCCCCCCGCCCCCAGCAGGTAACTTGGTCTCTGCAGGTGAATTGGGGGAACCTGGCTCTCTATGCCCCCCAAGGCAGGTAAGACCCCCCCCCCATCCCACTCTCTTTCGCTGCTTCTTTACGAAGGCCTCCTCTGCCCTTGTGTCTTCTAAGATTTAGCGCATGCTGGGGATGTGACGGGGACAGAGGGAGCCCCTCAGAAGCATGGAGACTGTGGTGATTGTTGCGATAGGCGTGCTGGCCACCATCTTCCTGGCCTCGTTTGCAGCCTTGGTGATGGTGTGCAGGCAGCGTTATTGCCGGCCTCGAGACCTGTTGCAGCACTACGATTCCAAGTGAGTGGGCCCGGGGAGGGCAGGGAGCAGAGGTGGGCTCCACCAGGGGCTCCAGCAACCGGAGGAGAGAGGGGCCTAAGAAGTTTGGCACTGGGCAGCTCGAGCTCAGCTTTTTGTCTCTAAAATGGTACTTGAAGGCTTCCTTT
The DNA here is from genome assembly GCF_002201575.2 of Neomonachus schauinslandi. Taxonomy (NCBI): domain Eukaryota; kingdom Metazoa; phylum Chordata; class Mammalia; order Carnivora; family Phocidae; genus Neomonachus; species Neomonachus schauinslandi. Next base: position 20,456,843 of record NC_058417.1, read on the forward strand.
CCAAGAGAGACCTTGGAGCTTTAGCGATGTCGTGAGCCTTCTCTGACTCTGTCACTGAGCTAAGGAGAGATTCCCTGAACGTGTTCACCTAGCACAATCCAACCAAAGGCATAGGAACAGAAACCCCATGCCTGCACTCCAGCCACACAGGGAAGCAGCGGATGCTCAATTTTGTGAAATCCCTGCATGGGACGGTCTCCTTATTTGCGCAGATTTCTTCATAATGCATTTTGTGTGCAATAGATTTTATGAGCAAGATCCTATTTTCCATTTAGGGATGGATATTTTAATTGGTAGACCCCTAAGGGACCATGACAACTAACCCTTAGTTTCTCTTACCCTTTTACTGAATCCTATCAGTGTCTCTGTCAGGTGGTGAATAATTTGTAAATGTCCGTTTATATGACCCAGGAAAGCTCTGCTATTGAACGGAAGGCTATGGCGTCTCGTGTTTTAAAGAACCTTGTTGTAAAGTGGGTGTTGTTACTTCTGCCACTTATCCTGTAGAATGAGGAGGGGGTGGGGTTATGCAGACCAACGTCCTTCCAGTCCTTCCCAAGAATGATTCTGCAGACCAGAATCATTGGGTAACAGGAACTTCAGCCTCTCAGTATCGGGTAGGCTTGAAGGGAAAATATGGTTTTTTTTCTTTGTTTTTTTTTTTTAACCTGGGCATGGGGCCCAACGCAGGGCTTGAACTCACGACCCTGAGATCAAGACCTGAGCTGAGGCAAGAGTCGGACGCTTAACTGACTGAGCCACCCAGGCTCCCCAAGGGGAAAATAAGTTTAAAAAGGATGTTATTTTGTGCAGAAGGAACAGCCTTGTCTAATACATTTCTGTATTTATGGCTGTGGTTCTGCTCTTTCTCTTAGTGGTTCATCTCAGTCTGCTTCACTCTTCTTCTTTGCACCCCTGCCTGCCTCCCTGACTCACCTCTAGCCATGTGTCCTGCCCACACTTGCAGTCCCACTAGGGTTAGGTTTGGATCCAGGACATGAGGTCAGTGCTTTAACTTACTAACTTCCTACATCCTGCTGGGGGATACATGGGCCTCAGTGAGGAGAGGGTCAGCAACAGCCACCCATCCTGAAACTACTCTCCTGGGCTTTTCCTTCCAGGCCCATTGTGGACCTCATTGGCGCCATGGAGACCCAGTCGGAGCCGTCTGAGCTAGAACTGGACGATGTGGTCATCACCAACCCCCACATCGAGGCCATCCTGGAGAATGAAGACTGGATTGAAGATGCCTCGTAAGGCCTTAGGGACCGTTTGTTTGCTCCACTCCCCTGAGGATGGCACATGGGGCTTCTGGGTGCTCTTTTCTGGCTTCCTTTGCCAAGCACTACTGGGCATCCGGGAGCACTGGGCCACTTGCTGCTCATTGCCCCAGCATGGAGTGGGGGGTGGGGAATCAGATATGACAGTGTCTGTCCCCCTGCCCCCGGCCCCCATTTTGTAGACCTAAACACTGAGGCCCACAGATGTCTGGCAAAACTCGTTACAAGGTCACCCTGCTGTGCCTGGGTTATCCCTGGGGTGCCTGTGAATTTGGTACGCAGGCTCTACGGATGAAGCCTTTGTCTTCAGGATCCCTCAGGGGTCCCTCTATCCAGCAGGAGCCTCTACATGTTGAGAATTGTATGCTGCTCCGAGCCCTTATCATTCACTGGGCAGATGTGTGGGGGGGCATTATGTGTGGGACACTGGGGCAGTTACTGCAGATATTAAACCGGTGGGAGAGACAGAATTCTACTCATTACAGTATCCAAAGCGAGAGCAGGTCCCTGCGCACAGTGCTGTGGGCATACAGTGTTGGTGATCTCTAGAGCTGCCTGGGATGTGGAGGTGGAGGGGGCTCTCGTGAAGGCTACCACAAAATGGGTGCCTTCTGACCTGGGTTTTGAAAGATGAGGTGGTCACCAGGCTGAGGATAAGGGGAAGGACACCTGGGCTGGAGGGAACAGCGTCAGAAGCTCAGAAAGCATAACTTGACAAGTGAGCGCTACCTGGAAGAGGCAGCTGGACGTGGGCGGGGGAAAGGGAAGGAAAGAAGGTGCCTCCTCATTTAGCTCCTGGAATTGTTCAGTTGAACCTGGAGGCATTCCTGCTTTGGGTGGTGTCCAGGTGGGTCAGAGCTAGATGGGGGCAGAGTTGGTGGTGGGAGCCAGGGGGGCCTCGAAAGAGAAGCACTGACAGATTCTTCTTGTCTCCACAGGGGTCTCATGTCCCACTGCATTGCCATCTTGAAGGTAATACTTCTGATTTCTCATGACGTAAGGGGGGGGTCATCAAAGCACCCCCGTGCACAGACTGTTGAAAGGGATCTTTCTAGAAGGGCACCAAACCATGCAAGAGGCTTTTTAAAAACATGCCTGACACTTGGAATTTCTACTGTTTCTACTCCCTCCTGGATGGTCTGTTACACTTTAGCGCTCTCACACCCTTTCAAAGGTTTTGTCTTACCTGGTCCTCCTAATACAGTGACCGCGTAGGTGGTCACTAGCCACATTTTCACCCATTGGGGAAGTCTGTGTGGCTGCCGAGGGGGAGCGGGGCTCCCCACCCCCTCCCTGGGCACTTTCTTTCATTAACAGAGAGCTCGGCCCTTTGCTCAGCGAGTTGAGTTCCGTGTCTGGACTTCTCCAGTTACTAGAAAGTTCCTCAGTGGCCCTTTCTTGCTGGGACAGTAGTCTGTCGAATGGGACAATCAGTGTTGAAAAATCCAAACCATGAGTACTTGAAGGCAGATTGGTTTTTCTCTAATTCTTGCTGCCTCCACGATTGGGTGGAAAATTGCATCCAATTTGCATTTTGGCTAGGTTTTATAGTTTGGGGTAATTTTTATAGTTTTAGCATTTGTTTTTCAATTCTTGCCTGACAGAATAATAATAATAGTGAAATATTTGGCCAGTTGCAGATATTGTTGTGTTCTTCCTCTCAGTAACTTGGGAAATCACGCATTTATCTTTTTGTCCAGTAATTATTCAACATTTCCAAAAAGACAGCTTTATCATTTCTTCGGTGTCATTCAGTACAACATATGAAAAAGCCTTTTGGGGCGCCTGGGTGGCTCAGTCAGTTGAGCGTCTGACTCTAGATCTCAGCTCAGGTCTTGATATCAGGGGTGTGAGTTCAAGCCTGGTGTTGGGCTCCAGGCTGGGCATGGAGCCTACAAATAAATAAATAAGCTAAAATGTCTTTCATCCCACCTCTCCTTTAGCTGTCTCTCTTGGGGGTCAGAGGAGTGCCTAGTAGGAAATTGTTGTCATCAAGTCCAGGATTATTTAATTCCAAGAAGCTCTTTGGGTGTAGATATGGTTACAGATAGATAGGTCTAATGAGTAAGCAATAATGCTGTATTCCACTCCCGTCTCCCAGCTAGGATGGGTCCTGGCGCTGGGTTTTGTCCCTGTGAGGGCCTATTAGAGAAGGAGGTGACAGCTGAGGTGGGGGATAAGTCAGCAGAAAGGGAGTCCTACTGGATTGGAATCAATGGCCCATCCTGAGTCTCCCATCAAAGGAGAGGCCCTGGGATCTGATGTCCCTTTTGCTTGGCCATGTGCCCTTGGGTCCCTGGGGGCTCTTGGCCTTCTTTCTGCTCTCCTTTCCAGCCCCAAGTATAAGGCAGGTCATGGAACCTACTTGCCAGGGACAGAAGCACATCGAGGTTCTAACATCGAGGTGTGCAAGGGAGGAAACAAAGCTTTTGGGGTGGCCAGCACTGTTGACGGATGGTGACAAAGGCCTCGTGTCATAGTCTTGCGTTTTCCCTGCTTTTTTTGAAGATCCTTTCACCATCGTCCTGTTGACAAACATGCTAAGTATCACCCTAGAAAATTGTTGAACTGAGTCCCGCTTTTGGAGGATGTGCTTCAAGGGAACAGTTGCCCTTTGTCCAGAGGGTGTTTCTGAGGGTGCCCTGCTGGAGAGATTTAACCTTCTGGAAGACTAAACCATGAGATGAAGGAATAGAAAGAGAAAGTAGGTTTTTCCCCTGAAACGAGAAGGTGAAATGAGAGCACATGATTTTTCTTAGACAGATTATTTCAGCTTAGACTTCTCTAAGCTGAAACGCTGACCCTGCTCTGAGGTTCCCACCCCTCCCTCCTCACCGGGCCTCGTTCTCTGCTTTTGCCTCTTCCTCCTCTTGTCTCTGTGTGCTTTTGACTTCAACTTGCCCACTAGGTTAGGGGCCCCGGGGTGTGGGATGGAACCCAAGGCAGGGGCCATATTTGTTTGTGGGAGTGGCAGACACTCTTGGGGGGCTAGGGTACCCCTCATCACCTCTCTCTTCCCTGCTGTGTTAGATTTGTCACACTCTGACAGAAAAACTTGTTGCCATGACAATGGGCTCCGGGGCCAAGATGAAGACCTCAGCCAGTGTCAGTGACATCATCGTGGTGGCCAAGCGGATCAGCCCCAGGTGAGCTGGTGGGCCTTAAGGTCCCCACACTCCACGGGGGGGGGGGGGGGGGGGCGGTTTGTGCGGTAGGGGGAGGGAGGGGTCAGAAGCTGAGGTGACAGGTGGGCCAGGCTCCTTGAAGAAACCACATAGACAACTTTAGTTACTCGTGTGCCAGACATTTACAGAGCATCCAGGAGGGTTTAGATACTGAGAGAGCCAAGCCAGGGTGGTCTCATAAGGTTCCCCCCACCTCCCGCAGGCCCCCTCCAGTCGGCTTTTTGGGGAATTCTAGCATGCGACTAGTGCCGACGCTTCTAGTCCATTCTGCAGATCCCACTGTGGTTGCTTCCTCTCCCTTAGCCCCATACCAGCTGGGGCTGCCTGCTTCCCTCCTTCCCAGGCTCTGGACCAGTAGGCACATTTCCCACTGGTGTCCACCTCTCTGTGCAGTGACCTGCTGGCTATGCCCCACCCCGGCCCTATTTGTACCAGAGACTAGTTTCGGGGACCCACTCCTTGCTACCTCCCTGTCATCCCACTGCCCCAGCCATGGCCCAGCCAGTAGCCTCCAGGACCTGGTGGGTGGGGGTAGGGGAGGTGAAGCCATACTTCATTCAGATCTCCCAAATTCCAGGCTGTCTGCAAAATCCCATGTGGGAGGCAATCAACAACTACACCCCCTCATTTGGGCTTGACTTTGTGGAGAAATAGTCCTTTTCTTAGGGAGAAGGGTGGTACTGAGTTTGTGCTGCCACCTGGTGGCCGGTATGTGGATGTGCCTGAGTTGGGCGTTGGCCCCGCGCGGGCTGTTTTCTCAGTCAGCGGGGTGCCTCCACACCCCTGGTGTGAATGGTGGCCTCGCTGTGAGTTTCAGGGGCTCTCGGTTTCCTGGTTGCATGGCCTCGGGTAGATCACGAGGAACCAGCCCTCTGAAGGAATATGAGAGTTGGTGCACTTGAACTCTGTCCAGGGCGTTCAGTGAGTTGGGAAAGTGGGAGGGAGAGAATCCGGGGGAGGGACTCAGCCCAGAACAGTTGTTGGCTTTCTATGGAGCTGGCCCCGGTGGGTGTAGCTATAGGACTTGCATCAGCCTGGCCAGAAGGCCCTCCAGCCCAGGCTCTGGGCAAGCACCAGGCATTCCACTGGCCACCCATTGTTGGTGGAGACTCTGCACTGCTCATCTCTGCCCACCTTCATTGTGCTTCCCGTGCGGATTAGCCCTGGTGCCAGAGGGAGGGTGTGGCGTGGCTCAGAGGGCACACCTAACCCAGTGCACTCTGGCCCCTCCTACCGAGCCCCTTGGACTACTTCTAGAATGCTCCGTGCCATAATTCAATCCGTGTCCTTGCTTTATCTTTTTGCCTTTACACATCTTTCTACTTCTGGCCGTTTTTTTGTCCCCATTGTTTTTCTTGCTCCATTTATTTCACATAACGTGTTGATAGCATATGAGTTTCGAGGCCAGTGGCTTCAGCTTCAGGGCACTACAGAGAAAGGGGCCGAGAAGACAGCAGCCCACGTTCCTCTGCATGTCCTCACCAGCCCCGAGACAAGAACACTGGAGAGCATCTATTTTCAAGTGCTTTTCACAATCAAACAATGCATCATTATTCTTTCTTCTTGACTATCAAATGGTCCAGGAGCAAGGATTTGGATGAAAATCTGAACCCTGCAAATCAGAATGAATAGTAGTTCCTTTCTGAACTTGGTTTAAAAAAAAAAATTAACCACGGGGCGCCTGTGTGGCTCAGTTGTTAAGCGTCTGCCTTCGGCTCAGGTCAAGATCCCAGCGTCCTGGGATGGAGCCCCGCATCGGGCTCCCTGCTCCGCGGGGAAGCCTGCTTCTACCTCTCTCCCCCTGCTTGTGTTCCCTCTCTCACTGTGTCTCTCTGTCAAATAAATAAAATCTTAAAAAAAAAAAAGAAAAGAAAAGAAAGTCTCATACAAGATTTAAAAAAAAAAAAGAAAAAATTAACCACGAATTGTACTGTAATGGAAAGGGAATCCAATGAAGCAGTTTGAACCCAAATTAAACTTGTAGGGTTTTTTTTAGTGTTCTATATAACTATGTTCCACCATTTTTTAAAACACAATAGTAATAATACTTATAAAAGTTAAAACACTGTAGAGATAGAGTATCTGGAAAGTGAAGGAACCCCTAATTCCACTCCATCCCAATCCCTGGAGGTGACACTAGTGAATGGGGAGTGTTCCTGCACTCTACCCCACTCCTGCATGCCATAGCTTTTGTTTACTCATTTTCATGCAAGCGGATCGGTCAAACCTTTATATAGTGTTCCGCAGCTTGCCTCTTTAATTTAGTAGCATATCTCGAACATCATTCCAGATGTGTGAACTTACACTTTTTAAACTCTGGGGACTTGAAACCAGAAAACAAAATATTCTCTCAACTGAACCAGAAGTCTTTCTGTTTAAGTCTGAGAATGCAAAAGCTGTTAGAGAAGGAATCACCAAAGGTGGGGGCTTGAAGATCAGGAGAGAAGAATCGGGACAAGGAGAGGTAGGAAGGGAGGAAGGAGAAAAAGACAGAAGGAAAGTGAAGTTCTGAAAACGTTTTGCCTCCACACAGAGTGGACGATGTGGTGAGATCGATGTACCCTCCGTTGGACCCCAAGCTCCTGGATGCCCGGTGAGAGTGGTGGAGGGGCCATTCGGCTTCTCATGCTGGAAGCTCCCCGTTTTATCACATCTGTGAGGTTTGCTGTTTGGGTTGCTGTGGAGAGGGCTGTTTTGCTGGGCTCCCAGAGCTACCTGGGCTTTGGGCACCATTCATTGCAGTGTGAATGGTGAGAGGCCTGTGCTCTCCCTGAAACCTGGGATTGGGGAGAGCCAGTCTTAGATTTTGAATTTTTACACTAAAACATCTGGCCGCGCTAAGTCCTATCTGCACCTTCCCTCCCTCCCACTTTCTCCATCGTCTGCCTCTGCTCCTTGGACCCTGGAAGCAGACACACCCCAGCTGTGAGTGCTGCCCAGTCTCTGGGTGGGGCAGGTGGTGAGCAGGGCAAGGGGAAGGAAGGGGACTGGTCAGCTCAAACTGTGCTCACCTTCCACAGGACATACCCGGGACCCCTCGCCTCTCACGATCCTCCCCTAGTACACCGGGCACCCTTAGGCTTTTGAAATTACGTTCCTCTACCAGATGCAAACCCATTAAAAGAAACCAGATTCTTTTGTCTCTCGGATGTATATGACTATTTCCTAGAGCTGTTGTGTGTGATGATTGTCAGAAACACAGTGGCTCACACTGCTTAGGTTGGCTTTTCTGTCCTGCTCTTATTGCTGCCCCGCTGTGTCCCGGGCTGGTACTGTGTGATAGGTTCCCAAATGCATCATGCACACGCACTGTATAAATGATATTCTACAGGGAATCTTCCAATACTGGGAAAAAAAAAACCCACTCCCCCTCAATTTAGTTTTGAATTAAATTTGGTTTTTAGAGTGGTGTAAACCAGCCCAGGGCCTTATTGATTCAAAATCCACAAGGGTTGCCCCAGGCAGGGGTATGTCTAGACTTCTTGTCTTTAAGTGGGCAGCAGTTGGGGATGTGCTCATCCAATTGACTAGATCCAAGCTGTCCCACAAAACACTCATCCAGGAGATGTTCATAGGTGTGCTGCAGAAAATAGGCTCCCCAGTCTTAAATAAGTTAGCAAGCCATGGCACGTTGTATTCTTTCCCGAGAGCTTTATCATGCACGTTTAAGGCCCAGAGAAGGCTTCGGTTAAACCTTGCTGAAACCAGCCATTCCCAGATTTATTTGAGTGTGGAACCATCTTTTCATTACTCCCCAGCCTTTTGGCGAAGGGCCTCCAGTTTGGGGAACACCAGACTAGAGTCTGTCCGTGTGGGCTTTGGTGCAAAATCCCTTCTTTCCCGGGGAAACCGATCCTGTTGCTTTTTCTAGGACAACTGCCCTGCTCCTGTCGGTCAGTCATCTGGTGCTGGTGACCAGGAATGCCTGCCACCTGACCGGGGGCCTGGATTGGATTGACCAGTCACTGTCAGCTGCTGAGGAACACTTGGAAGTCCTTCGAGAAGCAGCCCTGGCTGCTGAGACAGACAAAGGCCTCCCAGGCCCTGAAGGTTTCCTGCAGGAGCAGTCGGCCATTTAGTGCCTGCTGCCGTCCCCGGCTGGCTCCTCGGCTCCTCGGAGCCTTCCATTCCCCCTCCCCTTGCCTCCCGTAGTGTTAGGTGTTCTCCAAGGCTCTGGAGCTGTGTGTGCATAGCTGGTGGCCTCTGTTGCAATTGCCAGTGGTGGCTGGTGAGTGGCAGTTACGGGAAACAACAGGCCCCCTCTGTGCAGAAGAGCTTTAGAAACTGGCGGAGCGTCTGCTTTATTTAGCTCACCTAGTGTTTTCAGGGAAATTGAACCAGCGTCTAAAAATCACAAGGTTTCACGTTAAAATCAGTCTCTGGCCTCTCGTAGACAATCCGAAGCTAAGGCAGCTCTGACATGCATTTTCAGAAGACAATCAGCTGGAACTCAGTAGGAGTTATCTCTTTCCATAGGGCTGGTGCTCTCTTACCCGGTCTGGTTCATTTATTTGTAGTATCTGCCTGGTCCCCGAGGCATCTGGGTCCCCCCCCCCCTTATCAGGTTTGGCTTTGAAAGTGAGCCCCTTCCCTTTTTGTCCCTGTGCCTGCAATTCTACCTAGCTACCACTAGGAGGACAGTAAACTTACACTGAGATTTCGGTCGAGTGAGTGGTTATTGAGTCAAATTCAAATGCATGGGGTGCGGTGGGACGCATTTGAGAACTGAGGATGGAAGAAGAGAGCCTAAGAATCCTGAGGATACCTCGTATGTATGACCCAAAAAGAGATATTGAAAGACCCTTCAGAGTTGGGGCAGAAGTACCCCCATAAAGTAGTTTCCACATGAGCAATGACATCCATGAAGGATGTGTTCCCCTTGCTTTTGAGATCTGTTTGTTCTGCAAGTATTGAAAGATGAGGGGCATTTTTATGACTGGAGACCTCTGTGGGACCTAGAATCACAATGGCATAATCCAGATGTACATCCAAATTGCATGATTGTCGTCATAAGCATATAGGAGAGACTGCCGTACTTTGTTTCCTCCCAGGATCTCAGAGCCAACCTTGCTCTCGGGAGAGGGCCCTGGCTTGGGGGCTGCCTTGATTCATATGCTGTGCTGCTTAGCAAGTTCTGATAGTCGTGTTTGGTCCCACTTCATTTTCTCTGCCCTGACTTGTCAGCAGATGTGTCGGTCTGATTCTAGAGACCCAGGAACCCATATTCCCAAGTCCAAGATCGGGGCCTTGTTTGTCACTGAAATGTGCCATTGGGCACAGTCCGTTCTCTCCTGGAAAGCAGGGTGCTTCTGACCAGCACGATGTATACCATTCCCACTAGGGAAATGGAGTCAGGAGCAGAAAGCTGGAGTCAGCTAGCATTGGACTGATGGATGGATTCATGATGACAGGGGTGCCTTATTAGATCATCTGTTCCCATCAGCTCTGAACACATGCTAAGTGTCTCAAATTTTCTCGTCCTGCTGGTAGGCTGTGAATAGGAAAGGTCCACAAGGCCACTTGGACTTTTCCATTTGTGGCCTCCACAAAAAGACATCCACAGTCCTCCTGTTTTTATGTTTTTCCCCTTTCTTTCAAAACCTGCATTCCTAACCAGATTAGAAACGACTTTCTGTTAAGGTTGTGATGGTTGCCACAGTTATAAATGCCCCTGCCTTTTAACCCGGGTCAGAGCCCTAAGCCAGAGAGGCAGCTGCAGGTTGGCATCTTAAATACCCTCCACCAGGCATGACAGGTGGGGATGAAGTTTCCTAGCATCCCTGGAGCCACGTCCGGAGTCACCTCCTTTCTGTGAGCCCCGGCGAGTCCCGGCACTGTCCCCCAGCCCTGGGGTTGCTGCAGGGAGAGGTTGCTGAACACCGGGAAGTGTCTCCTAGACTGTAGGATCTCTGATTCTGCTGCTGTGTAGTTTTTCTTTTGTCTCCAGTGCCGGACAAATAAGAGGTCTCTGGACAAGGTAGGTGCTGGTTGAGGTAGAAGAACCATCTGGAGAGGGAGGGAGGCAGCCCTACTCTTCTTGGCTACTTTGGGAGTTGGCCGAAGTTACCCTCCTCCTCCAGAGAGTCTGGTTGGTGAGCACAGGGGATCCAGCCAGGTGTGGTTTCCCAGAGGATGGACACATCCCAGGTTCACTAGCATCTTTGTTTATGGAGGTAGATCTTCCATGACATGCACTCCCTCCTAGCCTGACTCAAATTCTGAATGAAGAAGGAATTACTCAGGGAGAGGAATTGAGTGTGAAAAGAATAAAATCTCTGAAATCAAACAGAATTATGTTCAAATTTGGGCCCTGTCATCTACTGTGTAAGCTTGGACAAGTTACTTAACTTCTCTGGTCCTTAGCTTTCTTATCTATAAAATCAAGGCTGCTTCCTACCTCACTGGGTTGGTATTTCAATCAAATGAAGTGGTGTATGTGAAATGCCTGGTTGTGTGCCCGGTACTCATTAGCCAATATTAATGCATCTCTCCCAAAGCCCCGCCTCCCTCTTGCCCTGAGGCAGGTGACCCGGAGGTAGCACCTCAGTTACCATAGCTCTACCCAAGCAGGGGTCTCTGTTCATAAGCTCTGGAACTGAGTGGCCGAAGTTCTGGAATCACCACTGTTATAGGGAGAGTGGCCCAGCCCTGTCCCTCCCCTACCCCAAGTATGTTCACATGAAGACAGTCAAAACTCTTGGCCTCTTATCAGTGTTCCCAGGGTTGATTGCTCAAGCTCACATTCCTCCAGAGCATGGCCCAGGGAGACTCCTCCAGCTTGTGAAATCTTCCAGATGGACACGTGTTCCTGGCATCCAGCTCACCTGGGTGCTCACCCTGACCTGCCTCATTCCATAGTTCCTTCTCTCTGGAGACTATCCTCTGTGTGCCCACATGAGCCTGATCTTTAGAAATGACTTACAGCCCCAAGCCCCTGCGTTGCTTTATGACCTGGGACATCTCGGGAAGGTGTCACATGAAGACTTTCCATCTATTTCTTCCTTTCGTCCCTCTATCCTCCTCCACCCCCCTTCTCATCTGTTCTCTCCCATAAACATGTCCTGTTTGCTCACTCTGGGGGGAAGTGTGCTAGGTGCTGGGGCTGTCCATCCCTGTCCTTAGGAAGCAAGAGGGATAAATGAGCAGCGGACTGGGGCAATGTGGTGACGGAGGGTGCAGAGCAGGGAGTGGGGGAGTCAGGAAAGAGACCGGGGGGAACAGTTGCCCCTGTCAAGACTGTCACGGGACTGAGAGGTGTTCTGGGCAGACTGGACAACACAGAAAAGGGCCAGGGCAGCATGGCTGATTTGAGAAAGGCAGGTGACTGTGGAGGCTGGAGTATGGGATGGACAGGGTGTCAGATCATGGAGGACCCTACAGATCATATTGAGGAGCCAGAGCCTTATCTGAGCATAATCAGGACCATAGAAAGGCTTTAAGCAGGGGAGTGACTAGGTCAGATTAGCAATTTTGAAAGAGTCATTTTCTTCATGCCCTATGATGTTAGGCTCCAGGGCCCATAAATTTGCCTGATGCCACTGAATACCTGTTTCCCCCCTGAGTCTGAGGGGCTCGTGACTCAATCATGGTCGAAGCAGGATGGACAACTGGTTAGGAAGGAGGAAGAGGGGCTAGGCATCAGAACAGAAAGTGCTGGAGGCTTCTGGTGGATACTGATGCTATCTCTATGTCAGAAAAGCTGATGAGCAGAGTTTTAAGAATTTGTGGCATAAACGGGTCCTTGCTGTTTCATCCCATCTGTGTTTTTATCATTCCTGTTTTACAGATAAGGAAACCACAGCCTAGGGAGATCAGTAGCTTTCCTGGAGTTAGGAAGAATCAGAGCAGGAAGTTCAACTCCCCACCTGCGTCCTCAACCAAACACTCCTGCCTGCCTGGGGATGGCGGGGATGGGCGGGGGAATCCATGATGGGAAGGGAGTAACAGATACCAGTGTCATCCCATTTCCTTCTAGTTTTAATATTTTTCACTTAAAAAAATGACGGTTGTGACCCATAAATTAATTTCATGGCTCACTAATCGGTTACAACCCACAGGGTGATAGTACATGGGTACTAAAATGAGGGCTGGGACATGGGTGAGGTACTCTCTCCATCCAACATGACTTAATTTGATCCGTTTTAAGTAAAGTGTGCATTTACCAGAGTAGTGGCAAAAATTTATGGGGCAAAATGGAATAATTAATTTATTACATGATTGATTAGTTCAAGAGTCATCTGTTGAGCATCTCCACAATACAGCAATGAATAAAAATATAATGCCTCTCTTGAGGCGCATACACTCTAAAGTGGAACGAAATGCATAGTCATTTTCAATATCATGTTTACCACATGATAGTGCTAAATAAGGAAGGTGTGTAATGAGAGCACAGCACAGGGGCACCCAACCCGGCTTACGAGAGTTTCCCAAAGGTGGCGATGTCTCAGAATTGTCAAGAAGTAGGCGTTAGCAGAAGAAGATTGGGTGGGTGGGAGAAGGTGGAGGCGAGAGGGACAGAGGACCCAGGAAGGGCAGTGTGCAGCGGGATTTCCTTGCTGTGCTCAGGAGATTACTGTTGCCGGTGTCAGATGGGGCGGTGGGGGGGCGACATGTTGGGAGATGAGCCAGGAGAGCCAGGTGAGGACTAGACCCCGGATTTTTCCTCTAGGTGGTAGGGATTTATTGAAAGTTGAAACAGCTTTTATTTTTTCTTGGAAAACTACCAAATGATCTCTGAGCCTTCCCCAGCCTTTAATGTTGTCTTAATTTGACAGGCAAACAATGGCTCAGCGTTGTGTTAATTTGCACTTCCCTGACTACTGGTGAAGTTAAACATTTTTCATGTGTTTATTAGCTATTTACTTATTCATGTCGTTTGCCCCCTTTTCTCCTGGAATTTTAATATTTTTTTATCGACTTATATGAGCTCTTTCTATATTGAGGATAACAACCCTTTGTCATATTTATTGCATATATTTTCCCCAGCCTTGTCGTTTGCCTTTTAGTTTTGTTTAGAATGGCTTCTGACGTCCAGAAGTTTTAAAATTGGTGTAGTCAAATGGATTGATTTTCTTTCCCTTAGTGATTTCTTCCATTGCTTTTATGCTTAGAAAATCCTCTCTCATCCAGAAATCAAATAAATATCATTGAAATGTTTGAAGTAGCAGAGTACCGTGGGTGGATGATTAATAATAATATTCACAGGTGAGATGTAGTGGTAAAAGAACAAAACCAAAGAAAGGGAAAAAAGCAGAGTGGAAGAAATCAAACCTGCCTTTATACACCACAAACCCAGCCCAAGGTTAAAGATAGGAATAGTTAGGGATCAAATAGATGGAGAAGAGGAAGGTGGGCAGAGTCCTGCGGCCCTAGAAGGATGTGGTCAGGTAGCCAGGTGGGTGGGAATAACAAAGAAAGTAGGCTACATGTCGCAAGGCAGGATATGAAGGCACAAGATATGTTTGGTCAAAATCTAAGATGAGAACAAGCAGTGGTGGGAGAGGGGGTTAGAAAGAGAATCATAAAAAGCCAAGAAGGGCCCATAAATTTTGCTAAGACATGAGGACTTTATCCCGAGAACAATGGAGAGCCATTGAAGGTATAACCCAAATGGTTCTTGGTGCCTCCTGGAGCCAGTCACGGCGTAGAGTTCCATTTAAGTAGGCAGAGGTTGGTAGGGAAATGACAAATGACCACCGGAAGAACAATGACAAAATTCCATTGATGATGGAATGATCAGTGCAGGGGCTGCTCTGTACCCTCTGTGAGAACAGCCTCCCTTCATCTGAGACCAGATGGGGGGGAAGATATTATAATCTCTCATCCTTCCCTTTTCCTCTCTTCCTTGTTGCCAGGAACGATCCTGGGATCTGGAGGGAGTCAGACCCCGCTGTGCATCCTGACTCGGCCACTCCCTAGCCCTCCCCCTTTCCCACCTGCCTGCCTCCCTTCCTTATGCAAATTCCACTGGACACCCATCCTAAGCATCGTGGAAGTGCCGAGATAATGTCGAAGTGTCGAGATAAACCACATAACTACTGCCCTAATGGAATTATAGGCTAGTGAGGGAAGACAGATAGCAAACAAATGATTGCTTAAATAAACGGAGAATTACAGATTTTTAAAGTATTTTAAGAAGAGAAATAGAGGGCACCTGGGTGGCTCAGTTGGTTAAGCGACTGCCTTCGGCTCAGGTCATGATCCTGGAGTCCCGGGATCGAGTCCCACATCAGGCTCCCTGCTCAGCAGGGAGTCTGCTTCTCCCTCTGACCCTCCTCCCTCTCATGCTCTCTGTCTCTCATTCTCTCTCGCAAATAAATAAAATCTTAAAAAAAAATAAAAAAATAAAAAAATAAAAAAAAGAAGAGAAATAGAATCTTATGAAAGGTTATTAGGGATCCTGATCTATCAAGACGTCAAGGAAAGCTTCCATAAAAAGGGATCTACTATCTGAAGGATAAGCAGGAGTTCAGACGTGAAGGAGTGGAGACACAAGACTTGTCCTTTGGCAGAAGGACAGGAGGTGAGACAAGGCCAGTGTGACACAGGGAGGAAGACAAAGGTGACAATGAGGCAGGAGGTCAAATCATGCCAGACCTTGTAGGCCATGAGAAAGCTCTTGGTCTTTATCTAAAGAACAATCTGAGTTCATTCAGATGGTTTATTCAAAGCTGGTGAGGTTGGAGTAGGGTGGGGGTAGAGAAACAATTAGATTTGTACTTTGAAAAAGCCCTTTTGGCTTCTATGTGGAGAGCTCATTGGAGGGAGCCCAAGTAGCAGGGAGAGACCAAGTACAATTGTATCACACAAGGCAAGAGCAGATAGCAACTTGGTCTAGGCAGGGAGAAGGAGATGGAAAATCAGGGGAGTGAACACACTGGAGAGAGATTTAGGAAGTAGAATAACTAGGATTTGGGGTATGGGACAGGAGTATGGGATAATAGGGTGTCACGGAAGATTTCTCTGTTTCAAATTTGCATACCTACATGGGGCTAAGGGATCACAGATACAGGAAATACCAGAAGAGGATCAAGTTTGGGGAAGAGGTTGGCGGGGTGCTGGGGGATGGGGGGAGGTTGAAGCCATCTGCTTTGCCCTTGAAGAGTTCAAGGTGCATTTGGGATTTCTGAGTGGCTTTAGGTAGAATGGTTGAATCTCAGAGAAGACTAGAGATTTTTCATTCATTATTGTTCAGCTTATGGCTCTGGATAGGATGAAAGGGAAAGAGTATGGAGTGAAAATAGAACTCTAATATCTCTAACATCTCATAGGATCTTGGGCCAGTCTAAGGCTCTCACAGAGTTATTTTGATGGTTCAATGAAATGCCATATGCCCAGTGCCTGGCATATAGAGGCAACTCAGTAGATGCTAGATACACATCTCCCTTCTCTCCTCTAACTCTCCTTTATTTTATTCTTTTCTGTCTTCTGGCTCTATGGATGATAGCCAGAGACTTAAACCTAATTCTTCCAACTTGAGATGGCCCCAAGGGACCTAGTGTGTACACCAGGCGAGCCCTCCTCCAAGACCCAACCCTGGAAAGCCTACGTCTCAAGTGCTCTCTGAAACTGAACTAGGGGACCTGAGGCCTTTGCATAGTGGACCAATGTCCGACACTTGGAGAGCCAACTTCCTTAGCACACACAGCCACATCTACTTTAGAATGCGCATCATGCTGCCTCGCATTTCTAGAACATGTATTTTTTCAGGGAGCCTTCATAACAATTATCTCAGTTGTTTATCGCAGGATTTTTCATTATGAAATGCATTTGCATATTTTATTTACCTCTAATTCTTTCCCCACTGCTAAAACAATAGCGTTTTGAGCAAACATGCATATGGATGATTTACAAATTCACTCCACTCTCTTTCTCAAGCTTGCTTTCTCTTGAGTTCCTGTTTTATTTTTAAATTGTGAGTTTTCTCTTCCTTGTCATAATCTTTCACATGTTTCAGTGATGCCCAAAATCACAATTCTGTTCTTTCTCTTCCTTTTGGGCACTTGTCTCCGCTTGCCTCAAAGAGAGCCCATGGTTGTGGCACATGCAGAAACTCACGAGTTGACTCCTCTTCACCTCATTTCTCTCTGAAGCAGGTGCTGTTTATTCTGCACAGAAGCTTCCTATTAGCTTTAACGAGAGATTTGTTATGCAAGACAAGCGCACGATCATGCACCCCCATCCAGGTTCTTCCTTTGCCCCTGGCGTGTTAAAGATTCTCTGCCAATCCTCAGTCTCACCTTATTCCTTTTCTCTCCTAATGCATAATACTTCCCCACTTTTCCTTTCTGGATTCTTGATCTTCATCTTCTGCTATCCGCTCTCATCCTCTCGTTAAACATGTCAAGCACCTCCTATGAACCAGACTGTTGGGTTCTGGGGATTAAGACACCCATGACCTGGTCCTTGACCTTGAAGTGCTCACAGTCTCAAACCCGAAGGCACATTTGAATCATCCTATGAGGTGGTTGTTGTTTGTTTTTTTTTTTTAAATATGAATGTGAAAGCCTCTGCCCAGGAGATCCTGATTTAATTGGTCTTGAGTGGGGCCCAGGCATTGTTATATTTTAAGGAGATTCTTTTTTTTTTTAAAGATTTTATTTATTTATTTGAGAGAGAGAGAATGAGAGACAGAGAGCACGAGAGGGAAGAGGGCAGAGGGAGAAGCAGATCCCCTGCTGAGCAGGGAGCCCGATGCGGGACTCGATCCCGGGACTCCAGGATCATGACCTGAGCCGAAGGCAGTCGCTTAACCAACTGAGCCACCCAGGCGCCCTACTTTAAGGAGATTCTAATGTGCAGTCAAGGATGAGAACCACTCACTGGCCTAATGGGTAAGACAGATGTATAAACAAATGATTTTTTTTTTTAAGATTTTTATTTATTGGGCGCCTGGGTGGCCAGTTGGTTGGGCGACTGCCTTCGGCTCAGGTCATGATCCTGGACTCCCGGGATCGAGTCCCGCATCGGGCTCCCTGCTCGGCGGGGAGTCTGCTTCTCCCTCTGACCCTCTCCCTTCTCATGCTCTCTCTATCTCATTCTCTCTCTCAAATAAATAAATAAAATCTTAAAAAAAAAGATTTTTATTTATTTATTTGACAGAGACCGTGAGAGAGGGAACACAAGCAGGGGGAGTGGGAGAGGGAGAAGCAGGCTTCCCGTGGAGCAGGGAGCCTGATGCGGGGCTCGATCCCAAGACCCTGGGACCATGACCTGAGCCGAAGGCAGATGCTTAACGACTGAGCCACCCAGGCACCCCTAAACAAATGATTTTAATACAATGCGAAGGCAGAAGTAAACACAGGGGCTGGAGGAGAATGGAAAAGAAGCTCCCATTCAGCCTGGGAAGCAAGAAAGCAGGGATGATTACCCAGAGCAGATGACTCAGGGCCCCATCCCATTCTAGAGAAGCTTTTCACAGAGCCCTCCCTTCCAGGTTTCTAGTAGGAGAAATGAAAGTCTCTCTTAAAGTAGTATAATCTCTCTTCTTAAGGAATAGAAAGAAAAGCAATTATGAGCATGAGCTTTGGAGTCAAGCCAAACTGGATCCAAATCTCAGTGATGCAATTTACTAGCTGTGTGGCCTTAGGCAAATTGCTTAACCATTCTTAAATCTTAGTGCTCTTGTTGAGAGAACGAGAGAGGGAGGGAGAGAGGAAATTAAGGGAGCAGATGTATGTCATGTGCTGAGCCCACTGCCTTACACCCAGTAGGTGCTCAAAAAATTGTAACTATGTACACTTTGAAGTACAATACACACACTGGAGGTGCTCAGCATTTCTTCTTCGGCAGCAAGGACTTAAATGACCAGTTCGCTTTACTGGTCCATCCCTGACCTAGGGTGGCGCGCGCTGGGTCCACCTTCACGCAGTTTTTAAAGGTGTCTGAACCTCGGCCCCTTTGTACACTCTCCTCCCCAGGTTCTTTCTTTTCACTTCCCCAGTTGTTTTGCTTTCTCTTTGCCTCTAAATCTCCCACCGACATATCCTCTGGCCCATTGTCTGGTCTAAAGCTTATTCTGGATCTCAACATGATGGCTCTCCTACAGCGTCCTCTCTGGCCCTGCTTCGATTTCTTTTGTGATGGCCGAGTGGTTTGCTGCCATCACAAGAGATCTGCTGGTGCCCCCGTGCTCCTCCCCGCAACTGGCCTCGGCACCGAGGCCGTGGTGCTAGTTAGGGTGGGAGTCAGCCACAGCTGCCCACCATCCTTTATAAACATACCGCTGTTTCCTTGGCTCGCTCTCTCCTTTTCCTGGGTCAGCAGTCTGAAGTTTGCTCTGTCTTGAGGCAGTTTCGAGAACTCGATAATCAGACCCTACGTCCCTGGGGGGCACTGTCTTGGTTTTATAGCTTGGCCAGTTCTGGAATTAGGGAGCTAGCTGGGAAGCCATATTCTTCCCCCACAGCCTGCCCCCCACTCTCTCTGAGGCTCAACTTGAACCTGAAACAGGGCACTAAACACACTGCTCCGGTGTTCACACTTCCTCACCGGGCACCCCCTGTATCTGTCTCCTCTCATTCAGCTCTACAGCAGCTCTCTGATCTTGGGTTTCCGCAGAATGTCTGTGCATGGCCCTACCCACCCCCCACCTGCTACCCTTTCTCTCCTAATTACCAGGATTCTGTTAACACAGACTTCTCACTTTGCTTCTTTGATTTTTTTTTTCTTTAGTGATTTCTGTTTCATTCCATCACCTTTACCATTTCTCTCTCTGCTTTTCATTACGGTTGACCTTTGAACAACACAGTTTGAACTGTGTAGATCCCCCTATGTGCGGATTTTTTGTACAGTACAGCACTATATCTTCTCTTCCTTATGATTTTCTTAACATTTTCTTCTCTCTAGCTTACTTTACTGTAAGAATACAGTATAGAATACATCTGTGAGTGAACAGGCTGTTCATGTTATCGGAAAGGCTTCTGGTCAACAGTAGGCTATTAGTAGTTAACTGTTTGGGAAGTGGAAAGTTACATATGGGTTTACGACTGCGTGGGGGATCGGTGCCCCAAAGCCCCATGTTGTTCGAGGGGCAGCTGTATTTACTTCTACAAATGGGATTTCCTATTTGGCTCCTTACAACTTTGCCCTTATTTTCTGTGAGAAACTATTTCGTATTGTCTTTCCAGTGACCTGGCCCCACCTGGCTTGTGAAAGGTGAACCAGACTCGATTTGCTCTTGATCACTGTTGTCAGGCTAATAATTCCCTCCTGACCTGGTGGGACTTGGTGTGTCTCTCCTGCCCTCTCCCCAGGGGAACACATCCCACACCTGCCTCGCTGGAGTCCACAGGCCCCTTACAACATGCCTGGGAGATCCATATGTGTAGCAACTACTACTCCTGTTTTGAAATTAGGAAGATGAGAGCCAGGAGGACGCTAAAAGGGAACGAGCTCCTCAAGCTCATGTGGCTGGTGAGGCAAGAACTGGGAAGAGGAGGCACGCCAAGGAATTCCCAGAGTATTACTTGCCCCATTCCCACCTTGGACATGATAATCAGGCAGGCAACCCGTGCAAGGGTGAGTGCTGGGTCCTGCTCTCAGGAAGTTACGATAAAATCCCTCTTGGTGTGAACCTAGGACTCCGTCTTACCGGTCCGTTGGGTTAATGTTTCAGAATGGCAGATGAATCACCAACTTTCTATTTGTTTTTCGGGTGTCAGCCGCAACAACTCTGGGAGCAAGATTCAGCAACACTTTCCCTTGTATATTAGATACAGGACATGCAATATCTTTCCACTGGGTTTCTGGTTTGGACCTACTTTTAGTTAAGCGTGTGTGTTCTCTTTGGATGAGGCCAGACTCCATCATTCCAGATCAGGTGGTGGATATGTGTGTGCACATGTGTGCATGTTCAAGAGTGGGGCTTTGCTATTGCTCAAGTTCAAACTCAAAAGGGGCTACATGTGTTGCTGGGCAGGAGACAATATCTCTCCTCTTCTTTCTTTGGAAATTTCACCCCAGCTTTCTTTTTCCATGCTGGAGGCATGTTAGAGGGTGGGTAGTATCCCTACTCCATAACAGTATTTGCCCCTGCTCAGGAGGAGGAGTGTCTAGACTGGCTGGGTCATTTTTTACTGATGGGCAGGGCTACTGTGGCTCAGAATCAAGGACCAAGTTGGCCGCTTCCTCTCTGATTCCCACCCTCAAGCTCAGTGGTTGCTCAGTCAGAGGACTAGACTGTCTCAGCGGAGAACACATTGGGTCCTGGATTTTAGCTGGGTTCATGGCTTCTCAGAAAAAGGCTACATGTCCTAGCTTTCCTTGGAGTAAGTGTGGCTACTTGACTATGTTCTTTTTTTTTTTTTTAAGATTTTATTTATTTATTTGACAGAGAGAGACCCAGCGAGAGAGGGAACACAAGCAGGGGGAGTGGGAGAGGGAGAAGCAGGCATCCTGCTGAGCAGGTAGCCCAGTGTGGGGCTTGATCCCAGGACCCTGGAATCATGACCTGAGCCGAAGGCAGACGCTTAACCGACTGAGCCACCCAGGCGCCCCTTGACTATGTTCTGGCTAATGAGATGGCAGTGGAAAAATCATGGGATGCTCTCTGGGAGACTCCTTTAAAAGGGAAGAATCTGGTCCTTCTCCCTTTCTTCCATCTTGCTGCTTGGATGGCAGATATGGTAGTTGGAGCTCAAGCTGTCATCTGGGAATAAGAGAAATCATATCCTCGGAATGAGAGAGCCTTCATACTACCCTGAGTTATCTACCTCTGGATTTATTTCACATGAGACAGAAATAAACTTCTGTCTTTTTAAAGCCACTGTTAGTTGGGTTTCCTGTTACTTTCAGTCCAACCTAATCCTAATTGACAGCATTAAATATGGATAAGAACTAAGGTCAATAAATGTTTGTTGAATTGACAGGTGAGTCCCAGAGAGAAGCCTGGCTTATCTTTCTCCATCTCTGCAGGTATTGGTGAGAGAGCCTTGGGTTTTCACAAGAAAACGTCCTGAAACCCTGAAATGACTTCTCATGCCTTATCGGTGTGGGCAGGCTTGCCTCCAGAAAATGGGTTGTGCCTGGAACATGGTTCTCAGGTATGGGGGGTCTGGGCTCCATCAGCCTTCCTTCCCCAGCCACAGGGTGACAAACCAAAGGGGGCAGATCCAGCCTTAGGTTCTGAACATTGGCATCTGCATCAGGTTTGCCCCACTGAGCTCTAAGCCAGCAAGCTGTGGAAGCCTGAGAAAGCCCAGAAGGATCAGTGAGGTGGACAGATTACCTCTTCTGCTATGCTTGTTGCTGTTACCGGCATGCTTGGAAATTGATGGTTTCCTTTTAATTTTTTCCTCCCTTTGCATTTTCTGAATTAATTTTTTCATCATGAAATATTTCAAAGATTAGACAAGAATAGAAAGGAGCATAATGAATACCTATTTACCCACCATTAAGCTTTATCAAAGCTTAACATTATGTCATATTTGTATCAGATCTCATTTAAAGAAGTAAAACATTACTAATATAATTGAAACTCCCTATATATTCCTTTCTAGTCTTCTCCCTCTTCCTCGGAGGTAACTATTACCATGAATTCACTGTTTATCATTCCAGTGTATGTCTTTATACTGTTACTACATATTTATGCATCCATTAATACAATATAGCATTTTTCAGTAGGGTCTTAAATTTTATGTATAAATTGTAGCATACTCCACTTATCAAAGGGTTCTCCATTGAATAATTATACCATAATGTATTTCTCCACTTTCCTGTTGATAAATATTTAGGACATTTCCTTTCTTTTTCCTAACCCAGACAGTACTCTTGTCCTTATTGCTTGGGACATGTGAGAGTTTCTTTAGGGTAAGTTCTTTAGGGCAGCTGTGCCCCATAGGTCAAATCTGGCTGCCACCTGTTTTTGTAGGGGGCTGTGAATTAAGGATGGTTTTTAATTTTCCTCATTCTTAATTTTAATTTTAAAAAATTGCAGTATTATATACATCGCATGAAATTTACCATTTTAACCATTTTCAGGCTTATAGTTTAGTGGTATTGGGCGCATTCACATTGTTGTGTAACAATCACCACTATCCAATTCTAGAACTTTTTTATCTTCCCAACCTGAAGCTGTGCCCATTCCACAATAATTCCTTAATCCCCACACCACCAATCTACTCTCTGTCTGTGAATTCAGCTACACTGGGCACCTCATATAAGTGGAATCATACAGTATTTGTCCCTTTGTGTTTGGCTGATTTTACTTACCATCATGTTTTCACGGTTCATTCATGTTGTAGCGTGTGTCGGAATCTGCTTCCTTTTAGGGCTGAATAATATTCCATTGTATGTATACACCACATTTTGTCTATTAATGCAACCAAATGGTTGGTTTTTACGTTTTTAATGACTAAAAAAATAAGCATATTTTGTGACACATGAAAATTATATGAAATTCACATTTCAGCATCCAAGAGAAGTTTTAATGGAACACAGCCACATGCATTCATTAAAGTATTGTCTAAGGCTGCTTTCATCCTAAAATGGCAGAGTGGAGTAGTTGGGACTGAGACTGCATAGTCTAAAAAGCCTAAAATATTTACTCTCTGGTCCTTTATGGAAAAAAATTTCTGACCCTTGTTCTATGGTATGTAATCACCTAACAGTGGAATGGTTGAATGGTAAGGTATGTATTTGTACCTTCAGCTTTACTAGATGTTGTGAAATTGCTCTTCAAAGTGGTAGAAACAAGCATCTTTCTATCAACTGTTTTTTTTTTCTTTCTCCTCCTTTTCCTCCCCCTCCTGCTTCTTTAAGTAATCAGACTCTTTTCTTTAAATGAAGGCACTTGAAGCGCTCTTAAAAAGCATTGTGTGGTTAGTTATTTGCTGTATAACAATTTTGAAATGTCAGTGGCTTATCAGGAGTCTTTCTTTTGGGCTTACAGGGCTGCCTGTTGGCGAGGATTCGGCTGATCTATAGCGGGCTCAGCTCAGCCTGGCTCCAAGCTGTGGATTTGGTCCAGGTCTACTCCACGTGCCTCCTTGGGCTGGTAGCTCATGGGGGCAAATTTTTCTCATGGAAAAAGGAAGGAGTTCTAGAGAGTAGGTCCCATGGCACAAGCACATTTCAAGTCTGTGCTTGTGTCATGCAAGCATCCCGTGGATTCAAGCATAGGTAAGCCCAGAGTCAGGGCCTGGGGATCTGTACTCTGTCCACTACGAAACCATGGTAAGAGTGTGGATGTACCACGTTCCCACAGGGGAGTGAAGATCTGAGACCAGTAACTAATCTACCACAGGCATAACCTTTTTTAGCTTCAGAACTTTTCTTCAAACAAATCCTTACATTGAATTTTCATATGTAATATAGACAGGAGGGAAGTTCTTCTGACAGAAGTGGGGGTGGGCAGAACTCTGCCCCCTACTCCCCTGCAGGGCCTCCTGGGACGTCTCTGCAGAGTGTCCCAAGCTTCGTGGACTATCATTTGACAGCCACTCCTATCCTACGTGATTTCATGGAGCACTTTGTCCTACGGGAGCCAAGGATCTGAAGCCATGCTTAAGGAGGAGCACACCCAAGGGGCGCTGGGTGGCTCAGTCGGTTAAGCATCTGATTCTTGATTTCGGCTCAGGTCACGATCTCAGGGTCATGAGATCGAGCCCCGCATTGGGCTCTATGAGGGGCGTGGAGCCCGGTTAAGATTCTCACAGTTTCAGCAGTGCTGTTTGGGCAAGCAACCTGGTTGCTGTCTCTAGAACTAAGCCACAGACCAGCTCCTTCCCATGTGGACTCTGCACGTCTTTACTCTTTTGTTGGCCGCAGCTCCCTGCATCTGGCCAGACCAGGAAGCAAGGTCCAGCCATGCAGCAGTGAGGACAAGCCCTGAGGGCACCTGTTGTCAGGCCCGCCTTTACCTCTCCCAGGGACTGGCCCCAAAGCTCAACCTCCAGATCTGTCTCCCCATTGCGCGTTTCCCGTCAGATTTCTCCTACAATGTTCCTGTCCTCTACAACTTGGCAGTGTCTGTATTTTTGCTCTTGGTCCCTAATTATACTTAGCGATTTCATAAAAACTACCCTGGGAAGTCATTAGAAGGGCAGTGGCACCTGCTCTTATTCCTACAGGCAGGTGGGGGCAAGAAGGGGGTGAGCGGACCTGGCGTCTACAGGGGCTTTGTCTTACTCTCACGCACTCGGCGTGCATTTATCTGTCATGGACCAGCATCTGGGCAAGGCAGTGAGAAGATAGTGAGAAACAAGAAAATAGGGCCAGGTGCCTGTTGGCTTCCCAACCCACTTGCGCAGATGGACAGATCTTCCAGGATGTACACCCGCTTCGGCTGGCTGCTTAGACCCGCTCCTGAGGTACCCTCATCCTGGCCAGAGCAGATCTCCTAACCACTGCTACTTTCACCCTTGAGCTTGCTTCCCTGTTTGACCCTTTGCCGGGAGTCTTTAGGGCTGCCTTCCTCGGAGGCCAGCCCTGGAGTGGAAATTCTCCCCCTACCCAGCCCTGCCCTGGCTTGTCCTCAACCCCTTGCCCCAGACTAGAAGGAAGGGAGTGCTTTTTAAAGCCAGGTGTTGAATTCTTCCGATGATATAATTAGATAAAAGCTTCTGGAACCACTCCATTACCTCTGAATAAATGAGCTTCCTTTGATGAGGAAACTGAGAGATAACTAAATCTGCCTTTTCTGGAGAAAGGATTGACAAGGAGAGGAGCTTCCACTTCTTATTTAGAATGTTTCAGGAGCCATGGGCGCCTGGCTGGATTAGTCTGTAGAGCGCATGACTCTTGATCTTGGGGTCCTGAGTTCAAGCCCCATGTTGGGTGTAGAGATTACTTTAAAAAAAAAAAAAAAGAATGTTTAAGGAACGAGAACAGGATAGTTGCTGCCTGCGTCTCTTTCTCGGGGTGCAGCCTACAAAGTCCAAGATCCATAGCTGCCACTGCCCACAGCTGATCCATTTCACCACTGTCCCCCTCTATCTCCTCTGTCTTCCTGTCTTCCCATCTGTTTGTCTCTTCTGCCAGCCTGACTCTTTCCACACTACCAGCAACAGAAATACATACCCAGGGGTTCACAGATGTGCCCTTCAGCCCCATGGACTCTGCGCTTGTTTGCAGGGCTCTGTTTTAAACAGTGTGCAGTCTGAGCGCCTTTGCTACCCTCCACGTGGGAGCCTTCCCAAGACGCTGGTGATCTGGATTTTAGATCCAGTGGAGTGGTATATAGGCTCTCATCATTCCTTGGGGGCGGTGTTTCCTTGTATTTTGGATGTTTGCTTTTTGATGGTTAGCCACGGGACTTGGCATTTCACAACGTTAGGTCTCTGTACAGCTTAACTGATCTACATCCTTGTTGACCCTGAATCAATAAAAGATGGTCTTAACTCTGGGACAGAGTCTGTTTTACGGGATTGCTTTCTTTACTGAGGCTCAGGGGTAAGACAGTTCCTCTCCTCCTCTTTTATTCAAGTATAATTAGTTTCAAATGTACAATAAAATGATTCAACAATTCTCTACATTACTCAGTGCTCATAAGATGCCTTCCCCACTTTATTTATTTAAAAAAAAAGATTTTATTTATTTATTTGAGAGAGAGAGAGAGAGCACAAGCTGGGGGGAACAGCAGAGAGAGAGGGAGCTGCTGAGCCAGGAGCCTGATGCGGGGGTCGATCCCAGGACCCTAGGATCATGCCCTGAGCTGAAGGCAGACACTTAACTGACTGAGCCACCCAGGCACCCCTGCCCATCTCACTTAAATGGTCAAGGGCAGTCAACCTCTCTGATTCGCAGCTTCTTGGGCATGCGGCGGAGGGAGGGAGAAGATCCCGGGGTTTAAAAAACACAAGGGTATCCACTCCATCCTTCAGATCTTCACCTTGATTAAATGCCCAAAGTTAGCTTTTCCATATGTAAGTGGATGTGAGTGTGTGTGTGTGTAGGTGGGAGCATAGCACAGGCCACCAAATATCTTTCTCCTGGAACCATAGAGGATTTGGCAATGTTTGTGATTTCTCATTAAAATCTTAAGTAAGAATGTAAGTGAGCCCAGGCAGGGAATCCATTGACTGGGACCCATGACTGCGTAACATGTAATAACAAGAGGGAACATTTATTAGGCACTTACTAGATGCTTTCCCTCATACGAAATTCACAAGGCTCCTAAACTGATTTGCCTTATTATCATCCTTACTGACAATTAGGTCATTCAGTCGGGATTGGCAGAGGAGGGGCTCGAATTCAGGCCAGATTTGACATCAAAACTCTGTAACCTCCACTCCATATCTACTGAGCAGTTGAAATGATTCTTCCATTGGACACTTTTTTTTCTTCCTGGTAGAAATGTTTCTCTTAGGATGGGTCAGAGGCCTGAATTCAGGCCTGTGTATCTCCAAAGCCCAAGGTCTTTCCATCTCATGAGGCAGCCTACAAAGTCCAAGATCCATAGCTGCCTCTTGGAAAGTTTCGAAAAATGTGATTTTCTTGTCTCAGAGGTCCCTCTGGCCTGGAGGTTGCTGAATGAGGACATTTTTAGGAAATCACAGTTACCTTGAACTTTACCCCTGCTGATCCATTATGATGTTTATTTTCTTAAAGACAAATGTTTATTAGCCACCAACTGTGTGTAAGGTTATTCCCCCTTTCTCCTCACACCAATGTAGGAACTGGTGAAGTAGGAATAATTATTCCCATATTATAGTTGAAGAAATGGAGATGAGGATGCTCTCCTTTCTGCTTATGGAGACTCAAAACTCCAGAAGCCCAGTCACCAGGTGGATGATTAGGAAGAATAGCTGGAGGATGAGAATGTTAGGAGGGACCATGAGGATCATCAAACCAAACCCAAGTATCTTATTTCACAGGTCAGGAAACTGAATGCAGCCTAGGGATAAAATGGCTCATCCAACATCACACAGAAGACAGGAGCACAAGAGTAACCAGACCGAGACTGCTCTATGCTGTATAGAAGGGTATTTTGACCTCAGCACTATTGACATTTTGGGCTGAATAATTCTTTGTTTTAGGGGGCTGCCTTGTGCATTGTAAGATGTTTAGCAGCATCCCTGACTTCTACTCACTAAATGCCGGTAGCATTCCTCTCCCCAGTTGTGGTCATCAAAAATGTCTTCTGTCATTACTAAGTGTCTCCTGGGTGACAAATCCACCCCTAGTTGAGCAAGAACCTGGAGCTCAGCTCTTCCCTTGCAGTTTGGGAGAGAAATTGTTTTGGGTGGAAGGGAACAAAAATCTCTCCTCCCAACCCAACCTCTCAGTGCCTTGGGAGAACCTGCTGGGGTCTCTGATCTCAGCCCAGAGAGAACAGCTCTCAGAGGGGTGCAGGACAGGGGCGGAGGGCACACAGCATGAAAGCCAGATCTTCTGAGAGGTATGTATCATTATCCCCAGGGCCCAGATGAGGCTATGGGTGAACACACCCAGACAACCAAACACGGTTTCTCTTCCACACATCATAAGGAGCCCCACACAACACTCAGGCTAACTGTTCCTTGGTTCGTGCTCTGGGCCCATGAGCAATAATGTCAGGGGGTTCCTCTTGTGTATTCCTCATCCATTACAATCGGAGTGTATTACTATGAAGTTATGTTCTGGAAAGTTAGATCTGCTCTCTGCCCTGACTCTTACTTGCTGTGGGTTCTGGAGCTGTTGACTTTCCCTTTGGGGACTGCTGTCTTCACCTTAATAAAATGAGGATGTCAGACTGGACCAGTGAGGAGCAGTCTCTTTGCTGTCCCCATCAACCTCCTCACATCCCCAATCTTGAGACTCAAACAGGGCAATAAAGGTGTTTATAAGTTGAATTAATTTTATTTTTTTATTTTTATTTATTTTTTTTTTAAAGATTTTATTTATTTATTTGAGACAGAGAGAATGAGAGACAGAGAGCATGAGAGGGAGGAGGGTCAGAGGGAGAAGCAGACTCCCTGCCGAGCAGGGAGCCCGATGCGGGACTCGATCCCGGGACTCCAGGATCATGACCTGAGCCGAAGGCAGTCGCCTAACCAACTGAGCCACCCAGGCGCCCATAAGTTGAATTAATTTTAATTAAAAATGAGAGTAGAGGCGCCTGGGTGGTTCAGTCAGTTAAGCGTCTGCCTTCGCCTCAGGTCATGATCTCAGGGTCCTGGGATCGAGCCCCACATCGGGCTCCCTGCTCAGTGGGGTTTGCTTCTCCTTCTCCCTCTTACCCACTGCTCGTGCTCTGTCTCTCTCTCTCTTAAATAAATAAATAGATAGATTAATTAATTAATTAATTAATTAATTAATGATAGTAGCTTTATTGAGTCCTATGGAGGAATATGTATATTCTTAAAACTCAGATTACCCTGTTTCATTGACAGGAGAAATGTTAATAAAAGTGACTTTTTTAAGCCACTAAAATGTTAATAACTGGGTCTTTTTGAGGAGCAGCAACATGGAGGCAGGTTTCTAATCATTTATCTTAAAATTACACGTGAGCCATATGGCCCAATGAGGTCACAGGTTAAGCATTACTGGGCGTGGTCGCGTCTCTAAGGTCTGATGTATTTACTGTTTTTGTGTTTGAGGATAGCGCCCCCTGGTGTCAATCCTTGAGCTCCACCAAAGCTGAAAGTCGTCCAGTTGCCCCTGCAGAAAGGCGGTGGGGGGGCCTTTGGGACAAGACCAAAGTTGGTTTATTAAGAGAGTAACCAGAGAGGGGCACCTGGGTGGCTCAGTCTGTTAAGCGTCTGCCTTCGGCTCAGGTCATGATCCCAGGGTCCTGGGATCGAGCCCCGCATCGAGCCCCGCATCGAGCCCCGCATCGGGCTCCCCGCTCAGTGGGAAGCCTGCCTCTCCCTCTCCCTCTGCCGCTGCCCCTGCCCCTGCTCGTGCTCTCTCTCTCTCTGTCAAATAAATAAATAAATATTTTTTAAAAAGAGAGAGAGAGTAACCAGAGAATCACATTTTTGGAAGCTTTCAGGAGGCCCTGATGGCTTTGCAATCAAAGAACTTGGGTTTTGGAGTCAGATTTGACTTTCAAATCACTGCTTCAAGGCTGTATGCACTTGGCAAGCTACTTCTTTCAGTCCCATTTTCTGTATCTGTGAAACTGAGATGATTAATCCCCACCTCTCAGGGTTGTTTTGGAATGAATAAGGGAAGTGGGGGTTGGAGGAGTGATTGAAAATGAAGCTGGGAAGATAGAGGCTGACCATGAAGAGTTTAGGTACCATGGCCAAGAGTCTGAATTTGACTCCAAGAGCAACGGGGCCTGTGGAAGCCTACAGCGAAAGTGACATGGTAGCACTTATGTGTTGGAAAGATAACTGTTGGCAACGAAGACTGACTTTGGTGGTGGTGACGGAGCTGGTATAGATGGGAAAGATGTTTTGGAAGCAGAACCGATGGAATATGGTGGGTATCGGGATGGGAGGGGAGAGGGTGCCGTCACAAATGGCAATGTGCATATGTATAGCTGTTAAGATGCTTTTCCATAAGCCTTCTTACCTGATTCTCACAATAGTTTCATGAGCAAGTACTATAATCATTCTCGTCTTCTGTGTAGGGAAACTTAGGGAGGTTAAGCCAAAGGCTATACAGTTCGTGAGTGGCAAAATCAGAACACGGGCCATCGGTTCCCAAGTAGCCTCTATGCCTTAGGTCACACTGCCTCTCAAGATTCCGTGTGCAGTCCCTGCAGAATGGGAGGCAGTCCGGGTCCAGGGTTAGATGTGTGCTGGGCCCCCAGGTTGCACAATCTCCCCGGTTGCTAGGAGTCTCTGATAATTAGAGTCCCCAGGTTGCTAGGAGACCTGGGTTGCTAAGAGTCTCAGTTTATTATCGGTCTTGGGTTGTTAGAAGCCCCAGGTTATTCAATTTTGCAGTTTATGAAAGCCTTCATGGTTCTCAAAGGCCCCAAGTTATTAGAGTCATTAGGTACTCGGGGCCCCGGGCTCCTAGAGCTCTAGGCTCTGGAAGCCATCAGGTTGTTAGCCCATCCTCATCGCTAGGAATCTCAGGATTTGAGAGGCCTTGGGTTTGTAGAGGCTTTAAGCTTTTGAAGGTGTCAGCTTACAGGAAGCCTCGCTTTTCGACATCTCCAGCTTGTGGAGGGTCCCAAGTTGCTCAGAGTGTGCATGCAGAATTTTAGTTCCCACAGCTTCCCAAAGTCATGGGTCAGGCGTGCAGATATCTTCCTTCCATTCAGCCTCTTTTGGGCTGGTCAGAGAGTGTAACTGAAGCTTTAGGTTTTCCCAAGGGGTTTCATCCTGCGTGACCTCCTTCAGCCCCCACAGCTGCACAGACCTGATCATTCAACTCGGGGTCCTAACCACTTAGACACTGGTTGGAAGGCCTTTCGAGCAGAAACTTGGTGCAATTTCTAAATAAACCAGATGTTGAAGCACAGTTGGGTTATGTTTATGTTGTAACATTCACCCTCTAGCTAGTCGCTTTTAAATAATCTTAAATTAGACTTTGTGAAAAATTCCAGAGTTGACTGCCCCTTATTTCCCACTATTTTATTAGATTACTCAGAACAGTAAAACTAGCCTGTGCATTTTGCCTTTTTAAAAATCTTTTTATTATCGAATAATTACAGACTCACAGAAAGTTGCAAAACGAGTAGAGTGAGATCCCTTGTATCCTTCATTCCCTTTCCCCCGATGGCTACATCTTACATAACTACAGTATACTATCAAAATCAGGGCATCAACATTGCTACAATGTGCCTGCATAGTCCTCTGTTGCCTTATAACGTGTAGATTTTGTGTACCTACCACTCCAATCAAAAGAGAGAACTGGTCCCATCACAGAATCTCCCTCATGAGGCCTCTTTATAGTGACATTCATCTTTCTTCCTCCCCAGCCAGTGTGTGTGTGTGTGTGTGTGTGTGTGTGTGTGTGTTTTTAAAGATTTTATTTATTTATTTGACAGAGAGAGACACAGCGAGAGAGGGAACCCAAGCAGAGGGAGTGGGAGAGGGAGAAGCAGGCTCCCCGCGGAGCAGGGAGCCTGATGCGGGGCTTGATCCCAGGAGCTGGGATCATGACCCGAGCTGAAGGCAGACGCTTAATGACTGAGCCACCCAAGCGCTCCCCAGTGTGTTTTTAAATGTACTCCCTCATGCCTTCTGTGTGCCTCACCCATTAAGAGTTAAGGAAATACAGAGATACATATAACATACTCCTTGTTTGGGAAAAGCTCGCAGACAGGGCTCCAGTCATGTACACTGTAAATGATAGCGTAAGGCGGTAGTTCTATGAGAGAGAGAAGAAGGTGCTGGGGCAAGAAAACAGATTGGAGGGTTCAGGAGGCAGTATGTGTCGCATTAATGCTCCCTGCAAATGTCACAATGCTGGGCGGATTTTGAAAGATGAAATGGAGCTATCTGCTGCCCAATGGGGAGAGATTTGGGGTAGATAAGTTTGGCGAAGAGTTGGTGGTTTGGGACTGTGGAAGCCCCCAGGTGGTGGTGCAGGGAGAGTGTGCAGGGTGCCGAGACTGCAGACATGGGGAGAGGTCAGATTGTCGAGGACCATCTTGGTGCTACCCTGAGTCCCACGAGGTTTACACATGAGAGACCAGTTAGGAGATCATTGCAGTCCCAGATCAGATAGGCTGAGTGGCGGGGACAGAGATAGAGACCCATTTTTGACCTCTGAAGCGCAGCAGGATGGGGAGGGAGAGTGTGACGGGGATGAACACTTTTTTGAAGATGAATGTTTCCCTTTTTCTTTGGGCTATCTTGGTTTCCCGGGGAGCAAATCCCTGGGATATAAGTCCAAGAAGATGAATGCTAGTAGAGTAATTCCCTGCTTATCCAGAGATCTTGTGACTTCAGTGAGGGGCCAACATAGCACAAACTTGGATGAGGAAAAAACCTCTGATCGGTTAAAACAAGCTCGAGCTTTTACTTTGCCATATCCTTCGGTGCTTTCACTCAGAGCTGTTTTTGACAATTCAAGTGCACGTCCCAAAAGAATGGTTACTTGGTTTCCTGTCCCTAAAATAATAATAATTAAGAAGTACCTTTTAATGGAGTCTGCTTGGTGCCAGGTACTGTGTAAGATGCTTTGCATGCATATACTGAGGGGCAGCAAGGCTAAGTGCCCTGCCAAGATCTCAGAGCCAGTAAGTCTTGTAATATTAGAACCCGAGCCCAGTCTGGCTGCTCAGCTGGCTGCTCTGTGCTGTAGAAGCCACGAATCATAGAGAGGGTGGGGAGAGTGTCAGCCAATAGAGGGAATGACATGGACTGAGGAGCCTCACAACTGTTCAGTGGGTTTCTAGCAACTTCACACGAGGAGGGGATCAGTCAGGGTTCTCCTGAGGAACAGAACCAGTAGGATGTGTATATCTGTATCTATACACCTCTAACAAAGTTTGGTTGCAACAATGACCACACACACACACAGACATCTTAGCAAATTCATGGTAAGTCTCATGCAGTTATGGAGGCAGGCAAGTCCCAAGATCCATGGGCTGAATTGGTAAGCTGAAGACCCAAGAGAACCAGGGATGGAGCTCCAGTCCAAAGGCTGGCAGGAAGAGCTGATGTTTCAGTTTGATTCCACAGGCAGGGGAAAAGCTGATGTCTGCGTTTGAACACTGGCAGGGGGAATTCCCTCTTATTTAGGAAGGATCAGCCCTT
This sequence comes from Neomonachus schauinslandi, assembly GCF_002201575.2. Classification (NCBI taxonomy): domain Eukaryota; kingdom Metazoa; phylum Chordata; class Mammalia; order Carnivora; family Phocidae; genus Neomonachus; species Neomonachus schauinslandi. The sequence continues at coordinate 20,489,894 of NC_058417.1, forward strand.
TTGTTCTAGTCAGGCCTTCCACTGATTGGGTGAGGCCTGCCCACATTAGGGAGGACAATCTGCTTTACTCAGTCTATCTGATTTATATGCTAATTTCATCTAATGCACAGTATAGCGAATACAGACAACAATACTGTAGTATAATACTCAAACTTGTGGGACACCGGGGTGGCTCAGTCAGTTGAGGGTCTGCCTTTGGCTCAGGTCATGACCCCAGGATCCTGGGATGGAGTCCCGGATTGGGCTTCTTGCTCAGCGGGGAGCCTGCTTCTCCCTCTGCCCTGCTTGTGCTGGCTCTCTCCCTCTCTCTTTCTGACAAATAAATAAAATCTTTAAAAAAATACTCAAACTTGCTAGGAGACTAGAACTCAATTATTCCAACCACTAGCAATAAATAATTATGTATCACGGTAGATGTGCTAATTATCTCCACAATGGCAATCATATTACAATATGTAAATGTACAAAATTAACATGTTGTACACCTTAAATTTATACATTATATGTCTAATATATTTCAATAAAAAAAATGTTAATCTCATCCAGAAACACCCTCACAGAAACACCGATAATGTTTGACCGAATATCTGGGCACCCCGTGGCCCAGTCAAGTAGACATATAAGATTTACCGTTATAAGAAGGAAGATAGAATAATAAAGGAGACACAAAACTGAAAGAATATGCTGATGTGAGACTAGTTAGTGTAGGCTTAGTGACTTTAGACCTCCTGATAACCGTGTCTTGCAATTACAGCTCCGTACCCTGATCAATGGTGGAAATAACAGAGACATAACCTATCAACAAGGTGAATTCTGTTTTCGATGCAGTAAGTTTGGCATGGACCAGGTGAGCAGGTCTTTCTCTAGGGGCTCCAGGCTGTCCCTACCTGCAGCCAGAGGAGGAAGTTTTTCCATGGTCCAGCCGTCCCTTTGTATCAGCTTTAATGCTCTCCTTGATGGAGTCCCCTGGGCTACAGTTCTTTTGAATCAACTGACTGGGTGATTTTCATTCATTTCTTCATTTCTTTACATGGCATTTAAAGAATCTTGTTCTTGACAAAGGGGAACATAGAGACGAGGGACTCATCAGGCACCTCCCAGTCTACTGGGAGCAAAGGAGAAAGAAGACACTGGTGTCACGTGATAGGAAGCTGAGATGACAGATTAGCTTCAAATGCTGTGTAAGGATGTGGGGGAACTCCTAACTCAGCCCAGGGGGGCCGGGGGAGGAAGGCCAGCTTCAGTGATGCTCTCAGGAGGGCTAGGAGCCAGCCAGGGAGTTGGAGAGAGAGGGCGTGTCTGACAGAGGGAATAACATAGCACATAGCTTACGTGACATGGACACAAAGCATTGTCACACATTGAGGGATCTATAAAAATTTGGTTAGAATGGTGGTTCTTAGCCCGGGTAGTACTCTGGGATCACCTGGAAGCACGAAAAAAAAAGATACTGATGCCTGAGCCCCATCCCCAGAGATTTTGATAAGATTGGGATGGGGAGCAGTATTTTCTCTAATGTGCCACTGGGCCTGAGAAGCTGCTGCTGGAGAATTTAAACCTGCAGGGAGCCAGGGGAGGGTCAAGAATCTGAGCTGCCTTTGGGGAAATAGGAAAGACGTGCAGAGTTCAGCGGAGAAATAAAGACCCGCCGATCCCCAAATGGGGCCTTATCTTGCCCTCATAACTGTTCCTTTTGAGCTGCTGTTTCTTATTCACCATTTAAAAGTGAAAGTCAAGTGGGAAATAACAAAACATACAATAAAATAAAATAAGCTGAAAGATTACTCAATAAAAAGAAGCGATAAAATAGTAAAAGCAGGCCGATGCCATAAAAACCCAAAAACTCAACCACACAGAATCACCACCAAGGGCCAGACAATAAAAACGACAGCTAAAATGTACTGAACTAAGTGATAGGCATCTTCATGTGTTGGGAAAGTGAAGGAGGATTATTTCCATTTTACAGAGGAGCAAAACGAGGCTTGGGAGAGATTAAGGACTGTGGTTCCAGCAGGCGGGGTGGGGTGAATAGCCAGTCAGGGGCAAAGCAAGACATTGAACTTGGGTGTACCTAACTCAAGTCCAGGGTTCTGAAGGCTCAAGCCTGGCTGCATGTTGGAGTCATCTGGGGAGCTCTTAAGAAATACTGATGCTGAGGAGACATTTCTCCAAAGAGGACATGCAAAAGGTCAACAGGTATATGAAAAGAAAAAATGCTTAATGTCACTAATCATCAAAGAAATGCAAATCAAAACCACAAGGACCTATCACCTCATCTCTGTCAGGATGGTATTATCAAAAAAACAAAAGACCACAAGCGTTGGTGAGGATGTAGAGACATTGGAACCTTCGTGTGCTGTTGGTGGGAAGACAAAACGGGGCAGCCACTGTGGAAAACATTAAAAATAAAACTACCATATGATTTAGAAATCTCACTTCTGGGTATTTATACGAAATAATTGCAGTCAGGATCGCAAAGAGATATTAGCACTCCCATGTTCCGTGCAGCATTATTCACAATAGCTGAGATGTGGGAACAACCTACATGTTCGTGGACAGATGAATGGTTCCAGCAGATGTGGTACATTCCCACAATGGTATACTATTTAGCCTTAAGAAAGAAGGAAATTCTGTAATAGGCGACAACATGGATAAACCTGGAGGCCGTTGTGCTGAGTGAAATGAACTGGTCACAGAAAGATAAAGACTCCATGATTCTTATATGAGGCATCTACAGTAGACAAGTTCGTAGACACAGAGAGGAATGGTGGCTCCCAGGGGCTGGGGTGGGAGAAACGGGGAGTTATTAATCAATAGGCATAAAGTTTTCAGTTAAGCAAGATGAATAAGCTCTAGAGAGCTTCTGTACAACATTGCATGGATGGTCAACAGTGCTCTGCTCTGCACTTAGAGATTTGTTGATGGTAGATCTCATGTTACGTGTTCGTACCACAATTAAAAAAAAAAAAAGAAATCCTAAGGTGATCTGGGCCAACTCTTGATTCTAAACTGGTTGGTCTGGGGTGAGCCCCAGGCAGAGAGGGCGAGCAGGGGCCACTCCATACATTTCTGGCTGTCCTCTGTTCTTACAGTCATTGCTCCTATGTATTGAGCACCCTGAGTCCCAAACACTGAATACTCCTGGTATTGTTATTCCCATTTGAGAACTGAGGAAACGAAGAGGTTAAGTCACTTTTTCTGGGTCACCCAGCTGGTAGTCACTAGTGCCTGCATTCATTCCCAGATCCACGTGACTCCAAAGCCCATGCTCTAACTGCTATGCAAGCAGGGGCCTCTGTGGGACACAGACATGGGCATCATGTGTCCTTCCACGTCACTGCTTTGTCCCTCAGGCTGTAGGGTCAACAGCGTCACCTTTGTCCCAAGTTTGTCCACACTGAACTGTCATCATGCAGATGCAGGAAGTGGGCCTTTTGTGGCTCGGCACACTAAGGAAGAACTTTCTGCCAGTCAGAGGAGTGTGACGGTGAGGTAGGCTGCCTGGGGAGGCCGTGGGCACCTGCCATTGTTATCGCTGGGCAACCACCTGAAGGATCTGTTGGGAGCAGAAGTCATCCTTCAACTTATTGTGTGTGCGAGTGTGTGTGGAGGTGGCCAAGGGGGGTTGGGCTTAGATACTCCTAATGTGTCCCCAGCCCCGAAACTGAGGGGCTCAGGAGACCAGTCAAAGCTCAGTAGGTGAAGATGGTTCTAGAAGATGAGCTCACAGAACTAGGGAGTTCCAGAAGGCCCTGTGTCAGTCTGGAGCCTGCCCTCCCCCATCATTCTCTGAAAGCTGGGTGCCTGGGGCCCTAGCAGTATCATGGGGCTGTCTTGAGCTGAAGCCTGGTGTCGGGTCCCTGTTGCCGCTGTCACTGTCACTGCCGTGTTAGCTCTGGTGTGGACGACACCTGATCAGTGAGCCCCCTTGCCCTCTTCATGCAGCTGTTGACCAGGGCCCTGGCTGGCCTGGCCAGAGAGGGGCATGGAAAAAGAAAGGGGGTGGTCAGAAATGGGGGGGAGTCCTGGGCTGGGAGAGCGCTGAGTTGAGAGAGAGAGAGAGAGAGGGGGAGACCCTGCTGGCGGGTGTCTGGTCTCTGAATCACCAGCCCTCACTCCTTACCCCTCTCAACCTGCCATGACTCGCTCAGGATGAAATTAGTTTTAAGTCGCTTTGCTACAAAAACAAAAAGTCAAAAACAGTCTCTGCAAAGCAGCGAACTTGGTGTCCTCGTCTGTAAATGGGAGATATTACTCCTACGAACCTTGAGTTGTTGAGAGGATTAGAGGAGCTCACGTTAGAAAACATCCTGCAGAGGCCCAGCGCAGTGTCTGCCGGGTGTGTGAAGAGCTCAGTGAGGTTCCCCCCATTGCCTCCCCGCCCCCCACTTTGATGGGGCGGGTTTGTGCTCTTGGGGTCAGGACCTCAGGATGCTTCAGTGTAAGCAGCACCCACTGAACAGTCACTCCATACCCACAATTCGGCTTGGCTTTTAGGATGTGAAGATACACAAGATGGCCAGTGTTCCTTGGAAGTTCTCTTATGGAGGGAATGATTACTGTACATCACAGTCCTGTGGGACAGAGGGATGGCAGAAGCACAGGGTGCTCGGGGCATGTTGGGGAGCTGGCAAACTCATCTCTGTGTGACTCTGGAAGTATGAGTAAGAGTTAGCCATGTAGAGGAAGGAGAGGGCTAGTGCGCCATCATGAGTGAACAATATGGCATCACTGGAACTCAAAGTGTGAGTGACGGGGAGGTCCACACGGCTGGGTCGTGAGGAGCGATGCATGCCTAGGAGCAGTGATGCACCCACCCCAGGGTGGCAGGTGGCCAGGCTTTTTGTTCAAAAACTCATGGTGGTAAATGTGTCTAGAATAGTTTGGAAAACGAGTCAGGACTGGATGCAAGGAGCCCATCAGTATGCTGGGATGGTGGTCGGAACTGAGGGAAAGACGGTGCTCTCGGAGGGAGGGCAGAATCAATCACACTTCGGGATCGACTGGCTGTGGGTGGGTGAAGGGTGTAGAGACAGAAGGAGTGAAGAATGCCATCTGTATTTCTAGTTTGGATAAATGTGTTTAAACCAAAAAAGTTACGAGTTTATTTTATCTTTTAAGATTTTATTTATTTACTTGAGAGAGAGAGCGAGGGAGATCACAGAGGGAGAAGCAGACTTCCCGCTGAGCAGAGAGCCTGATGCGGGGCTCAATCCCAGGACCCTGGGATCGTGACCTGAGCTGAAGGCAGACGCTTAACTGACTGAGCCACCCAGGCGCCCCAGTTATGAGTTTAAAACCAAGAATATTTTAAACCGAGAAAGGAAAGGCACAAGGAAGCCGATTTTAGTGGGAACATTAGTTCTGTTTTGGACCTGCTTAGTCTGAGGTGACACGGGATATCTGAGTGGAGAAGTCCAGGAGGCAGTGGCAGATGAGGTCTGCTGCTCTGGGGAAGACGAAATTCAACATCATCGGCCTGCAGGTGGCAGTTAACTGTGGGGCCACCCAGAGGGTATCCTGAGGAGAGAGAGGAGGGCTCAGGGTAGAGATGCCTGGAAAGCATACCAGCATTTGAGACGTAGGCAATCAGAAGAAAGAGCCCAAGAAGGAGCAGGGAACCCAGGAGAGGGGGCATCATGGAAGCCAAGAGTGGCAAGAGATTCAACAGGTGGATTGGGCAATGGTGTGAAAGGCTGCTGAGCGCCCCTGTGGGTCAGGAACTGGCAAGACCCACTGGATGGGGCAGAACAGCGTCAGGCGTGTGGTGATGGTGGTGAAGCTAAATTTCACTGGGTTGAAAACAAATGGGGAGGTGAGAAAACAGTATTTTTTCCTGTAGAAGTTTCCATGAGAAGAGAGGGAGAGAGACCAGTCAGTATAGATGATGACAAGGCCTGTATGCATCCATGCATCAGGGGAATGATAAGTGGTAGGAGGAGGCGCTGAGGACCCTGGGAGAGGAGCAATGGCCCATGGAGTGAGGTCGAGAGGCGGGAAAGGGTGAGCTTGCAGGCACGACGGGCCTTGACAAGGGTTGCAGCCCCGCATCCTCACACTAGAGGGGTGAAGATGAGTAGGACGAGGCTCCTGATGCCCTCGTGAGGCAGGAGGTGAGGTCTCCTGGGAGCTCGGGGGTGGGACCAGGCAGCGGGCAGTAATGAGCATCTCGAATACTCTTTGAGGGCAATGGGAGAGAGAAAGTTGGCCAAAGACAAGCCTTCGGGCCGGAGTGAGAAGTATTTCATCATAGAAATAACAGTGAACCTATTTTTAGCACAAAGAGCTAAGTTCTCTCTGGGCCTTTCTCCTCTCATTCATTCTTTCAAACATCTTCTGAGGCAGGTGTTATTCATTTCCTCATTGGAGAGCTGAAGACAGTGATGCTCGGGAGGTGTTCAAAGTCAGAGATGTTGTGCAGGGCGGAGGTGGGCTTCAAACTCAAGGCTTACTGCAAAGCCACACCCTTAACCCACCTTGTCATCCTCCATGGCTTGAAGGTCCAGTGGGGTTGGAGGCCATGTGTTTTTTGGGACACCATTCAGGAGGTCGTGTGGCTGTTTTGTTTTTTGACTCTATGAACGTGGACAGTAAGTGTGGTGGGGTAGGGTCACGGGAGATGTGGGAAGATGTGTCAGAGAGATGAGAATGGAAGGTTGCAGAGGGGGGTGGTGGCAAGATGCACGGATGACCAGGCCATGGGAGTGGGTGGCTAAGACAGAGTGGAGGTGAAGGTCATAACCAGGTGCAAACGTCCTTCATGATACCGAGGGCTGGCCCGTGGAGCCAGTGCAAGAGGCAAACCCAAGGAGAGCGCTCCCTTGACAATGGTGGGGTAGGGACTGGCTTACACTCTGATGCCATTGCTGGGCCCTTGCCCTCCGGGAACATCTGCTCATGGCCATACCTCGTGGGGCTTTGGAGTCACGTAAACATTGGTCTTATTCCAAACTTTGCTCTTTCCTAGTTGTGCAACATAGGGCTTTAGGATTCGATGATGCCTGGCAAGTAGTATGGAGCTCCAAACACGTTCGTTTTCTCCCCCAGTTCCCCTCCTCCTCTCTCAGCTGCTGGGGCAGGTGTAAAGCAGGACGGAGGGGAAGCTGGCCTCAGGGAACCCTCTCCTGGATCTCAGAGCTCAGGGGCGTGGCTGATGGCTTCCTCATGGCTGCAAGGGAGCTGGTTTGCTGCGTTGGCGCCTTCTCCCCTTTTCCCAGGTACACTCATACCCCGTTTTTCTTTTTCTTCCAAGGGTAACCTTCTGTGAGTGGTGGACCAGGGCTGTTGAACTGCCTGCCATCTCAAAACCCAGCTGTGAGCCAGCGTGGCGGGGGCTGTGCCTCCGACGCCTGCATGGAAGCCAGGAGCTGGGCTCCCAGAAGGCAACTGTGCCCGCAGGGGAGCATGTTGCTGGCTTTTGCCTCTCTGCTCAGCTGCCTGCTCACCTCCAGCCAGGCCAAGGTCTACAGTCGCTGTGAGCTGGCCCGAGTGCTCCAGGATTTTGGCATGGAGGGATACCGGGGATCCACCCTGGCTGACTGTAAGAACCGCACCCCCAGACACTGCCACCCCCCACTCCTCCCTTCCTGCCCTTCTCCCTCCCTGCTCCCCTCCCTGCTCTCACTCAGGGGAGGTGGTCTTGGAAGCTTTCTGAGCCTCAGCCCTCCCTTGTACATCAAGGGCTTTATAACCAGGCAGGTGGGCAAGATTTAGCACAAGTTAAATACCTAATAGGCAGGCCACAGGCAGCCCAATCAGCATGTCCCTACCCTCCCTGCCCCTACTGCTGAAGTCAACAGCCAAAGAAACAGAATAGCTTACTTCCCTAATCCTAATGGCAGCCAAGAGGATCGGACATTCCCACTGAGGTTTAGGGTAAATTGAGCAAACCAGTAAGAGCAGACTCTTCAAGCTGCTGGTAGTTTCGGGAAGCTGTGAGGTCCAGCCACATCTGGACTCATTTCTCTCTCGTTCTAGCCCCCTTACCAGCTCTCACCTGTGTCTTCCTTGTTTTGCCTCTAAAGATCTAGCTTTTGTCCATTTGTCCCACAAAGATTTCTTGGGCCCCGCTGCGTGCTGAGCGATGAGACAGCGGGAAGAAAGGAGGCCTGAGGGACAGTCTTGACTCTTGCTATTTGGTAGCTCTGGTGACCCCCAGTGAGTCCCTTGCCCCTCTGAGCCTTGCTGGAGTCACTGGGGAAGTAGGTGGGAGGACAGCCCCCATGACCACCTTGGGGCAAGAGCTGAGGCTCAGAGGTGCTCGCGTGTGGTGCCCGCACGTGAGTGTCCTGGTCTGTGCTGGTTTCGGTCGCCTGACCCTCGGGCCTGCATCTCCACCCTACGCAGGGGTCTGTCTTGCTTACTTCACAAGTGGCTTCAACACAGCCGCTGTGGACCATGAAGCCGACGGGAGCACCAACAACGGCATCTTCCAGATCAACAGCCGGAAGTGGTGCAAAAACCTCAACCCAGAGGTCCCCAACCTGTGCCAGGAGTATTGCTCCGGTAGGCTGGGCTCGAGCCGGGGGCGGCGTGGGCCGGGCCTCTGCACCCATCTTGGCTTGTTCCCCACTGCTGTTTGCGCCCCTCACCTGGATCTCTGAGTGGGGATCCTCCACCATGCCCCTCCGGGCCCACCAAGGAGAGTGGGATGGGGCAAGAGATGAGGGTAGGTCCACCACGAATCTGATGGGAGACTGTTCTGAGAGCTGTAGGAGGGTGGGGAGGGGAGTGGTAGAGTGATATCTGTGTTTCCAGAGGGATCAAGAGACAGGGTTGGGTTTAGGATGGAGAAGGGCATGTGTGTGTGTGTGTGTGTGTGAGAGAGAGAGAGACAGACAGACAGACAGACAGACTCTGGATGTCTAGCTCTGTCCGCTGTTCCCTCATCATATTTCTTTGCCTCCCACCCCAGACTTGTTGAATCCTAACCTTAAGGATACTGTTATCTGTGCCATGAAGATCGTGCAACAGCCCCAGGGTCTGGCCAGCTGGTAGGTAACCTGGGCTAGAGGACCCCCACCCCGCCGCTCCCCCAGGCTGATGTGGCCAGGACTGGTGGACAGCAGGAGGGAACTAATCTTTCCTGAGTGCTCATGTTGTCCCGGCCACCATTCCATGGCCTCACAGTCTGATCTGCAGCCAACTTTCGGCCATAGGGGTTACTGTCCCTGAAGTATTTACAGACAACGCACTGAGTGTCTGGGAGGGTAAGCAATTCACGGGAGCTCTTGGAGCCAAGCCTGGCTCTTCCACCATATGCCTCTGTTAGGATGCCTGCCTACAAGTCCACAAGACCTGGGTCTGGTCAACCTTGTTTGTTTGTTTAATGGTGGCATCTTCATCGAAACTAACTTTTGTAGAAAAGCCCAAGATGTACAACAGATCAAAGAAGCGATTCCGGGCTTGAAGCATGGTGGGGGTGTATGTGGGGGGTGGTGCTCTGGAGTCACACCCTGTCAGTCTTCTCTTTTCCTGCCTCTTTCCCACAAGATGGCCTTTGGAGCGGCCATGCTCATAGGCGAGGGGGTTAGATGAGCATCCCATGGGGCACTGGACTAGATCTTTGGTTCCCAGATGGACCTCTGAGGCAGTGACCCTGCAGACTCCTCCAAAGGGGGTCTCACTGCTGAGACTCCAACCTCCCTTTCCTCTCATTTCCGAATGAGAGACCAGCAGGGGCAGGATGTGGGGAGGGTGAGATACTCCAGGTGGTTCCTGGAGCTACAGACAGACGTGACCGTCATAAGACAGGTAAAGGAATTTGGGAGGGAGTGAATATTGGCCCAGGAGCAGAGAGAAGGGGGAGGGGAGACGAGAGGCAGGGGCATGGTAGGGAAGCCTTTGTAGGAGTCCAGGTGAAAGATCCAGGGTCTGCGCTAGGACAGTTGCTCAGCTGATGGACAGGAGGGGTGTTGGCTAGGAGGGCCTGTACAGGAGGCATGGGGACAGGTAATGTGCAGCAGCAAGGGTGAGGAGGAGGCAGAAATGACTGTGAATCTAGAGAAGGTCCGAGATGCGCCTTGACCATGACCACAGCTTTGGAGATGTGTTGGTCTGAGAACAGTTGATGCCCTAGGAACTGAGTCTGGAGTGAGGCAGGCTCAGCAGGACATAATGCACAGCTATAAGATCAGAGAGGGTGAGTGTAGGCTTGGCAGGAGTCCAAGGGCTTGAGGTCTTGGGAGCACCACCCGGGGATGGAGGAAACAGGTCCTTTTGGGTTATATCAAAGAAGAGCTCTCTTTTGTACACTGGGAGTAAATTTGTGGCAGGTATACCCCCTGAGAGGTGGCTGAGGCTAATAACAGGCAGTGGTCCCAGAAAGTAGAAAGGGTACGGTTTATTTCCTCCACCTGCACACTTTGGGAACTCACCCATGCCGAGCTCTGTGCTGGGTGCTGGGCTGCAGGGAAGCTGAGATCCGAGTCTCTGCCTTCAAGGCTCTCACAGTCTAATGGTAGAGGCAAACAAGCCAGCTGACCACACCTCATTGATGGATCTCTAGAGGTCCTCAAGGGGCACTCTTGGTCATTGGGCTCTTTGACATTGACATCATGGAATCACCAAAGCTTGGAACCCCTGAGAACTTGGGACCCCAGGACCCCGGGATCTTGCTTATCTTCAAGATGCTCATGTGATGATGGAGCAAGGTAAGGGTCCTGAAAAAGCCTATAAACTATAGTTACCAACAATTGAAAGACCTGGATTGGTGGTTAAGGAGAAGTGGGTGGGGCTGCAGTTCTGTCATTTACTAGCTGTGGATCTTGGGTGAGGAATTTTGCATCTGAGTCTCAGTGTTTCATTTGGAATATAGGGAACACTCTATCTGCCTAATCTACATTATAGGGCTGCCGGGGGTGGAGCGGGGTGCAGACAAATGAGTGATGGATGGGACAGTGCTATGTAGACTGTAAAGGGCTGTACGCTTGTAAGGCAGCATGACTGTCTGCTGAGGGAGCATGGTGTGGGAAAAGAGCGTTGGACTGGGGTTCTGGACCTTTGCCACTGACTTCTGGGTGAACTTGAACAAATTACCCTGTATCTCTATTAGTGAAATTAGGAGGCTAGGTAAATGACATTTTCAGGGCCATGCTCTTCCGTTTTTGCTAATGAATGGGGTTTACTAGTCCCTCTTTCCCTTGCTAGCCCCTTTCCTTACCGTGGTTTAGAGCCCATGCCTCCTTCCTGTTCTTCTCTGAGCAGGGACTAAAGGCGGCAGCTGACCTGGTCTCTCCTCTTCCCCATCCTCCATCCTCAGGGAGGCCTGGAGGCGTCACTGCCAGGGCAAGGACCTCAGCGACTGGGTGGATGGCTGTGACTTGTAGGATCCTCTGTGGATGGACCAGGTCACGCACAGCAGGCTGGGAGATGTGGTTTGGTTTCTGATCCAGGCTTGGGAAGACAAGCCAACCAATAAAGTATAGTCTAACGTAAGTGTGGTTCTCAGCTATCACTGTGTTTCCAGGTGGCACATCGGAGTTTCTTCACCTGTCCACCTGGGCTGGGCTCCATAAAGCTTACCCCAGAAGGCTTGCCTCCATTCCTGGAGACACGGGGTGGGGGTGGGGGTCAGTGCTTCCCGTGCCCACACCTGGTGGAGTTTCCTAGACCCTTTACCTGGATCTAGGTTTGCCGGGTTTAGCAAAACAAACAATGATAACCAAAACAGGATGCCTAAGTTAAATTTGAAATTTGGATATGCAACAAATAAATTTTACTCTACATATGTCCCGAATATTGCATGGGACACACTTATATTAAAAAATGATGTGTTGTTTGGAGAGTCTGAGTGGCTTAGTTGGTTAAGTGTCTGACTTTTTTTTTAAGATTTATTTATTTATTTAGGGGGGTGGGGAGGGACAGAGGGAGAGGGAGACAGAGAATCTCAAGCAGACTCTGTGCTGAGGAGAGGCTTGATCTCACAACCCCACGGTCATGACCTGAGCCGAAATCAAGAGTCGGATGCTTTACTGACTGAGCCATTCAGGTGCCCCCACAGATAAATTTAATTGAGCAAAGATTTTCTTGGGCACCCTCCCTGCCATCAGAGCCTGCCTCCCAAGAATGAACTGAGCTTACTGTATATCCTGCCCCTTCCTGCCCTCCCCTGAGTTCAGCTCTCCATCCCAGGTCTGCCTTATCCCTGAACAGTTATGTGCTACAAAATTATTTCTCAGAAATGAAATGAAATTCTTAGTCCTTTCTTCTAACTGATCTCATCTAGGCATGAGAAAGAAAGGATCGAGCACATTGACACCAATGTAAGAGAATTCTTATCAACTTAACTCAATTTCTAGTTGGGAGAATTTGGGGGCAGCATAAGACAGGAATGAAAAAAGTGCTGGCGATGTGGGGGGGAAATATTCTGAGCAATGGAAGCAGGCTAGCATGACCCTGAGATCATAACCTGAGCTGAAATCAAGAGTTGGATGCTCAATCGACAGAGCCACCCAGGAGCTTCAAGTGTCAGACTCTTGATTTCGGCTCAGGTTTATGAGATCGAGCCCCACATTGGGCTCTGCGCTGAGCATGGAGCCTGCTTGGGATTCTCTCTCTCCCTGTCCCTCTGTCAACCCCCTCCCCCCACTGCCACTGCTTGTGTGTGCTCTCTCTCAAAAAGCAAAAACAAAAACAACGATGTGTTGTATACCTGAAACTCAAATTTAGTTAGGCATCCTATATATATATTTTTAGGCCTTCTATATTTTATCTGGCAACCTTGTCTGGGTCTGCTGTGGTATACTCCAGGCTTGTGTGTGGGGGGGTCCTTGGGACATCTGTTTTCTGTGGTTCTGGTCACAGAGGGTGGCCACAGTGGAGAATGCTAACACATTGGCAGAAGCCAAGGGGTGGAGCACCCGGAGTGGAGACACACCTTGGGCTTCGGCTAGACGCTCCCCTGCTCTCCAGTGCCCCCTAGCGGAAGAAAATTCAAGTGCTGGTGGCCATCTCAGCCCGGTAAGGAAGTTAGTTACCCCTGGTACTGCTGACCATTGCTGGGAAGCTGGAGGATCGGGTGGAGGGTGTGGATGGCTTCCAGGCACCACACGGCACGTCTCTGCCTTTCTCAATATGTGGGAAGCTCAGAAGGAGGCAGCACTGTCTCCCATTAACCTAGAGCTCAGTGTCTCAGGTCCCTTGGGAGGGACTATGTGTGAAGGAGGAAGGTGGGCAAGTCTCAGGATCACTGTGGATATGGTAGCAAGAGAAGCAACCGCTGTGATGACTGAGAGGCTGAACCCTGAGTTGAGATTGTAGATTCTTCTGGAAAGGACTCAGAGAACCCTGCAGTTCTCTGATTGAGGGATGGCTGGTGCTTCCCCAGGAGGAGAGATGACTGTGATGTCGACTGCCCCTCCCCACCGACTTGCCATCTCCAAATCCACTGGTCAGCAAACAGCAGAGGGGCGGCGAAGTGTCCGCAACTGGTAAGACTGCCAGTTTCCTTCCGCTGCCGGTGTGGTGTTGGGCCACTCGCATCGCCAGAGCGTAGCTGGCCCTGCCTTGTGTCCCACCCTGGCTTTTGCTTCTGCCTCCCTGTGGAGCTCTTGCCTTGTCAAGGTGATGCTAAAACGTGAGCGCTGCTCATACACGTGGATGGTGGTGAAGGAGCAGCTCCTTGCTGGGAGTTGGGCTTCTGGGGGATCAACGACAAATGGATCCATTCTCATTAAGTCATAGGGAGATACTGCTCTCTTTTTAATATGGAGGCAACACTGTGTACCTACCATGTGCCATGCATCATCTAATCTAGACCCTGGAACTATTACTATCATGGAGCTCCCCTTGTTATCCCCATTCTACAGCTACAGATAAGGAAATGGAGGCTCAGAAGAGATAAATTTGCACCCAGGAGATTCCATGTGCTCTTAGGTCACTGTATTTTGCTGAGAGGTGGTTGTCTTGGGCCACCTGCAGTCTGTGCTCTCCCTCACCTGGCCCGAGACCTCTGGGCCATTATCTCTGGGTGATGCATACCCTCTATTTCAACTTCACTTTAGGTTTCTGTTGCCTGCAACCAGCCAATTGCTCCACTGGGTCCCATTCACTCAGGAGTAGGTGGTCCTTGGAATCAAAGCAAGAGTTGTTAAAAGGACGTGGAGGCTGGCATGAAAATAGGGCTGGGCAGGGGCAGGCCTGGACAAGGGATCCTGGAGGCCTGGGCTGGGGGGTGGATGAGGAAAAGGTGGAGATGGAAGAGGAGAATCTAGGGGAGAGCCCTCACCTGTGCATGAGGGTTAAATGGTCTATAGCTCTACCTGGAAGTCCCAGTTTCTAAGTGATATTCTCAGACTGAGTAGAGTAACCAGGCTACCTCCTCATGTCTCCTTGCATCCATGTCACACTCGCCCCACATTCTATTGCTCACTCTGTCCTGCCTCTTAAAAGCTTTCTAATATCTCTGGAAACTGTCCCTCCTGTCCATCCCAGATACCACTGCTTTAACTCAAGCCCCTGTCACTTCTTTCCTGGGACAATGACACCGACCTCGTGAGAGTATCCCTTGCCATCCCACCTCCTCCCTTCCGTGAGCTTTCCACCTTCTTACTCCCTTGCATCCTGGCCATATGATGGCTTTTCTCACCTTTATTATAGTCCAAGTTCCTTGGCTTGGTATGCAAGATCTTTCACAAGCCAGGCTCAGCTGACATCTACAGATTCATTTCTCAACTGTTCAGAAGCTTTTACACTGGTGGGTTTCTATCCCTGGCTGCTTCATACTTGTCACCATCCCCTGCCATTCTTCCCCATGCACGCACTCCAAGCAATCAACACGCTTGTTTTCACCACATGGCTTTCACGCCTGCCCTCGGGTCTTCCTGGAATGCCATTTCCTTAGATCCTTGAGTGGCTATTCGTTTCCAACCAGCTCTTGTCTCAATTTCACATCCTCAGATGAACTTCTCTGACTGCCATAGCTGAAAGCTCCTCTCCCCTCTTGTCATGATCTTACTACCAGTGAATTGCTGTCAGATTATTTCATGCACATGTGAATTTACATACATCCCATTTTCCGTCTCCTTATGGATGGTAAGCACCATGAGGGCAGGAAATGGGTCTATTCCTTGTATTTCCAGCACTCGGAATAGTGGTTGGCACATAGTGGGTTCTCAGTGAAAGAATGAACCTATTGAATGCATGACTGATGCAGGAAAGAATGAATGGTGGGCAGTCAGCTAATGTTTGCAGAATCGGTGAATGAATGAGCCCGGATACCTTCTTTCAACAGAGCAGCAGTTCATGCAATGGTATTAAGTACCAGCTAAGTGTCAGGCCCTAGGCATCCCTCCAGAGGGACCCATTGCCCCTCCTGAGCCCTCTTGGGATGCCTTTCTCCCTTTCAGGGGGACCAACCTGGCTGCTTTTCATCCAAGTCCCACTCGCTTCCCCCTTGGCCGTTCAGCACGGTTTGGAAGGAATTGGCACAATGTTTTGTTATGTTTCATTTTTTCCTCTCTTATCCTGGCTGCCTGACCTGGGGTAAGTCACTCCGCCTCCCTGAGCCTCAGTGGTCCTCAGGGACAAGGGGAACTGATAAAGACCACCTCACAATATTGCGTTGATCACATAATACAGAGCATCGAGGCACCAAATACAGGGCCTGGCACAGCCTGGGGGCTTAAGAAATGCTGGTTTCCCTAAGCTCAGGGGGCCCCCCTGGGGAGGAATGGTGGTCCTGCCTGTCCTGGTGACTGGGGTGTACTTGGGATGCCTGTGCCATGTCCTCAACACAGTTTGCTAAGAAGGAGGAAGAGGAGAGGGGAGACTATGGGAAGAAGCAGCAGAAGGAGGAGGGGGATGGTTTGGACAAAGTGGCAGAGATTTCTACAGAAAGCAGAGAGAGTGAAGTGAATTATTGTCACTCTTTTTAGTCCAAGCCACCTCATTCTTGGCTAGTTTGACTCCAGGAGACTAATGGGAAATGGGCTTGTCTAACTCTTTTGTTGCTGAGTGGGGTGAATGCTCCAGGGGATGATTAGCTACCCAGGTGCTGTCATTTCTCTACCTGTAGGCCCAGGTGAGGCAGGCAGGGACTCCTGGGTCCCTCCACTGAGGGACGCTCTGCTGAGCACTCTTCTTGGGCGGGTCCCTGTGCTCTGCCTGTAAGACTCATCCTTTCAGCTGGATATGGCTTTTTTTTTTTTCTTTACTCCAGGCCACTGGCCTGAAGCTTCTAGAGTGGGAGGCTGGCCTGGTCAGATGGGGTCCAGCATTTAGTGGACACCTCCTTTGGGGTAGCAGATGTGCCCCCACTTCCTGCCTGTGGCCAACATCACAAACTGAGCACAAGCCTCTATTCTATTACTTGCCAGGGATCCTTCCTGATGCTTCGGTGGCAGTCACTGTCCATGGAGTTGGCCGGTAGGATGGCGCTTCCTCATCTCCATCCTACCATGTGTGAGGCACCACACTGGCATTTTCCATAGTTAATCTCACTACCCCCACGGCACGCTTAGGAGGTAGGTCACCCCCATTTTTAGGACGAAACTGAGTTCCAGAGAAGTTCTAGCACTTGCCCAAGGTAATGCAGTTGGTGGAACTGGGATTCAGACGGAGCCATTGGCTTCCAAAGGCTGTGCTCTGTCCTTGGCGTGTCCCAGTCTGAGCTAGCCTGTGGACTCTAGCTGGCTGGACTCCAGTGGAGGGAGGGCAGCAGAAAGACAGCGCCCTCCCATTCAGCAGAGATCTGTTCTTCCCCAGACCTTCCAAGTTCTCCTCCACCTCTAAGCCTTTGCTCAGGTATTTGCCTGCCAGGCAATTCCCACCCATCTCTCAAGGCTTTGGCCGAAACCTGCCCCACCTCAGCCTGGCAGACAGACCCAGGGTCCTGAGCCTTGGGCACCTTCACTGTAGCTCCCTTGCTGTTCAGGTTCTTGCATGTACATTTGTTGCCCACCTCTGCCCGACTGGACTCTGAGCCCTCCGAGATTGTGTCTTCTTGGTATATGGACCCACAGTGCCCGGCCCATGGTGGGCACGTAGAAAATGCCCATGGAGTGAGGGATTCTGGACAGAGACCCTGCCTGGTGCTGGGATAGCTTCTTCCAGCTGTTCTTTGACCTCTTCCCTCCAAGGCTGGTTAAGTTGGGTATGCTTTGGTGCCCACCGACCACTTTGTCTTGGACCCCTTTGATAATTCCCTTTGAAAGGAAACCACAAAGTCTGAATTCCATGGAAGACAAATGGCCCATGATGGTGATAAGTGGGCCACATGAACCACTTCCTTCAGAGGCATGGCGTGGAGAGCAGCTTCAAGGAGACAAGGCATCCAAATTCCCCATCCCAAAGCTTCACTCACTGCCATTTTCAAGGGCTGTTTTGGTGGTGGTGTTGTTATTTGGTTTTTTAAAGAAGAAGCACCATTACCCTCCTGCTCAGAAATGAATGAGATGTCAACAGTGGTATGTGTCTGGGGCCCAACAGCAGCCGGAGACCACAGGGCGTGCACTCCCTGAACGTCCACGGTGGGGCCAGCGGTCACATTCCAAGAATCAGGCCATGGGGATGTTTGCTGAGCGATGCTGCGGTTGCTTTCTAGGTAGGCAGGTCTCCTCAGCCCTCAAAATCATTGCAGGCATAAAATGGCTTTTATGAAATCACATCTCAAGGTTCTCTATTCATATTCATTTTCTGCTTGCTCATTCATTTTGCCATCTGTGGGAGCTCATTAGCACACAAGCTACAGCAGGTGCCAAAGGTTTAAAAAAAATTATGGGAGGAAAAACTTGAAATTGATCAAATCCTATCTATCTTTCCTTTTTTGCTCCTATAAATTGAAAAATGACAGCCATTATGTCATTTTACGAGAAGAAATGTTGGTTGCTCTTTGTGGTGCTGTGGCGCTTTTGTGGGAAGGGTTGGCACTTTCTGGACCAGGGAGTCTTTGTCTAGCCTCAGGGCATCCCTGGAGGATCATAGATGGGCTTCTGGGGGTCCACAACCTTCCTGAAATAAAGTGCAAAATTGAATGTATATCTCTGTGACCGTGTGCATTTTTTTTTTCTGGAGAGAGCTCATAGCTTTCACCTTATTTTGAATCCAAACAAGATTAAGAATCAGTGTTTTACAGGAAGAAAAAAGAAAAGAAGAAAAGGGAGGAAGTAGTTACCTTAGCTCATTTAATCCTCATAATTACCCCCAAAACCCAGCATCATCAAACACTTGCTGGGATGTCTGACCCCCATTCTCGGCTTACACTCATAGACTGTTAGAGTTGGGGCACACCAAAGGCTTATCTGTTTGTTTTCCAACACCTCTTCTTATAAAGAGGGGGAAACTGAGGCCCAGAGAAGTGAACTACATTGTCCAATGTTATATGGTCAGTTTATAGCAGAAATGGGTTGGAAAGCCAGTCCTTTGACTCTCTGTCCAAAGCCTTTGCCACTGTTGCTTAGCTCTTGCAAAGTCAGTGAGCATAGATTTCCACAAATGTTAAAGTGAATTAGTAAGAGACTCTCCTCCTCCCACCTGTCCTCAGGCTGGGTTGGTTCCCACTGACCTACTTCTTGGTTCCCAGGGACCTTCTCCCCAGACGCGCCCAACCTATTAGCCCTCGGAATATTCAAACGCATGCACAAAATGATTCCATGTGCCAGGAGTCTCAGATGAATGGGGAGAAAGCCATTTGCTAAATAAATTAACCCTTGGCTAGGAAGTATCTTCATAGATATTTGGAGAGCAGGGGAAGGAGCTGAAGGGCTTCCGCCATGACTTGTCCCTCATCCTTTGCACCTGCCTGTCTCTAAGTGGTCATTTTGGAGGTTTTCCCCTTTCTCTTCTTTGCTGGGGTTCCCTGGACCTACATGGTGGTGTCCCTTCTCTAGCATTCCCCACCCCGCAGACTTGGTATGTGCTGCTCTCTCTCGTTCTCTGAACTTGGGTTCATCTTTGTAGTCTGTTTACTTGTCAGTATCCCCGCTCAGATGATGAATTTTCTTGGGGGCCAGTGCTCAGTGCATAATGGACAGCGTAGGGCTGCCCTGGCTGTGAGTGCATCAGGGCTGGCCGCATCCTTGGTCTCCTGGAGCCGCCACCTCTATTCTATAATGGGCAGCTCGTTCACTGGTGCTTTCTGGAGGCCCTCATCTCTGCTCCGAGGTTAACTCTCAAAATCAAATTAAAATCTCCAGGTTTTTGGAGGAAGAGGTCCTAGGTGTCTCCTTGGGCCTCTAGGCTCAGGCAGGCTGAGCTGAGCTTCCCCTGAGCAAACACAGTAGCCACCAAGATCACATCTCTGGGCGGTGTTGGCTCTGACTTACTCCTTCCCAGCTCACCAAGAACCTTTCTCCAGAGACCCTCTGTGAACCTTTTCTCACTAGGCGTGTTTGTGATGAAGACTCTTACAAAAATAGTTTCAAGCTGGAAAGAGGAAAATAAAATAACTCTGGTTTCTCCCTGCCAAAAACAACAAAGCAACAGCGTGCAAGCAGCCAGCTCAGGCCTTGGCATGGCTACTCACGGAAATGCTTCTTCCATTCACTGCCCCTAAATGCAGCAAGTCCCACCTGATTCTGTTTCTGAGGTTATGTGCCGTTAGTTGATTGACTGATTGATTGACGTGGCTCTTTGAGATTACTGATAATTCAGCCTGTGGTTTGGGCTTGTGACTATTCCAGACTCCTGGTCTTCCTCTCATCCTTGGGGTCCCTCTCGAAAATGTGACACATCCCCGAGTCTCCTCAGTCTACCAAACGTCTCCAAGTCTTCACTAAGGAAATGAGTACACACATGGCTACTTGTTTGAAATGAGAAGAAAAATCACCCCAGCACTCCCAAGAATTCAAGCATACACTGTGTCTTTGGCTAACAACTGCTTAGTAGCAATCTGTAGCTGGCTATTAATTTGCTCTCTTGAGTTTCCTATCTTTTCCCCTTTAAACAGATTAAGTCTATAGTTCTGCTCCAAGATGAGCAAAACAAGAATCTCCAAATTGGAAGGGGCGTGTACATATATGAGGCCCAAAGCAATCCGAACCCACTAGAATATTCGGTGCTCCGTCACAAATTGATCTGAAGTTTTTTTTTTTTTTTTGAAAAGGAAGCCAGAAATCCAATGAAGCAGTTCACATTGCAACTTCAGCTATAGATTTTTAAAACATTTATGAAACTGTAACTGGAACAAGGCAGAAGCATCCTGTAGATTCCCAACTCACTGAATAGACATTTCTTTTGTTCCTGTCCCCGATGGGAGCGGTCTGAGGACACTCACTGTTCCTCGGCATCTGACAGTCAAAGCACCAGAAGGACATTTTCCAGCCTGATGCAGTGAGGCGTGTGTTTGTCTAAGGAGAGGGCCTTCCGTGCCTTGGGAAAGTCTGGAAAAGTGATCACTTTCAGTGCTTCTTGTTTTGCATCATCTTGGTGGGTCTAGAGATGGAATTATGAGCCTGGGAGCTTGGGAGTGTAGCTTTGACATGGCCATTAAACTAACTCTGTTACACTAGGCAAGTCCCTCCCCTCCTCTATTGGGTCTGCTCATTTGGAAAATGAGGGCAGTAGGCTATATGGTCCAAAGGGCCTTTGGTAGGTAGAATAATGCCCCCCAATGATGGCCACGTCCTAATCCCTGGAACCTGTGGATGCGTTACCCTATGTGGCAAAAGAGACTTTGATGTTTGTGATTAAGTTAATGACCTCGAGAGGGGACATTATCATGGGTTATTAGGAGGGCCCGGTCTAATACAGGAGTCCCTCAAAAGTGGAAGAGGGAGGCAGGAGAGGGTCTGGGATAGAGGGAGAGGTGACCCAGAAGGTCACAGCTGTGTGAGGCAAGGACTCCACCACCATTGCTGAGTTGGCCGATGGAAGAAGAGGCCACCAGTCACGGAATGTGGGTGGCCTCTAGGAGCCGGAAAAGGCGAGGAAACGGTTTCTCTTCTAGAGCCTCCAGAAGGAACACAGCCCCGCCGACACAGATTTTAGCCCGGTGAGATCCGTGTCAGCCTTCTGAATTCCAGAACTCGAAGGCAATACGTCTGCATTTTAAGCCAGTACATTTGTTGTAATTTGTTATAGCAGCGGTAGAAACCGAAAACAGGGCGCCTTCCAGCAGCCCTGCGCTCGGTCCCTAAGGATTAAAGCCCGGCTTGGCCCACAGCCTCCGGCAAGCCCGGCTGAGAAGGTGCTTGGGAGGAGGCATTTCAGGGATGCCTTGTCCCAGCCGCCCCCTGGCCACCGCGTGTACCTGGGCCTGGCCACCTTGCCGGGTCCCCCTGCGCGGAGACAGCGGCCTGAAGGGGCCTCGGGAGAGTAAAGGTTAGGCTCCCCCTGCAATCAGCATGATGCCAGAGGACAAGAATTCTGCCCAGACAGGAAGCCCCCTTCTGTGGGAGGGGCTTGAAAGGGCACGCCCTCTCCCCACGAGGCACCTCCCCCCTCCTTTCCCACTTGGCCAGCGATCCTGGGGAGCCAGGCAGAAAGCCAGTGTGACCTCTGCTGGAACAAGCAGAGGTCTGCTTGATGGGGGGTGGGGAGGTGGGGTGCAGAGAGAGGGTCTGGAAAGGCTGCTGTGTGGGAGGGAGGCCAGCCCGATTTCAAGGACAGGATCAGAGGGGTGGGAAGGCTTCCTTCACGGTTTTTAGGTTTGGGCAGCATTCTCTGCCTCCCCCTCTTCAAGCCACACGCCCATGGTCCGCGACAGTGTCGTTCAGGCCATGAACTGTGACCCCCTTAATGGTCATGAGATCATTTACAAGGTTGCAATCAATAGTTTTTAGAGATTTAGAATAGACTAAAAGTGCATACGCTCTATACACTTTGTAAAGGTAAGCGCTGCTGCAGGAGACTTTACCTGTATATAATCTGTGGGTTCTGACCTGGCCAGCCTGGCCCCTTCGAAAGGCTTCACAGGGGGGGAGAGAGGGCTGAGTATGGGGGAGAAGGCAGCACCGACTCAGCCGTTTCCACAGACCAGCTTTTAATATGACCGTGACTGGAAGCACGAATAAATAAACGCCAGAGAAAATGGAAAAACCAAATCAAACCAAACCTCAGAACATCAAAACCCAAAATCAGAAAACAAAACCAAACAAAACAGATCTCCGACAGACAAACAAAACAACCACCCCTCCCCCAAAGAAGAAACAGATTCGGACTGTACAAGCTGGGTCACGGGGACAGCAGAATGACATGAGTCCCACGGATGAGTGCTGGAGTCGCCCAGGCCACCCTGCCTCCACCAGGCGCTGGGACAGGGGTCGGGTGGAGGGCCCTGGTCAGCCCATGGGCCGGCTCGGGGGAGGGAAGGGGTTTGTGGGCAGGTTAAGAACCTTCACAAAGTACACAAGGACCGGACGTGGTTGAGAGTTCTGCGCTTTCCCTCTCGACTGTGCAGCTGTGATCCCAGCATGACCATGGGGTGGTGACCTCGGGGCTGGAACCTGGTCCCACTGCACCCTGCAGAGTAGTCGCTGGGAAGTGCGTGGAGCAGAGTCATGTACAGAGACAGACGTGGAGGTGGCACCGTGAGCAGTCTGAGCATGCAGGTGCTTTATACATCTGGCAGTGAGATGTGATGGCAGGTTGGTTCTCGGGCAGTTCCAGAGTGTGACTCATTTCTCCTAAAGGGACGCACGGCGGGGCCCAAGGACATGTCATGTCAGACGTGGCTGCAGCGAGGTTTTGGCAGAGAGTTTGCTATGTGTGCATAGGGGGTTCTTGCTTCTTTCTGTCATCAGGGGCCATCCCACCTGCACCTGCTGTCCCCTGTCCTGGGTCTTGGGCCTCCAGGTCTGTTTGGGGGGTGCCGGGTGGTCCAAGGGCTGTCAGCAGGCAATCTCCTCCAAGGTGCCCAGGGCCGTCTGCAGGGGCACATTCACAGTGTGGCTGATGGTTTCAGAGTGGTTTGGCATCGTGTCACAAGTGCTCTGGAGGGAAGGGGACAGTGGGGGTTGGTATTCATTCTGCAAAATGGCATCACGATGCCACTGGGCAGCCCAGCCGAGGCCCTGGGAGCTGTGCCCCCCCTGCCCCCCCGCGGGCTCTCCAGGGGTGCTGCTCCTGCTGCAGGCATCTCAGGGGCTGGCAAGCTATTGTGGGGCACGAGGCTGGGGGCGCCTCGCTGCCGTCAGAGCCCTCACCATCGCCTACCTAGGTGCCCCCAGGGTGGGCAGAGGGCTCCCTGGTGATGGGGCTCAGCAGTGGTTTGAACTTCTCTTCTAGACGTGCCCCTAATGTATCACCCAAAGCTACATCTGAGTGCTCTCCAGCTTCGAGGCAGGAGGATATCCCCTCCTGCCCTCATCCTGGGGGGGTCCCCCTTGAGGCCTTCCTGGGATGGAGGAGGTGGAGCCCATGGCTAGCCTGGGACAGGGCATGCCAATGGCTGAGGCCAAGGAGGAAGTGGGGAGGCCCCCCTAAAAGCCAGAACCGGAGTAGTCCCAGCTCCCCAGTGGACTTTTAGGGTGTGGCTGGCCCCAGAGGAAAGCAGGGCAGGGCTGGGAGGGCCTTGAGTCTTCCCAGTGCCTCCCAGGCTGCAGAGGGCTGGAGGCTGGGAGGGATGGGAGCAGATACTAGGAGGCTGTGCCAAGAACGTGGGGGAGATTTGATGAGGATGGGGCTGGGGAAGGGGGAGTGGTGGAGGGGGGCCTGGGGGAGGGGGAGGCGGCAGAGGGGAGGCTGTGCCTCTGAGATGTTCTGAGGGCAGAGGGAAGGTGGGGTGCGGAGGGAACCTCCACTTGCTGAGCACTTCCTATAACCGAGGCACTGCTGCTGGTTTTCGAGGCAAGGTCCGCTTAATCCAAATGACAACTCCCTGAGGTCGCTGTGAGTCTGCAGCTGCTCAGGCACACAGTCAGGAAACAGGGACCCCCGGTCCAGAGCCTGGGCCCCTTCCACCTGCCCTCCCTTCCACAGATAGCTGTCTTCTATTCAACAGAGCTGCAAGGGCCCGAGAGAACCAAGGCAGAGATTTTCAGCCTGGAAAGTGGGTAGAGAACTAGTGTCTGGAACAGAAATGGGGGCCTGTCTGGGGGAAGGAGCTGGCCTCAGTTTGGATTTGTGGCCTTCAGGCCCCCTAGTGGGTGTGGTGCTGTCAGGGCAGAGCTCTCCCCTGGGGAAAGCCGGAGATACCAGGCAGCCGGGAGCAGACTGAGTTTGGGAAGGAGAGCGGACAGCCAGCTGTAAAGAGGTGCTGCCTCTCTGCCCGAGGGAAGACAGGCAGAGTGGGCCGGTGGTCAGGGGAGCTCTGCGTCCAGCTCTGCCACTCACCAGCTGGGGGACCTGGGGCTTCTGGGCCTCAAGTGCCTCAAATACACAGCACCCGACGTGGCACACAATAGTTAGTTATGATGGGTATCATGGCTGCTTCCAACCTCGCGGGCCCCCGAGCTCCCTGTCCCCTTCAAATGGAGTAGAGCACCAGTGATGTCCTTACTTGCATTTTGCCCACCCGAGGACTAGGGGCGCAGAGCCTCCCTACTTCTCCCAAGGCATGAGATGAGAACAGTAGCCCCCCGGCCCGGGACAAGCCCGACTGGGCCAGGCGGGACCTCCCTCTGCGAGCATCTCCCAGGCCGCATCCAGCTCTTGCCATTGGGCCCCAGGGCTCAGTGGGGGTGTCCTCCAACAGGCCAAGTTAAGGTGTGCGGGGAGGTGCGTCCCTCCTGCCCTGGCCCTGACCCTGACCTCTGGTCTTGTGAGGCCCACTGACGCAGGGGACAGAGCAACCTACAGCGCAGGTGCTGCTCTTACCACGTTCTCATCGTGGCTCCCTTCGTCCTCTTCTTTGCCAAGCAAGTCTAGGAGCTTCTCTTTGATCAGCTGCAAGAGAATTGGGACGGGCTTGGTCAGGTGGGGGACGGGTGCGAAGGCAGAGGGAGCCCGCCTGGCAGCCGGCTCTGGGAGCCCCTCCCCCAGCTTTTGGCTGAAGTGACGTTTTGGCACAGGAGCCTGAGCCTGGAGGAGGTCACAGGAGGGCCCCATCTGGCATGGGACTGACTTCTCTTGGGGATGGAGGGTGTGCCTGAGAGCCTGGGAGCCCGTTCCAGAGGCTGGGCCTGGGGGATGAGGGCTGGCAGTCCCACTTTTCATTAGATCAGGGCATCCCTGAGTCCATAACATTTGATTCTTAGCGATAAAGGGTAGGCATTCAACGTGTTCCCTGGTATGATGTAATTTTCATCACTTTATACAGCAAAAACTTCTATTTCACAATAATTAATAAGCAAAGCAGAATAAGATCTGATCTTGAGGCCTGATCTGGGTTTGGGGAACAAGGTCACCATGCTGGGAGGTGGAGTGAGGTGCTCCCGAGGGCCCTGATCTCAGGGGTCTTTCCCCACAAAGGTTCCCAGTGGGCTTTGGCTGAAGACAGCCCCCTCTGGGAGTCAGAACACTGCTCTGCAGGCTCCTCTTGCTGGACCAAAACTCAGGGGGTCCTGGGGATGCTGAGGAATCCCCTTAGGAATTCTGGAGCCCCTGGAGCCCACCTGACTCGGGGGGATGGCACAGTGACGCTCAGAGCCAGAGGCCATGGTCAGCTGCCCGTCCTTGGAGAAGCTTTCAGAGGCTCTATTCCAGCTGCCTGTTGAAGGAGGCATCTCAGGCTATGCACAGCCAGAAGCGGCCTGTGTGCCCTTGCTCTTCTTGCTCAGGCTTGATGGAGACCACCAGGCAATGCCCCTTCTCTAAACCTGCCTGCACCAGGACGGGTTCTACTCAGGTGACGGGCCACCCAGAGGGCGGGTGTGTGTGTTGTGTGAATGTAGCGTCTATGTGTGAGTGGTATGTGTATAGTGTGCATGTGTGTTTGTGAGTGATGTACGTGAGTGTGGCCGAAGTGTGTGTGTATGGGTGTGTGTGTGTGCATGTGCTGTGAGTGTGTGGGTGCAGACACACACGTATGAAGTGACCACAGCTGGCCTTGTGCAAGAGGGGCTCAGAGCTGGCCTCAGGTTTGGCTCTTCTCCTTCTCAACCCTTCCTCTCCCTCCTTTTGAGTGTGGACAGCCCACAGCTCTTCCAGCTCCCTGAGGATAGGAGCCGGCTTCGGTCTCTCTTGGACTCACCCCTCCTCTGTGCCTACGACTTGGTGATAGACAATGTCCATGGACAGGCAGGAGAAAGCAGGCTCTGGGTGGAAAGAGGTCATTCTCTCCCCCATGCTTTGGTTCTGAACATCGGGGCAGGACGAGGGTCCCAGCATATGATCATTTCCCCACGAGCAACCCCAAGCTTACCTCATAAATATAATCAAAGAGCTCTAGTATTGTAAGGATACTAGCACCAATAAACAATCCCATTTGACCACCAATATCACCTGGGGAGAGAGACAAGATCAAAGATTTGGCTTTAGACACAGCGCTTCTAGGAAGGGGTGAGCAGACGAACTCAGAAACCAGACCTTTGGTACCATTCCCCTACCAGGGGGAGCCTGGGCCTGGGACAGGTCAGGCCTTGGACAACTCCCTCTCTCACTGGAAACAGCACCCAGTGGCAATGGGAATGAACCCAAGTGCTTACTGGAGGGCCTAGAGTAGACCTCCCAGGCTAACAGGCTTATTCAGTGACCTTCAGAACCACACGGAGTGGGCCCTTCTTTGGCTCTGGGCTGGGAATAGACAAGAAGTGTGTTTGCCTGGAGCGAGGCCAGTCTAGCCCAAGACTCATGGGTCGGGTGTCCTGGGTGGGGGTCTTGGGAACAGTGGCCCAAGAGACCCTCCCCACCCCACCCAATCATGACAAGGCCTACAGGGCCAACTCAGGGCAGTTCTCACTCTTAGGATAAGGTCATAGGAAGCATCCCCTCACTCCCCCACCTGAAGGTAAATGTTCAATTTGGTCTTTTTCTAGAGTAGGGGTTCTTGCCAAGGGGTGTATAGGCCCCACTGACCAAAGTCTTTCCTGGCTGGTCTTCAGGTCTTCTCCCTCCTGAGAGATCTATACTCAGTGTAGATGTCTGGACCTACCCCAGGTCTATAAAATCAGAATCTCTGGAGCTCGGGTCTGGGAGTCAGGAGTTTTAAGTTCCCAGGTGTCCTATGCCCACCAGGGCTTGAGAACAACTCCCCTGTGGGAGTTGCCAATGGTTGGAGACCCTTTGAAACTGAATGCAAGATGTTACATGTCTGTACCAGGGTATTTGTAGTGGGAGAGTTCCTATCTGAGAAGCTATTATCAGATTTGATAAGGGATTCTGGTCCCCTCAAAGCCCAAATACTTTGCTCCGGAGGCAGTGTGGTAGAGCAGGGGGCTCGGAGGCTCTGAGTTTGGAGAGTGGGCACCAGCTTGCTGTGTGGCTTTGATAAAACCTGACCTTCTCAGTAGCTTTGCCTTCAAAGGGCATTTGGTGGGGATGGGAGTGGAGGAGACCACTGTGAGGTCCTTGCAGCTGGAACCTCTACAGACTCTTAGCTGCTGGGCTGAGCAGGGAGAGTGCTGGGAAAGGTGGTGCTGCCAGGGTGGGTGCCCAGTCTTACTGGAGACCCCAGGCTGACGTCTTGGTCTGAGAACTTTCTGTTGGCTCCATCTGCCCTCTCCCTCCCTGATTATGGCTGAGGGCAGGCTGACAACCACAGTCCCAGGTGAGCAGGCAGTGAGGGTGGGGAGGGGGCTCCTCCTGGTGGGGCTTGGAGCTGGGCTCCAAATGGTTCCCCTCACTCCTCTCCCCCGCTCTCTCTCTCATGCCCTTAGTGGGGATGTTACGGGAAGTGTGTACTTACTGATGTATGTGTCAGGTGTGAGGTGCGTGTTTGCACGTGCGTGCAGCGTGACTGAGCATGGGGTATGTGTCAGGGCACTCTGTGTGAGCATGTCTGGCTGTCAATGGCTTTATGCAGGTGGCTCTTTATGTCTAGGGTAGGGACACTGAGTGTGTCCAGTGTGTGTGAGTGTGGCGTTGTGGAGGTGGGCATCGTGTATGTGTGTGTGGAAGCTGCGTGAGCACGTTTGTGTGTATAGGCAGGTGTATGTGATGGGTCTGCAGTCATGTAGTGCATATGCACAGACGTGTCTGCAGCACGTGGCCTGGATGTGGGTCTGTGCTCTGCGCACTGGTGTGTGTGGCTCATGACCGTGTGTGTGTGCGCACACGTGCGTATATGCTTTGGGGTGGGGTGTGCTATGTGTGGCCTGAAGGCATGTGTGGTGTGCCCTGGGGGGAGGGTGGGCTGCATGGTGGTGAGGGAAGGGCCTGATGGGCCCGATGGCTGAGGGTCTGGGAGCGGCACACTCCCATCACGGGAGGTACAGATGGCAGCGTGATCCTCTCAGCAGGCTATTCTGGGTGGGAGCAAGATGCTGGGAATGTGCTCGTCCTCATAGCTGATGCAGAGAGGAGCTATCCTTTCTGACAGATTCAGAGCTCAGGCCCTCCTCAGTGTGTGTGTGCATGTGTGTGTGTGTGAGTGAGAGAGAGAGAGAGAGAGAGAACAGTGAGCTTATGTTGGGGAGGGTAGGGAAGAGCCCTGTCTTGAGTTCTATTTAGGAAATGAAGGTGACAAGGTGACAGAAGCAGGGTGAGGGGGTCTACATCTTCAGAGCATGACTTCTACCTCGGGCCCAGGGTATTAGTCTCTTGGTTCAGTCCCTTATGGCCACAAGAGTCTCCGGGACCCAAGTGGGAGCCACCTTAACCCAGCTGGGTCCCCGCTGTGGCCAAGTCCCCAGTCTCCTGGGAGAGGTGCAGAAATGATCTGATGGCATCTGGAAGAAGCTGGGCCCTGGGCCCCTGGCATGGTGACTGTCCAGGTACCAGAAACTACTCCTTATGGATCTTCTGTGGGCTAGGGCTCTATCCCAGTGAACCATCCCTACAAACTCATCAAGTGCTTTGATTAGACCCATTTTACAGATGGGGGACCTGATGTTCAGTGAGGTGAGGCCACGTGCCCGCCTTCTCGTAGCTGGTATGCATCCATCTGACTCTGTACCTGTCTACTTCCCTCTACACCTGCTGCCCACCCCTCCCCCGCCCCCGACATACCACTCTCAGTTGGTCCAACTCACAGAGGGAAGAGCAGCTAATTTTCTTTGTAGGGACAGCATCATGTCCTTTCTTGAGAGTGAGTAGGCATTGGGAGAAAGGCCCCAGGGGCAGGTCTTTTAGCTGTCTACCCTCAGGGGTCTTGTGGGTTTTGCACTGGGTGGGGCAGGGTTGAAACAAACTCCCCGCATCCATTATGTGCTCATGTGGCCAGGTTTGCGGATGTGACCTTGTGTGGGGGTGGCAGTCAGGTCTGTAGACATCTGGGGATGTGTGGCCCTTCTTTTGTGTTTGACAAAGGACTCTCAGTCCATGGGGAACATCTGGTCTCCATGCTCAATGTTGCTTTCCAGGTTGGGCTCCATCCGGGGCCCTCACTGCCTGGGGACCACCCACAGCTCAGCCTTCCCTCCATTGGCCTACTCTTTGTCACCGCTGTGGCCCCGGGGCTCATGCCAACCTGGGGGCAGAAGACCACGGAATCCAACAGGGCAGCACTGGAAAGGCCCTGAGAGACCTTTTAGCTCACCTGCCTCATGGTGTTGATGGGGAAACTGAGGCCTACGTTGGGGCATGAACTGGGCCGAACACCTCCACCACACTGGAGTCCTTCCCATTCTGGGACAGAGGGAGTAATTAGTACATGAAAAGGCCAGACTCCTCCAAAGGTGTATCTATCTACCTGCCTGCCTGTCTACCCAGCTGTCCATTCCCCCTCGCTTCCCCCATGACACGTGGAAATTAGCGCAGCCGACACTGACTTACCAAGTAAGGCAGCGACTTCATATGCCTTCTTCTGTTCAATTGTCTCATAATTGAGAGCTTCAAAAAATATATCCAGAACAAGGATGTTCTCTCTGCAGAGGGAATATTCAGGACCATATGTGGTGAGAACCCTCAGGGGCCACACAGACCATCTAACACAGCTTTGCCCTTGACAACAGGAGAAGCTGAGCCCACGAAAGTGCAACAACTGGCCCAAAGTTAGAGCTGGTTGGTGAGAGCTGGCCTTGGAGCTAAGAGTCCCGACCCCCAGCCTAGTGCTCTCTATAGACCAGAAGCACGTATCAGCTGTGCCCCTCTGTCCCTCAGCTATCTCCTCTTTGTGTCCTTTCCATGAGTCCTGCCTGGTGTCCAGGTCTCTGGGCCCCCAAAGCATCTTCCTGGTTCCTCACCAGCAAGTGAGCTCAGTACTCTCTTGACAAGCTCTTCACTCTTTGATTGTGCTTGCCCCAGCTGACCTCCTAGGTACTCTGTACCCACTCCTGACAGCCCCCCCCATGTTCCTACTTGGATTTTTCTTTTTTTAAAAAGATTTATTTATGAGGGGCGGAGCAAGATGGCGGAGGAGTAGGAGACCTGGATTTCGTCTCCTCTCAGGAATTCAGCTGGATAGGGATCAAACCATTCTGAACACCTACAAACTCAACAGGAGATCGAAGAAAAGAATAGCAACAACTCTCTGAACAGAAAAGCGACCACTTTCTGGAAGGTAGGACGTGCGGAGAAGTGAATCTGAGGTGATATTTGGAAGGATAGATGGCGGGGGAGGGGCCTCCGTCAGCCATTCTGGCAAGTGATAGAACTACGGAGCACAAAATCGGAACTTTTAGAAGTCTGCTCCACTGAGGGACGTCACTCCGGTGGCTAAGCGGGGGGTGGAACCCTCATGGGACAGTGTGGTCTCAGGACCCTCGGGGTCACAGAAAGACCGGGGGTGCCTGAGTGTGGCAGAGCTCCCAGGTATCGGAGTGGGAAGCCAGCTGCCGAGACAGAGCCCAGCCGCGGGCTCTCAGCTCGGGGTTGCCATAAACCGTGATCTGCGGCACAGTCGGGACACTGCTCCTCCAGCAGGGACCCAACAAGTGGCAGATCCGGGGAGACTCACCTTCCTCCCCTGGGAGGAGTGGCACGGGAGTGCACCACACGGATCTGCTGGGTTTGGAGACTCCACACAGGATCGGGTGCCGGAGATAGAAATGCGCGGTCACAGGCCAGGTGAGCACGGAGTGCGGCCGGAGACCGGGGAGCCAGGAGTGACTGACTGCTTTCCTCTGGGGGCTCACTGAGGAGTGGGGCCCTGAGTTCTCGGCTCCTCTGGGGCAGAGATTGGGAGGCCGCCATTTTCACTCTGCCTCAAAAGCTCGCAGGGAACAAAAGCTCCGGAGAGCAACCCGAGCAGATTACTTAGCCCGGACCGGGCAAGGGCGGGGCAATTCCGCCTCCGGCAAAGACATTTGGAAACCACGGCAACAGGCCCCTCCCCCAGAAGATCAGCGAGAACAAAATAGCCAGCCAAGACCAAGTTTACCGATCAATGAAAACGGCAGAATTCCAGCGCTAGGGGAATACTACACATAGAATTCATAGCTTTTTTACCATGATTTTTGGTTGTTCAAAGTTAATTTTTTTTAACTGTCTTTTTTTCTTTTTTTGAATTTTTCTTTTTCCCTTTTTCAACTAACATATTATCAATCCCTTTTTTAAAAAACATTTTTATTTTTCATTTTTAGAGTCATATTCTATCCCTTCATAGTAGTTACCCATATTTTTGGCATATATATATATAAGTTGTTCTCTCTTTAAAATTTTGAGATAGTTTCTTCTAACAGATCAAAATATACCCTAAATCTCTAGTATATGTTTTTTTTCTACTCCCCTGCCTGATCACATTCTCTCCCTTTTTTTTTCTTTTTTCCTTTTTCTTTTTTTAAATCCTCTTCCTTCTTTTTTCAAACAACTTCTTATCAATTCCTTTTATAATTTTTTTTATTAGACAGAGAGAGACACAGCGAGAGAGGGAACACAAGCAGGGGGAGTGGGAGAGGGAGAAGCAGGCTTCCTGCAGAGCAGGGAGCCCGATGTGGGACTTGATCCCAGGACCCTGGGAACATGACCTGAGCTGAAGGCAGTCGCTTAACCAACTGAGCAACCCAGGCGCCCTATAAAATTTTTTATAATTTCCATCTTTACAGTCATATTCCATCCCTTCATCATATCAACCCTTATTTTTGTACATATATAAGTTTTTCTTTCTTTAAAATTTTGAGAGGCACTTTCTTCTAACAGACCAAAATACACCCAAAATCTAGTGTGTGGCACTGATCTATATACCAGCCTGATCATATTTGATCACATTCTGATTTTTTTTGGTTGTTGTTTGTTTTGATCTGTTTTTGTTTGTTTTTATCTTTATCTTTTTCTCTTTTTTTTTCTTTTTCTTTTTTCTCTCTTTCCCTTTCTTTTCCGACTGCATCAGGTCTTTTCTGATTTGTTTAGAGTATATTTTCTGGGGACATTGTTACTCTGCTAGCATTTTGTTCTCTCATTAATCTATTCTCCTCTGCACAAAATGACAAGACGGAAAAAATCACCTCAACAAAAAGAACAAGAGGTAGTACCGACTGCCAGGGACCTACTCAATATGGACATTAGTACGATTTCAGATCTAGAGTTCAGAATCATCACTTTAAAGATACTAGCTGGGCTTGAAAAAAGTATGGAAGTTATTAGAGAAACCCTTTCTGGAGAAGTAAAAGAACTAAAATCTAACTAAGTAGAAATCAAAAAGGCTATTAATGAGATGCAATCAAATATGGGGGCACTAACTGCTAGGATAAATGAGGCAGAAGCTAGAATCAGTGATATAGAAGACCAAATGATGGAAAATAAAGAAGCTGAGAAAAAGAGAGATAAACAACTACTGGATCACGAGGGCAGAATTCGAGAGATAAGTGATACCATAAGACGAAACAACATTAGAATAATTGGGATCCCAAAAGAAGAAGAAAGAGAGAGAGGGGCAGAAGGTATAATGGAGCAAATTATAGCAGAGAACTTCCCTAATTTGGGGAAGGAAACAGGCATCAAAATCCAGGAAGCACAGAGAACCCCTCTCAAAATCAATAAAAATAGGTCAACACCCCGACATTTAATAGTAAAACTTACGAGTCTCATAGACAAAGAGAAAATCCTGAAAGCAGCTCGGGAGAAGAGATCTGTAACCTACAATGGTAGAAACGTTAGATTGGCAACAGACCTATCCACAGAGACCTGGCAGGCCAGAAAGGACTGGCAGGATATATTCAGAGCACTAAATGAGAAAAATATGCAGCCAAGAATACTATATCCAGCTAGGCTGTCATTGAAAATTGAAGGAGAGAGAAAAAGCTTCCAGGACAAACAAAAACTAAAGGAATTTGCAAACACAAAACCAGCCCTTCCTGTAGGAAATCTTGAAAGGGGTCCTCTAAGCAAAGAGAGATCCTAAAAGCAACAGAGACCAGAAAGGAACACAGACAATATACAGTAACAGTCACCTTACAGGCAATACAATGGCACTAAATTCCTATCCTTCAATAGTTACCCTGAATGTAAATGGGCTAAATGCCCCAATCAAAAGACACAGGCTATCAGATTGGATTAAAAAACAAGACCCATCGATATGCTGTCGGCAAGAGACTCATTTTAGAACCAAAGACACCCCCAGATTGAAAGTGAGGGGGTGGAAAACCATTTACCATGCTAATGGACACCAAAAGAAAGCTGGGATGGCAATCCTTACAGCAGACAAATTAGATTTTAAACCAAAGACTGTAATAAGAGATGAGGAAGGACACTATATCCTACTTAAAGGGTCTATCCAACAAGAAGATCTAACAATTGTAAATATCTATGCCCCTAACATGGGAGCGGCCAATTATATAAGGCAATTAATAACAAAAGCAAAGAAACACATCGACAACAATACAATAATAGTGGGGGACTTTAACAACCCCCTCACTGAAATGGACAGATCGTCTAAGCAAAAGATCAACAAGGAAATAAAGACTTTAAATGACACACTAGACCAAATGGACTTCACAGACATATTCAGAACATTCCATCCCAAAGCAATGGAATACACATTCTTCTCTAGTGTCCATGGAACATTCTCCAGAATCGATCACATCCTAGGTCATAAATCAGGTCTCAACTGGTACCAAAAGATTGGGATCATTCCCTGCCTATTTTCAGACCACAATGCTTTGAAACTAGAACTAATCACAAGAGGAAAGTTGGAAAGAACTCCAATACATTGAGGCTAAAGAGCATCCTGCTGAAGAATGAATGGGTCAACCAGGAAATTAAAGAAGAATTAAAAAAATTCATGGAAACCAATGAAAATGAAAAAAAAACTGTTCAAAATCTTTGGGATGCAGCAAAAGCAGTCCTAAGAGGAAAGTATATAGCAACACAAGCCTTTCTCAAGAAACAAGAAGGGTCTCAAGTACACAACCTAACCCTACACCTAAAGGAGCTGGAGAAGGAACAGCAAATAAAGCCTAAACCCAGCAGGAGAAGAGAAATCATAAAGATCAGAGCAGAAATCAATGAAATAGAAACTAAAAGAACAGTAGAACAGATCAATGAAACTAGGAGCTCGTTCTTTGAAAGAATTAACAAAATTGATAAACCCCTGGCCAGACTTATCAAAAAGAGAAGAGAAATGACCCAAATCAACAAAATCATGAATGAAAGAGGAGAGATCACAACCAACACCAAAGAAATACAAGCAATTATAAGAACATATTATGAGCAACTCTATGCCAGCAAATTAGATCACCTGGAAGAAACAGATGCATTCCTAGAGATGTATCAACTACCAAAACTGAACCAGGAAGAAATAGAAAACCTGGACAGACCTATAACCACTAAGGAAATTGAAGCGGTCATCAAAAATCTCCCAAGAAACAAAAGCCCAGGGCCAGATGGCTTCCCAGGGGAATTCTACCCAACATTTCAAGAAGAATTAATACCTATTCTCCTGAAACTGTTCCAAAAAATAGAAATGGAAGGAAACCTTCCAAACTCATTTTATGAGGCCAGCATTACCTTGATCCCAAAATCAGAAAAAGACCCCATCAAAAAGGAGAATTACAGACCAATATCCCTGATGAACATGGATGCAAAAATTCTCACCAAAATACTAGCCAATAGGATCCAACAGTACATTAAAAGGATTATTCACCAGGACCAAGTGGGATTTATCCCTGGGCTGCAAGGTTGGTTCAACATCCGCAAATCAATCAACATGATACAATACATTAACAAAAGAAAGAACAAGAATGAATCATAGGATCCTCTCAATAGATGCAGAAAAAGCATTTGACAAAGTACAGCATCCTTTCTTGATCAAAACTCTTCAGAATATAGGCATAGAGGGTACATACCTCAATATCATAAAAGCCATCTATGAAAAACCTACAGCGAATATCATTCTCAATGGGGAAAAACTGAGAGCTTTCCCCCTAAGGTCAGGAACGTGGCAGGGATGTCCACTATCACCACTGCTATTCAACATAGCATTGGAAGTCCTAGCCACAGCTATCAGACAACAAAAAGAAATCAAAGGCATCCAAATGGGCAAAGAAGAAGTCAAACTCTCACTCTTTGCAGATGATATGATACTTTATGTGGAAAACCCCAAAGACTCCACCCCAAAACTGCTAGAACTCATACAGGAATTCAGTCAAGTGGCAGGATAGAAAATCAATGCACAGAAATCAGTGGCATTCCTATACACCAACAACAAGACAGAAGAAAGAGAAATTAAGGAGTCAATCCCATTTACAATTGCACCCAAAACCATAAGATACCTAGGAATAAATCTAACCAAAGAGACAAAGGATCTGTACTCAGAAAACTATAAAATACTCATGAAAGAAATTGAGGAAGACACAAAGAAATGGAAAAACGTTCCATGCTCATGGATTGGAAGAACAAATATTGTGAAGATGTCAATGCTACCTAGAGCAATCTACACATTCAATGCAATCCCCATCAAAATACCATCCACTTTTTTCAAAGAAATGGAACAAATCATCCTAAAATTTGTACGGAACCAGAAAAGACCCCGCATAGCCAGAGGAATGTTGAAAAAGAAAAGCAAAGCCGGCGGCATCACAATTCCGGACTTCCAGCTCTATTACAAAGCTGTCATCATCAAGACAGTATGGTACTGACACAGAAACAGACACATAGATCAATGGAACAGAATAGAGAGCCCAGAAATGGACCCTCAACTCTATGGTCAACTCATCTTTGACAAAGCAGGAAAGAATGTCCAAGGGAACAAAGACAGTCTCTTCAACAAATGGTGTTGAGAAAACTGGACAGCCACATGCAGAAGAATGAAACTGGACCATTTCCTTACACCACACACAAAAATAGACTCCAAATGGTTGAAAGACCTCAATGTGAGACAGGAGTCCATCAAAATCCTAAAGGAGAACACAGGCAGCAACCTCTTCGACCTCAGCCGCAGCAACTTCTTCCTAGAAACATCGCCAAAGGCAAGGGAAGCAAGGGCAAAAATGAACTACTGGGACTTCATCAAGATAAAAAGCTTTTGCAAAGGAAACAGTCAACAAAACCAAAAGACAACTGACAGAATGGGAGAAGATATTTGCAAATGACATATCAGATAAAGGGCTAGTATCCAAAATCTATAAAGAACTCATCAAACTCAACACCCAAAGAACAAAGAATCCAATCAAGAAATGGGCAGAAGACATGAACAGACATTTTTCCAAAGAAGACATCCAAATGGCCAACAGACACATGAAAAAGTGCCCAACATCGCTTGGCATCAGGGAAATCCAAATCAAAACCTCAATGAGATACCACCTCAAAACAGTCAGAATGCCTAAAATTAACAAGTCAGGAAACGACAGATGTTGGCGGGGATGCGGAGAAAGGGGAACCCTCCTAAACTGTTGGTGGGAATGCAGGTTGGTGCAGCCACTCTAGAAAACAGTATGGAGGTTCCTCAAAAAGTTGAAAATAGAGCTACCCTATGACCCAGCAATTGCACTACTGGGTATTTACCCCAAAGATACAAAAGCAGGGATCTGAAAGGGTACGTGCATCCCGATGTTTATAGCAGCAATGTCCACAATAGCCAAACTGTGGAAAGAGCCAAGATGTCCATCGACAGATGAATGGCTAAAGAAGATGTGGTATATATATATATATATATATATATATATATATATATATACACACAATGGAAATTATGCAGCCATCAAAAGGAATGAGATCTTGACATTTGCAACCACGTGGATGGAACTGGAGGGTATTATGTTGAGCAAAATAAGTCAAACAGAGAAAGACATGTATCATATGACCTCACTGATATGAGGAATTCTTTTTTTTTTTTTAATTTTATTTATTTATTTGAGAGAGAGAATGAGAAAGAGAGAGCACATGAGAGGGGGGTGGGTCAGAAGGAGAAGCAGACTCCCTGCTGAGCAGGAAGCCCGATGCGGGACTCGATCTTGAGACTCCAGGATCATGACCTGAGCCGAAGGCAGTCGCTTAACCAACTGAGCCACCCAGGCGCCCGATATGAGGAATTCTTAATTGCAGGAAACAAACTGAGGGTTGCTGGAGTGGGGGGTGGGGTGGGAGGGAGGGGGTGACTGGGTGATAGATACTGGGGAGGGTATGTGCTCTGGTAAGCGCTGTGAATTGTGCAAGACTGTTGAATCTCAGATCTGTACCTCTGAAACAAATAATGCAATATATGTTAAGAAAAAAAAGAAGAAGGTAGCAGGAGGGTAAGAATGAAGGGGGAGAAATCGGAGGGGTAGACGAACCATGAGAGACGATGGACTCTCAAAAACAAACAGGGTTCTAGAGGGGAGGGGGGTGGGAGGATGGCTTAGCCTGGTGATGGGTATTGAGGAGGGCATGTTCTGCATGGAGCACTGGGTGTTATGCACAAACAATGAATCATGGAACACTACATCTAAAACTAATGATGTAATGTATGGGGATTAACATAAGAATAAAAAAATTAAAAAAAAACAAAAAAAACAAAAAAACCCACTCATTTGTCTCGAATTTTAGTTCCCTCTAAAATGTTATTTTATGAAAAAACTGTGAAGTTGGAAATCATTCTGAGGTGCAAAGCAGGTTTTATAGACACCAATGTTCTTCTTCTTTTTTTTTTTGGTCCAGTATGTTTTCCACCTAATACCAGTGGTGCTGATACTAGAGAGTCCACATGCTTCTTTCATTCCCCTGATCTAGAAGTTCGAATCTGAGTAAGGGAGAAAATGGAGATAGCCCGAAAGCAATGCTAATTAAAGCAGAGATCACTCTTTTTAAAATTAAAAAAAAATTTTTTTAAAGATTTATTTATTTATTTGAGAGAGAGAGAGTAGGAGTGGTTGGGCGGAAGGAGAGGGAGAGCGATAATCTCAAGCAGACTCCTGCACTGAGTGCAGAGCCTGATGTGGGGCTCGATCTCACAACACTGAGATCATGACCAGATCTGAAACCAAGAGTCTGACACTTAACCAACAGTGCCACCTGGGCGCCACCCTACTTGGATTTATAACAAGCTTCTCCTACTGAGAGCCCCCAACTCTAGCACTGCCAAGTCAGCTGCCAGAGTCAGGGAGGGTTTTTAGGGAGCAAATGTAGATCTGGCTGAGGGGTTCCCTTTTGCTCCTTTAGGCAGGTGTGTTAACAAGACACATCTTGGCAGGCAAAATCATCATTGCTGGCAGGACATCTGCTCAGCAGTGGGGCCTGGCACCTCCTATTCGCCATCTCCTTCATCCCTGGTCACAGTGGCCTTGGTGCACTTTGTTCTCACCCTGCTCAGCCAAAGCTGCCCCAGGATGGGCTCTGGTGGTGGTGCTGGCAGGAGGGAGTGGCTGGTGAGAGAGAAGCAGATCCTCCTCCCCCCTGCGGGGCTCCCTGAGGCACCACTCAAAGTAAGGGTCACCATGGCTTGCCTGGGTTATGGCACCTGCCTCCTACCAGGCTCCCGCACTTTCTTCTGGCTTCCCTTCTGTCCTCTACACCTCCGCCTGAGGGATCTTTCTAAAACTGCTAAACTAAGTCACATTAAAAAAAATTACAGCTCAAAATCGACTTCAGAGCAGGGCGCCTGGGCTGGCTCCGTCTGTACAGCATGTGGCTCTTGATCTCAGGGTCGTGAGTTCAAGCCCCATGTTGGGTGTGGAGATTACTTAAAAAAAAAAAAAAACCTTTAAAAAAATTACAATTCGGTTCCTCAGTCACAGGCTACATTCAGAATGCTCAACAGCCATGCTTCCATGTTGGCCATCACAGACACAGAACATTTCCATCTGTGTAGAAAGTTCTGTTGCAGGGCAGTGGTCAAAATACACATTTGAGGCTGTCACCCACCCACTCAAACCTCTTCGGAGGCTCCCTATTCTCTTTGGGGAAAGTGAGTCCCTGTCCCCCACCCCACGGCCAGCTCCCCCAACAAGGTGCTCTTGCTCTGCCACATCACCCGCCGAGGCTCTCTCTGGCCCGTCTCTTGTCTGCCCTGCACCGATCCTCTCTGCTCAGCCTCTGCCTGGGACACCTCTTCTCTCAGGGATTTCATTCATTTATTCTGTTAGAAGACATTTTTTGAGCGCCAACTATGTGCCAGACACTCTCCAGCAGAGAACAAGAGGAAAGGCTCCTGCTTTCAGGGAGCTTTCAATCTAGTGGGAAACACACACACACACGAATATGGAATTCCATACTTGGATGTGTTATAAAGGAAAACACCAGATGCTTGGAGAGAAAAATAAAGGGAGGGGCACTCATTTAGCTGTTTGAGGAGATGACCTTTAAATGGAGACGTGCACAATGAGGGACCAGTTACGTAACATGTGAGAGGAAAAGCATTCCAGGCAGAGGGAAGGGAATGTGCAAGGCCTCCCTGGAAAACTCCTTCAAGCTCATTAATGGCCGGGAGCTGCGTCTTAACCATTATTGTTTTTGCTTTCTGAGTCCGAAACACAGAGTTTGGCCCACAGCAGTGTTCTATTAATATCTGCTAAATAGAGCCAACTGCTTCCCTTTGCCCTCTTCCTTAATTGCTCCCAGTTCCTCCTCGATCCACCCCTTCTCCCCCTGCCTACCATGCCCACTTGGCTTACGAGATATATTTTTCTGATTTGTTAAATTTCTTCTCCAGGTACTTGGCTGACGTCTTGCTGGGGATCTTCACCATGGAGAGCTCTTTGTTGTAGCGGGTCAGGTTGCAGGGTGTCCTGCAGAGACAGTAATTACTGTCCTTCTCCGCTAGCAGACCTGGAGGGGAGACAGGGGCGGGGCTTAGTCAGGTGTGGGGGCGGGGCCCCTGGGTTCCGGGGGCGGGGCATGAGCTGGGAGGGGGTGCCTTCCCCCAGGGGCAGTGACGGGTGGAGCGCTGCGGAGAGAAGGGGAACTGGGTGTTGGCACTAGGTTGGTAAGGGTGGGAGCTCTCATAAAATGGTGCGCACTCTTTCTAGGTTTCTCTTTGTCCTGTGTTCCTTTGACTTCCTTTATTGTTATGTTGCCCTTTAAAAATTGTTGAAAAGGCACCACTTTGGAGAACAGGCTTCCAGGGAGTCCTGGCGCCCTCAGCTTCCCAGAGCCTTCTTCTCTGCTCCTAGCCTCGGTGTTCTCATCCACAAAGTGGGTCTCCCATCAAGGGCAAACGTGGGAGACCATTTTATCTGAAACCCAGGGCTCCGTGGTATTCCCTCTGTGGCTCTTCCCTAACCAGAGCCTGCCTCTTCTGTCTGCTGGGTTAGGGCACAAGCAAAGATCCCCAATTCCTGTCCCTAGAAGCAACCCCCCTGTATCTGGAACGTTTCTTTCCTTCAAGCTCCTCTTAGGACGGAGTGGCTAAAGACATACTTCTCTCCCTCCGTCTCTCCGAGCATCGCAGTGTTACCCACGGGCTTTGTTGATTCTGTACTCCAAAGAGAGATGTCTTTGTATACGTCAGAAGTCTCTCACTCTCTCTAAGCCCCGCCTCCCCACCCCCCCACCCCCAGTCCTTCTGGAAGCATCTGGACGCAGGAGTCCAGAGCTGTCCTGGCTTAGCTCCAGCAAGTGCAGCTGCTGAATGAAATTGAGTCCAAATGATTTAAACACTCTTTCTGCTTGTCTTGATTATAAATCACTTCCCAGGTCCGGAGAGAGGCAGGCATGTTGAGTGGGTCTAGCTTTGGGGTTGTAGCTTGTTTGTGGGATCTCCCGCACCCGGAAGTTTTCCAGTGGGGGAATCCAGCAGTTATTCCAAACTGCAAGCACCCAGCGGGAGGAGGACGAGGGGGAAATACACGCCGGCCACCCCTCCTTCTCTCCCCCATCTCCTTCGGTGCCCACCTGGTTGTCCACTGTCCATCCTCTCTCCATCTCTGTCTGCTCCGCTGCGTTCCCCAGTGCTCTCCATTTCCCCCAAACCCCAACCCATCTCTCCCCGTACCTCTCTACTGCCGTTTTCTCCCCCAGTGCTTGGTCAGCCCTCAACCGCCCGCCTGCATCCCTGCATCCGTTCCCCCCCTTCTCTTCCTCCTCCTCTCACCTTCCTCTCCTGTCCCCATTTCTCCCACACCCAGAGGGCCTCCAAGGTCTCAATCTCAGCCCCCCACTCCATTTGTCCCCCAGTACTGACCTAGGGCAGGCTCTGCGCACTCCTTGTGCTGCTCAGGAGTACAGAAAGGGGCATCCCCTGCAAAGAAGAGACACAAAGAGAGGTACTC
Source organism: Neomonachus schauinslandi (assembly GCF_002201575.2). Classification (NCBI taxonomy): domain Eukaryota; kingdom Metazoa; phylum Chordata; class Mammalia; order Carnivora; family Phocidae; genus Neomonachus; species Neomonachus schauinslandi. Next base: position 20,531,368 of record NC_058417.1, read on the forward strand.
AGGCAGCAACATCTCCCTCCTGGGCTGGGGAAGGGGAGTGCATCCTGCAATCGGGAGGGGTAGCATACCCAGCCGGCATTCAGAAGGGAACCTCCACGTAAGGGAACCACCGATCAGAGCTGCCTGCCGGCAGTTGGGGCCCAGTGTACTCAGAGCCAGGGGATTGGGTCTGCTCTGTTCTGTGAGCTTGGGCAGGCCATAATAGAGTACGCCTAGCTAACTTCTCCCAGATTGCTGTGCTGGTCCACCCAGCTCAAGTGGGTGATACATGAGAAAGCCTTGGTGGCTGAAAGCAGGGAGGTGGTGGAAAGCACCTCCTGCAGCTGGTGCGCATCATTGTCTGTAACTCACATGGGTACCTCCTGCAATAGGAAACACTGTGTCTGTTTCACCCGTGGGTGTGAGACTTGAGGCTTAAGTATCCTGCCTTCCCAGGACACCAGAGCTAGCAGTGATGGAGGTGGGCTTTGAACCCAGGCCAGTGTGACCCCAAGGCCAGGAATCTTTCCCACAGCAGCACTCTGCTTTGAGCAAGGGCTGCTTTGTAAGTCTCCTATTGCTCTGCCCTTAATTGCACACTAGTAACTGAGATGCCAGGAACAGTGTCATGAGTGGAATGATTAAGATCTACTGCTTGCTTTTGGCTCAGGTTCCATGGGGGGAACCTCACTGGCTGCTGACTTGGTCTGAGCATCAGGCAGGTAATATTCAGCTATATTCTCCTCTCTGGTCTCTTGGTAGAAATCCAGAAACCACCCTCATCCACACCTTTTTTTTTTCTTTTGCCAAGTGCTAAAGTTAAACCTACCACAATATCCTTTCCTTACTATTTCCCTAAACACCTTTTTCAAGAGCTGAGAACTGATATGCTTCCTCCTTTCCTCCTTTCCAACAGTAACAATTTAACTGTTATGTTTCCCTTTTTGCTCTGACTTCTGGGAGTCTCAGGCAATTTCAAAGATCAGCAATGGATGATTGTTGATTACTGATGAAATAATTCAGAATTTTGCTAGAAGCATGTTCATCTCAGCATTGGTTTTACCAGAAAACAACTGATAATCAACTAAATGTCTGATGTAAGGATTTAGTTAAATAAACTTAAAGGATGATACAACTATGAAATAGTAGCCATGAAATATCATAGCGACGTTCCCAACACATCAGTCAACAGTACTTTTGGTTTCCTCTCTCCATGTGCTAATACAATGACCACTGACTTTTGCACTTTTGCACTTTTATATTTTAGCCTAATTTTATCCCCATAACAACTAATGATTGTGTTTTAAAGATAATGAAGGTAAGAACAGAAAGGCTTGGTAACTTTTGTCAGGTCACACAGAAAGTGAATGGAAGAATTTGAATCAGAAGCCAACATCCCTGCCTCCAGCCCGTCATTCTTCCTTCTATGCTGCAATACCAAACTCTTCATGCTCGAATCAGCCCTCCCACCGTCCATCCCCTGCACTTCTGCTTCTGATTAGCTGACCATCTCTAATGAGATCATCTAATGAGATGGTTACATGCCTTGTTAGTCTGACAACAAAAATGTCAGCACATGCACATTTATTTGCTGGCTGATGGACTTTTGCCTCCTTCAAAAGAGTGCTAGACATTTAGATGCAAGAAGGGAACCATCTGGATGAAAGCAATAGACACCTGGATGTTTGAACAGGTACCATACGAGGATTCAAGAATTGTAAGCACTCAGATACCTGGACATTGAACTCTAGGAGGTAAGAGCAGCGAACAATTAGCACACATATTGAGCACTGGGAGGAACGTTCTTCAAACATCTGGACGCTTCTGGACACCAGGATGCTGCCTTGGTTGCTAACTGGATGCTTCTATCTGCCCTCTAAGTGTTTGGGACCAAACACTAGCCTTTCCAGAACAGAATCCCTGTGGATCCTCGTGGAGTGGGTACAGTGTTTCCCACTGGGGTGTGAAGTGCAGAGAAGGTCCCAGGCAGTCCCTGGCACTGACCTGGCATGTGGACCATGCGGCAGTTACAGTTCTCCACAATGTAGCGTGTCTCGCAGTCAATCCGACAGGCAGTGATACTGTAAACAGGAAAGAAGTCGAGTCCCATCTCTGAGGATCGGCACTCGCCCCAGGGTGGGGGCAGGTATGTGAGCTGCAAGACAGGAAGGTGGAGGCAGCAGTCAGCCCTGGAGGTTCAGCATCAACAGCCCCAGTATCTCATTCATTCACTTATTCAATCAACAAACAATTATTGAGCATCTCCTACATGACAATTTAACTCCATTGACCTCATAGGCTTTCAGCATTGGGCTCCAATACTAGTTTACCTGTCTTGTAACCTTCCCATAAATGCTAATCTCAGTCTCTTATACATGCCACATGTCTTTCTACTTCCATACTTTGTCATCTCGAGTCCCTTGGAATGACCCAACTAAATTCTACCGTCTTGGCTGGGAACAGTGACTCTAGACCTAGACTTGGGGGCCAAAGCCTGCAGGAGGGTCCAGGAAGAAATGGCATAATCAGTGTTATTTATGATCTGTGGCCCAGACTAGAGCAACTCTCCAGTGTCATGCTATGGACCGACTTCTTTGGGGAAAATGTCATTCTTATTTTCAGAGGTCCAATGACCATAGAACACTGTCATGCCTATGGTATGTGCCTGCTAGAGGTGGGGAAGGTGAAGGATGAGGGAAACTAACGGCTGTAAGCACTTACTGTGTGTTAAGCCCCAAGCTAATTCCTTTATACCTATCTTTTTTAAAAAATTGAAGAATAAAAAAAGCAATAAAATGCATAAGTCTTCAGAGCACAGTTCAACAAATTCTGAAAAATGTATACACCTGTATACCTACCACTTAAATCAAGACTTGCACTTTTTAAAAAAGATTTATTTATTTACTTGAGAGAGAGAGAGAAAGTTTGAGTGCAGGGGAGGGGCAGAGGGAGAGAGAGTGATTCTCAAGCAGGCTCCCTGCTGAGTGCGGAGCCCTACACAGGGCTTGATCCCAGGACCCTGATATCATGACCTGAGCGGCTCAAGAGTAGGCTGCTCAACTGACTGAGGTACCCAGGCCACCCCAAGACCTAAGACACTTTTTTTTTGGTCATCCCACATGTGCTTTATATTTTATTTTATTTTTTAAAAACATTTTTAACATTTTATTTTATTCTTTAGTTTTTTTATTCTTATGTTAATCCCCATACATTACATCATTAGTTTTAGATGTAGTGTTCCATGATTCATTGTGCATAACACCCAGTGCTCCATGCAGAATGTGCCCTCCTCAATACCCATCACCAGGCTAACCCATCCTCCCACCCTCCTCACCTCTAGAACCCTCATTTTGTTTTTCAGAGGCCATCGTCTCTCATGGTTCGTCTACCCCTCCGATTTCTCCCCCTTCATTCTTCCCCTCCTGCTACCTTCTTCTTCTTCTTTTTTTTTCTTAACATATATTGCATTATTTGTTTCAGAGGTACAGATCTGAGATTCAACAGTCTTGCACAATTCACAGCGCTTACCAGAGCACATACCCTCCCCAGTGTCTATCACCCAGTCACCCCCTCCCTCCCACCCCACCCCCCACTCCAGCAATCCTCAATTTGTTTCCTGCGATTAAGAATTCCTCATATCAGTGAAGTCATATGATACATGTCTTTCTCTGTTTGACTTATTTCAGTTGGTATCGGAGCGGGAAGCCAGCTGCAGAGACGGAGCTGAGGCGTGGGCTCTCAGCTCGGGGTTGCCATCAACCATGATCTGCGGCACAGTCGGGACACTGCTCCTCCAGCAGGGACCCAACAAGCAGCAGATCCAGGGAGACTCACCTTCTTCCCTGGGAGGAGCAGCGTGGGAGCGCACCGCAGGGATCTGCTGGGTTTGAAGACTCCACACCGAGTTGGGTGCCAGAGATAGAAACGTGCAGTCACAGGCTGGGTGAGCATGGAGTACAGCCGGAGACCGGGGAGACAGGAGTGACTGACTGCTTTTCTTTGGGGGCGCACTGAGGAGTGGGGCCCCGAGTTCTCGGCTCCTCCGGGGTGGAGATTGGGAGGCCTCCATTTTCACTCTCTGCCTCCAAAGCAGTACGGAAAGCTTGCAGGGAACAAAAGCTCCCGAGAGCAAACCCGAGCAGATTACTTAGCCCGGACCGGGCAAGGGTGGGGCAATTCCGCCTCCGGCAAAGACATTTGGAAACCACGGCAACAGGCCCCTCCCCCAGGAGATCAGCAAGAACAGCCAGCCAAGACCAAGTTTACCCATCAATGAGAACGGCAGAACTCCAGCGCTAGGGGAATACTGCACATAGAATTCATGGCTTTTTTACCATGATTCTTTAGTCTTTCAAAGTTAATTATTTTTTTAACTGTCTTTTTTCTTTTTTTTTTTGAATTTTTCTTTTTCCCTTTTTCAACCAACATCTTATCAATCCCCTTTTTAAAAAACATTTTTATTTTTCATTTTTAGAGTCATATTCTATCCCTTCATAGTAGTTACCCTTATTTTTGGCATATATATATAAGTTGTTCTCTCTTTAAAATTTTGAGATAGTTCTTCTAACAGATCAAAATATACTCTAAATCTCTAGTGTATGGTTTTTTTCTACTCCCCTGCCTGATCACATTCTCTCCCTTCCCCCCCCCTTTTTTTTAAATCCTCTTTCTTTTTTCAAACAACATATCAATTCCTTTTATAAAATTTTTTTATAATTTCCATCTTTACAGTCATATTCCATCCCTTCATCATATCAACCCTTATTTTGTATGTATATGTTTTTCTTTCTTTAAAATTTTGGGAGGCACTTTCTTTTAACAGACCAAACTACAACCAAAATCTAGTGTGTGGCACTGATCTATATACCAGCCTGATCGTATTTGATCACATTCTGTTTTTGTTTTGTTTTGTTCTGTTTTTGTTGTTTTTATCTTTATCTTTATCTTTTTTTTCTTTTTCTTTTTTCTCTCTTTCCCTTTCTTTTCCCCCTGCTTCAGGCCTTTTCTGATTTGTTTAGAGTATATTTTCTGGAGAAGTTGTTACCTGCTAGCATTTTGTTCTCTCATTAATCTATTCTCCTCTGCACAAAATGACAAGATGGAAAAAATCACCTCAACAAAAAGAACAAGAGGTAGTACCGACTGCCAGGGACCTACTCAATACGGACATTAGTACGATTTCAGATCTAGAGTTCAGAATCATCACTTTAAAGATACTAGCTGGGCCTGGAGAAGTAAAAGAACTAAAATCTAACCAAGTAGAAATCAAAAAGGCTATTAATGAGGTGCAATCAAATATGGGGGCGCTAACTGCTAGGATAAATGAGGCAGAAACTAGAATCAGTGATATAGAAGACCAAATGATGGAAAATAAAGAAGCTGAGAAAAAGAGAGATAAACAACTACTGGATCACGAGGGCAGAATTCGAAAGATAAGCGATACCATAAGATGAAACAACATTAGAATACTTGGGATCCCAGAAGAAGAAGAAAGAGAGAGAGGGGCAGAAGGTATAATGGAGCAAATTATAGCAGAGAACTTCCCTAATTTGGGGAAGGAAACAGGCATGAAAATCCAGGAAGCAAAGAGAACCCCTCTCAAAATCAATAAAAATAGGTCAACACCCCGACATCTAATAGTAAAACTTACGAGTCTCAGAGACAAAGAGAAAATCCTGAAGGCAGCTCATGAGAAGAGATCTGTAACCTACAATGGTAGAAACGTTAGATTGGCAACAGACCTATCTACACAGACCTGGCAGGCCAGAAAGGACTGGCAGGATATATTCAGAGCACTAAATGAGAAAAATATGCAGCCAAGAATACTATATCCAGCTAGGCTGTCATTGAAAATTGAAGGAGAGAGAAAAAGCTTCCAGGACAAACAAAAACTAAAGGAATTTGCAAACACAAAACCAGCCCTTCCTGTAGGAAATCTTGAAAGGGGTCCTCTAAGCAAAGAGAGAGCCTAAAAGCAACAGAGACCAGAAAGGAACACAGACAATATACAGTAACAGTCACCTTACAGGCAATACAATGGCACTAAATTCCTATCTTTCGATAGTTACCCTGAATGTAAATGGGCTAAATGCCCCAATCAAAAGACACAGGCTACCAGATTGGATTAAAAAACAGACCCATCAATATGCTGTCTGCAAGAGACTCATTTTAGAACAAAGACACCCCCAGATTTATTTATTTATTTATTTATTTTTATTAAAAAAATTTTTTTCTTATGTTAATCCCCATATATTACATCATTAGTTTTTGATGTTCCATGATTCATTGTTTGTGCATAACACACAGTGCTCCATGCAGAATGTGCCCTCCTCAATACCCATCACCAGGCTAACCCATCCTCCCACCCCCCTCACATCTAGGACCCTCAGTTTGTTTTTCAGAGGCCATCGTCTCTCATGGTTCGTCTCCCCCTCCGATTTCCCCCCCTTCATTCTTCCCCTCCTGCTACCTTCTTTTTCTTCTTTTTTATTTTTTCTTAACATATATTGCATTGTTTCAGAGGTACAGATCTGAGACTCAACAGTCTTGCACAATTCACAGCGCTTACCAGAGCACATGCCCTCCTCAGTGTCTATCACCCAGTCACCCCCTCCCTCCCACCCCACCCCCCACTCCAGCAACCCTCAGTTTGTTTTCGGCGATTAAGAATTCCTCATATCAGTGAAGTCATATGATACATGTGACACCCCCAGATTTAAAGTGAGGGTGTGGAAAACCATTTATGATGCTAATGGACACCAAAAGAAAGCTGGGATGGCAATCCTTATAGCAGACAAATTAGATTTTAAACCAAAGACTGTAATAAGAGATGACGAAGGACACTATATCCTACTTAAAGGATCTATCCAACAAGAAGATCTAACAATTGTAAATATCTATGCCCCTAACATGGGAGCGGCCAATTATATAAGGCAATTAATAACAAAAGCAAAGAAACACATTGACAACAATACAATAATAGTGGGGGACTTTAGCACCCCCCTCACTGAAATGGACAGATCATCTAAGCAAAAGATCAACAAGGAAATAAAGACTTTAAATGACACACTGGACCAAATGGACTTCACAGACATATTCAGAACATTCCATCCCAAAGCAACGGAATACACATTCTTCTCTAGTGCCCATGGAACATTCCCCAGAATTGATCACATCCTAGGTCACAAATCAGGTCTCAACCGGTACCAAAAGATTGGGATCATTCCCTGCCTATTTTCAGACCACAATGCTTTGAAACTAGAACTCAATCACAAGAGGAAAGTCGGAAAGAACTCAAATACATGGAAGCTAAAGAGCATCCTGCTGAAGAATGAATGGGTCAACCAGGAAATTAAAGAAGAATTAAAAAAATTCATGGAAACCAATGAAAATGGAAAAACAACTATTCAAAATCTTTGGGATGCAGCAAAGGCAGTCCTAAGAGGAAAGTATATAGCAACACAAGCCTTTCTCAAGAAACAAGAAAGGTATCAATACACAACCCAACCCTACACCTCAAGGAGCTGGAGAAAGAACAGCAAATAAAGCCTAAACCCAGCAGGAGAAGAGAAATCATAAAGATCAGAGCAGAAATCAATGAAATAGAAACTAAAAGAACAGTAGAACAGATCAACGAAACTAGGAGCTCGTTCTTTGAATTAACAAGATTGATAAACCCTGGCCAGACTTATCAAAAAGAAAAGAGAAATGACCCAAATCAACAAAATTATGAATGAAAGAGGAGAGATCACAACCAACACCAAAGAAATACAAGCAATTATAAGAACATATTATGAGCAACTCTATGCCAGCAAATTAGATCACCTGGAAGAAACAGATGCATTCCTAGAGATGTATCAACTACCAAAACTGAACCAGGATGAAATAGAAAACCTGAACAGACCTATAACCACTAAGGAAATTGAAGCGGTCATCAAAAATCTCCCAAGAAACAAAAGCCCAGAACCAGATGGCTTTCCAGGGGAATTCTACCCAACATTTCAAGAAGAATTAATACCTATTCTTCTGAAACTGTTCCAAAAAATAGAAACGGAAGGAAACCTTCCAAACTCATTTTATGAGGCCAGCATTACCTTGATCCCAAAACCAGACAAAGACTCCATCCAAAAGGAGAATTACAGACCAATATCCCTGATGAACATGGATGCCTAAATTCTCACCAAAATACTAGCCAATAGGATCCAACAGTACATTAAAAGGATTATTCACCAGGACCAAGTGGGATTTATCCCTGGGCTGCAAGTTGGTTCAACATCTGCAAATCAATCAACATGATACAATACATTAACAAAAGAAAGAACAAATATTATATGATCCTCTTAATGGATGCAGAGAAAACATTTGACAAAGTACAGCATCCTTTCTTGATCAAAACTCTTCAGAATATAGGCATAGAGGGTCCACACCTCAATATCATAAAAGCCATCTATGAAAAACCCACAGCGAATATCATTCTCAATGGGGAAAAAAAGAGCTTTCCCCTTAAAGTCAGAAACATGGCAGGGATGTCCACTATCACCATGCTATTCAACATAGTATTAGAAGTCTTAGCCACGGCAATCAGAGAACAAAAAGAAATCAAAGGCATCTAAATGGGCAAAGAAGTCAAACTCCCACTCTTTGCAGATGATATGATACTTTATGTGGAAAACCCCAAAGACTCCACCCCAAAACTGCTAGAACTCATACAGGAATTCAGTCAAGTGGCAGGATAGAAAATCAATGCACAGAAATCAGTGGCATTCCTATACACCAACAACAAGACAGAAGAAAGAGAAACTAAGGAGTCGATCCCATTTACAATTGCACCCAAAACCATAAGATGCCTAGGAATAAATCTAACCAAAGAGGCAAAGGATCTGTACTCAGAAAACTATAAAATACTCATGAAAGAAATTAAGGAAGACACAAAGAAATGGAAAAACGTTCCATGCTCATGGATTGGAAGAACAAATATTGTGAAGATGTCAATGCTACCTAGAGCAATCTACACATTCAATGCAATCCCCATCAAAATACCATCCACTTTTTTCAAAGAAATGGAACAAATCATCCTAAAATTTGTACGGAACCAGAAAAGACCCCGCATAGCCAGAGGAATGTTGAAAAAGAAAAGCAAAGCGGGCGGCATCACAATTCCGGACTTCCAGCTCTATTACAAAGCTGTCATCATCAAGACAGTATGGTACTGACACAGAAACAGACACATAGATCAATGGAACAGAATAGAGAGCCCAGAAATGGACCCTCATCTCTATGGTCAACTCATCTTTGACAAAGCAGGAAAGAATGGCCAAGGGAAAAAAGTCTCTTTAACAAATGGTGTTGGGAAAATTGGACAGCCACATGCAGAAGAATGAAACTGGACCATTTCCTTACACCACACACAAAAATAGACTCCAAATGGTTGAAAGACCTCAATGTGAGACAGGAGTCCATCAAAATCCTAATGGAGAACACAGGCAGCAACCTCTTGGACCTCAGCCGAAGCAACTTCTTCCTAGAAACATCGCCAAAGGCAAGGGAAGCAAGGGCAAAAATGAACTATTGGGACTTCATCAAGATAAAAAGCTTTTAAAAGCAAAGCAAAGGAAACAGTCAACAAAACCAAAAGACAACTGACAGAATGGGAGAAGATATTTGCAAATGACATATCAGATAAAGGGCTAGTATGCGAAATCTATAAAGAACTTACCAAATTCAACACCCAAAGAACAAAGAATCCTATCAAGAAATGGGCAGAAGACATGAACAGACATTTTTCTAAAGAAGACATCCAAATGGCCAACAGACACATGAAAAAGTGCTCAACATCGCTTGGCATCAGGGAAATCCAAATCAAAACCTCAATGAGATACCACCTCACACCAGTCAGAATGGCTAAAATTAACAAGTCAGGAAACAACAGATGTTGGCGGGGATGTGGAGAAAGGGTAACCCTCCGACACTGTTGGTGGGAATGCAAGCTGGTGCAGCCACTCTAGAAAACAGTATGGAGTTTCCTCAAAAAGTTGAAAATAGAGATACCGTACATTCACCAATTGCACTACTGGGTATTTACCCCAAAGATACAAAAGTAGGGGTCACGAAACACCATGCACCCCGATGTTTATAGCAGGAATGTCCACAATAGCCAAACTGTGGAAAGAGCCAAGATGTCCATCGACAGATGAATGGCTAAAGAAGATGTGGTATATATATATATATACACACAATGGAATATTATGCAGCCATCAAAAGGAATGAGATCTTGCCATTTGCAACCACGTGGATGGAACTGGAGGGTATTATGCTGAGTGAAGTAAGTCAAACAGAGAAAGACATGTATCATATGATCTCACTGATATGAGGAATTCTTAATCTCAGGAAACAAACTGAGGGTTGCTGGAGTGGGAGTGTTGGAGGGATGGGGTGGCTGGGTGATAGACCCTGGGGAGGGTATGTGCTCTGGTAAGCGCTGTGAATTGTGCAAGATGGTTGAATCTCACATCTGTACCTCTGAAACAAATAATGCAATATATTAAGAAAAAAAGAAGACGATAAGCAGGAAGGGAAGAATGAAGAGGGGGAAATCGGAGGGGGAGACAAACCATGAGAGAAGATGGACTCTGAAAAACAAACTGAGGGTTCTAGAAGGGAGGGGGTGGGAGGTTGGGTTAGCCTGTTGATGGGTATTAAAGAGGTCACGTTCTGCATGGAGCACTGGGTGTTATGCACAAGGAATCATGGAACACTATATCTATAACTAATGATGATTAGTATGGTGATTAACATAACAATAAAAAGGGGGGAAAAAGTGCATTACCCAGTGGGGGAAAGATGGCGGAGGAGTAGGGGACCTTATTTCAACTTGTCCCTGGAATTTAGCTGGATATCTACCAGACCACTCTGGGCACCCATGAAACCAGCCTGAAATGTAAGAATATATGGATCTCTACACACAGAATATCGCAGGCAGTTGGTTTTTCGGTACAAAGCAGGGAGCCATGATTCCGTGGGCAGATAGAGGATAAATGGCAGCGGGAGGGTGCCTGGCCTTGGGGATCCTACACCGCCGGTGAGTGACAACCTCGTGCTCTGTGAACAGGTAGAGACTCTCAGACCTGTAGTGGCGGGGAAAGGACACTAGGGCAGCCCCCGGTGCAGAAACCCAGAGTGGCAGGGTCGCACCTGCAAACTGCAGCCCCTGGGGCAGAAACCCGGAGCGGCGGGGTCGCACGCGCGGGAGCTGTGAGGGCCTGCGGCTTTAGAAGCACAAAAGGCAGAGACGTGCCCCAATCTGGAGGCAGGACTGGGAGCGCTGCAGAGGGATGCACAACCCAGGATGCTGAGTTTATAGCAGCAATGACAGAAACAGAGAGGGTGTGGCCTGGAGAGCTCACTGAACAGACTGTGCTCTCTCTGCTCTGAGGAGAGGGTTGGAAAAGGTCTCTTCTGCTCTGACTTGGGGAAGAGATGCAGAAAGCCACCAGGGAAAGCTGCCAGAGAACAGAAGCCCCAAAGACTGATTTCCGCTGAGCCCATCTCCTGCCACAGGGGGTAGGGCAACACTGCCCAAACAGGGTTGCCTAACAATGTAGCAGGCCCCCCCAGCAGAAGACAGGCTGGGAAAACAAGAGGACAGCAACCCTAAGGTCCCAAGAAAACAGTTCCATCTTGCTTGGGTTCTGGTCAATAATTTGGACTCTATACATTCCCTCAAACACCCATCAACAGAATGACTAGGAGGAAGAACCCCCAAAATAGAAAAGACTCAGAGATTATGACTTATGCTGTGGATTTACAAATGGATGAAGATATAACCAAGATGTCGGAGATGGAATTCAGGTTAGCAATTGTGAAGACAGCGGCTAGAATGGAGAAATCAATTAATGGCAACATAGAGTCTCTAAGGGCAGAAATAAAAGGGGAATTGGCAGAACTTAAAAATGCTATCAATGAGATCCAATCCAATCTAGATAATCTAACAGCTAGGGTAGGTGAGGCAGAAGAACGAATAAGTGACCTGGAAGACAATATAATAGATAAAAAGGGAAAAGAGGAGGCCAGGGAAAAACAACTCAGAATCCATGAAAATAGAATCAGAGAAATAAGTGACACCATGAAGCGTTCCGATGTCAGAATAATTGGAATCCCAGAGGGAGTGGAGAGAGAGGACTAGAAAATGTATTTGAGCAAATCATAGCTGAGAACTTCCCTAATCTGGGGAATGAAACAAACATTCGAGTCCTAGAGGCAGAGAGGACCCCTCCTAAAATCAAGGAAAACAGGCCAACACCCTGGCATGTAATAGTAAAACTTGCAAATCTTAGAACCAAGGAAACCATCTTAAGGGCAGTTAAGGGGAAGAGATTCCTTATGTACAGAGGGAGGAACATCAGAATAACATCAAACCAATACACAGAGACCTGGCAAGCCAGAAAGGCCTGGCAAGACATATTCAGGGTACTAAATGAGAAGAACATGCAGCCAAGAATACTTTATCTGGCAAGGTTTTCATTTAGTATGGATGGAGAGATGCAGAGCTTCCACGACCGGCAGAAACTGAAAGAATATGTGACCACTAAGCTGGCTCTGCAAGAGATATTAAGGGGGGTTTTATAAAAGGAGAAAGACCCCAAGAGTGATATACAACAGAAATTAACAAGGACAATCTATAAAAACAACGTCTTCACAGGCAACATGATGACAATTCATATCTTTTAATAATCGCTCTCAACGTGAATGGCCTAAATGCTCCCATAAAACAGCACAGGGTTGCAGATTGGATAAAAAGACAGGACCCATCCATATCCTGTTTACAGGAGACTCATTTTGAACCTAAAGATACATCCAGACTGAAAGTGAAGGGATGGAGCTCCATCTTCCATACCAGCAGACCTCAAAAGAAAGCTGGGGTAGCAATTCTTATATCAGAAAAATTAGATTTTAAACTAAAATCTGTAATTGGAGACACAGGACACTCTATCATTCTTGAAGGGTCTATCCAACAGGAAGATCTAACAATTGTAAATATCTATGCCCCCAACATGGGAGCAGCCATCTACATAAGCCGACTGTTAACCAAAATAAAGTCATATTGATAACAATACATTAATTGTAGGACACTTCAATACTCCACTCTTAGCAATGGACAGATCATCTAAGCAGAAAATCAGCAAGGAAACAAGAGCTTTGAATGACATTGGACTAGATGGACCTCATAGATATTTACAGAACATTCCACCCTAAAACAACAGAATACTCATTCTGCTCGAGTGCACATGGAACTTTCTCCAGAATAGACCATATACTGGGTCACAAATCAGGTCTCAACCGATACCAAAACATTGAGATTTTTCCTTGCATATTCTCAGACCACAGTGCTCTAAAACTGGAATTTAATCACAAGAAAAAATTTGGCAGAAATTCAAACACTTTGAAGCTAAAGACCACTCTACTCAAGAATGTTTGGGTCAACCAGGAAATCAAAGAAGAACTTAAACATTCATGGAAATGAATGAGAATGAAAACAGATCGGTCCAAAACCTATGGGATACTGCAAAGGTGGTTCTAAGGGGGAAATACATAGCCATCCAAGGCTCACTCAAAATAGAAAAATCCCAAATTCACCAAATAACTACACCTTAAAGAACAAAAGAAAAAGCAACAAATGACGCCTAAGCCATGCATTAGAAGAGCAATAATTAAAATTAAAGCAGAAATCAATGAATTAGAAACCAGAAACACAGTAGATCAGATCAACAAAATTAGAAGTTGATTCTTTGAAAGAATTAATAAGATTGATAAACCACTGGCCAGACTTATCCAAAAAAAAGAGAGAAAGGACCCAAATTAATTAAATTATGAATTAAAAGGGAGAGATCACGACCAACACCAAGGAAATAGAAACAATTATTAGAAATTATTATCAACTATATGCCAATAAATTGAGCAATATGGATGAAATGGAGACCTTCCTGGATACATAAGCTGCCAGAACAAACAGGAAGAAATTGACAACCTGAATAGGCCAATAACCAGTAACGAGATTGAAGCAGGGATCAAAAACCTCCCAAAACACAAGAGTCCAGGGCCTGATGGATTCCCTGGGGGATTTCTACCAAACATTCAAAGAAGAAATAATACTTATTCTATTGAAGCTGTTTCAAAAAATAGAAACAGAAGGAAAACTTCCAAACTTATTCTATGAGGCCAGCATTACCTTAATCCCCAAACCAGGCAAAGACCCCATCAAAAAGGAGAATTTCAGACCGATATCCCTGATGAATATGGATTCCAAAATCCTCAACAAAATCCTAGCTAATAGGATCCAACAATACATTAAAAGGATCATCCACCACGACCAAGTGGGATTTATCCCCGGGCTGCAAGGGTGGTTCAACATTTGCAAATCAATCAATGTGGTAGAACACATTAATAAGAAGAGGGAGAAGAACCATATGGTCCTCTCAATTGATGCAGAAAAAGCATTTGACAAAATACAACATCCCTTCCTGATTAAAACTCTCCAGAGTATAGGATAGAGGGAACATTCCTCAAGTTCCTAAAATCCGTCTATGAAAACCCACAGCGAATATCATCCTCAATGGGAAAAGCTGAGAGCCTTTCCCTTAAGATCAGGAACACATCAGGGGTGCCCACTCTCACCACTGTTGTTCAACATAGTACTAGAAGTCCTAGCAACAGCAATCAGACAACAAAAAGAAATAAAAGGTATTCAAATTGGCAAAGAAGAAGTCAAACTCTTTTCGCTGACGACATGATACTTTATGTGGAAAACCCAAAAGACTCCACCCCCAAATTACTAGAACTCATCCAGCAAGTCAGTAAAGTGGCAGGATACAAAATCAATGCACGGAAATCAGTTGCTTTCTTATACACTAACAACACAAATGTAGAAAGAGAAATTAAAGAAACGATTCCACTTACAATAGGACCAAAAACCATAAGATACCTCAGAATAAACCTAACCAAAGAGGTAAAGGATCTATACTCTAGGAACTACAAAACACTCATGAAAGAAATTGAAAAAGACACAAAAAGATGGAAAAATATTCCATTCTCATGGATCAGAAGAATAAACATTGGTAAAATGTCTATGCTACCCAGAGCAATCTATACCTTCAATGCCATCCCGATCAAAATTCCAATATTTTTCAAAGTGCTGGAACAAACAATCCTAAAATTTGTATGGAATCAGAAAAGACCCCGAATCGCCAAGGAGATGTTGAAAAAGAAAAAGCTGGGGGCATCACATTGCCCGATTTCAAGCTCTATTACAAAGCAGTGATCACAAAGACAGCATGGCACTGGTACAAAAACAGACATACAGACCAATGGAACAGAATAGAGAACCCAGATATGGACCCTCAACTCTATGGTCAAATAATCTGTTACAAAGCAGGAAAAACATGCAATGGAAAAAAGTTCTTCAATAAATGGTGCTGGGAAAATTGGACAGCCATATGCAGAAGAATGAAACTCGACCATTCTCTAACACCATTCACAAAGACCTCAATGTGAGACAGGAATCCATCAAAATCCTGGAGGTGGACATAGGCAGTAACCTCTTTGACATCGGCCACAGCAACTTCTTTCAAGATACATCTCCAAAAGCTAGTGAAACAAAAGCAAAAATGAACTTTTGGACTTCATCAAGATAAAAAGCTTCTGCACAGCAAAGGAAACAGTCAACAAAACAAAGAGGTAAGCCACAGAATGGGAGAAGATATTTGCAAATGACACTACAGATAAAGGGCTGGTATCCAAAATCGATAAAGAACTTCTCAAACTCAACACCCAAAAAACAATAGTCAAGTCAAAAAGTGGGCAGAAGAGATGAAAAGACACTTCTCTGAAGAAGACATACAAAGGGCTAACAGACACATGAAAAAATGTTCATCATCATTAGCCATCAGGGAAATCCAAATCAAAACTACACTGAGATACCACCTTACACCAGTTAGAATGGCAAAAATGGACAGGGAAAGAAACAACAAATGTTGGAGAGGTTGTGGAGAAAGGGGAACCCTCTTACACTGTTGGTGGGAATGCAAGTTGGTACAGCCACTTTGGAAAACAGTGTGGAGGTTCCTCAAAAATTTAAAAATAGAGCTACCCTATGACCCAGCAATTGCACTCCTGGGTATTTACCCCAATGACACAGATGTAGTGAAAAGAAGGGCCATATGTACCCCAATATTCATAGCAGCAATGTCTGCAATAGCCAAACTGTGGAAAGAGCCGAGATGCCCTTCAACAGATGAATGGATAAAGAAGATGTGGTCCATATATACAATGGAATACTACTCAGCCATCAGAAAAGATGAATACCCAACTTTTACATCAACATGGATGGGACTGGAGGAGATTATGCTAAGCGAAATAAGTCAAGCAGAGAAAGTCAATTATCGTATGGTTTCACTTTTTGTCGAACATAAGGAATAACATGGAAGACATTAGGAGAAGGAAGAGAAAAATGGGTGGGGGGAATTGGAGGGAGAGATGAACCATGAGAGACTATGGACCTGAGAAACAAACAGGGTCTTAGAGAGGAGGGGGAGGGGGGAATGGTTAGCCTGGTGATGGGTATTAAGGAGGGCACGTACTGCATGGAGCACTGGGTGTTATACGAAAACAATGGATCTTGGATCACCACATCAAAAAACAATGATGTATTTATGGTGACTAATGTACATAATAAAATTTTTTAAAAAGTGAATTACCCATGGTTTGTGACTAATAATAAATAAAAAGTATATTTATTGCAAAAATGTTTATGAGTGGGCGACAAGAGCAGAAACCGGTGACTCGTTTATGAAAAAAAGGAAGAATATTTTTTAAAAAAGACTATAACTTGTCTCATTCTAACATGACTTTAACCTTGGGCCTTACTGGCTCTAGATATGCCTCTGAAGCTCTACATGATTCCTTCCAGCTTTGGTTTCATGGGGTAAACACCCTCTGCAGTTTTATTTTTGTACATCCACTCATCAATCTATCCATCCTTCCATTCATCCATCCAGCTACTCATGCCCACCCATCCACCCATCCATCAATCCATCCATCCACCCACCCACACCCACCCATCCACTCATCCGTCCATCCATCCACCCGCACCCACCCATCCACTCATCCATTTATTCATCCATCCATCCATCTACCCATACACATCTATCCATCTCTTTATACCTCTATCCATCTATCCACACCCACCCAACCACTTTCCATGTGTCCAATAAACATCTATTTAGCACCTATTCTGTTCTAGGAACACTGCTAGAAACTGAGGCTCTGAAGATGAATGAGATGTTGTTCCTCTATGAGGCTTACAGTCTGGAAAGAACAGACATGCACATAACAAAGCAAGTGCTATAATGGGTGACATCATGCAGAGGTAGTGGGGGCACTGAAGACAGAATGGCCGGACCAACTCAGAGTAAGGGGCTCAGAGAAGACTTTAGGGAGGGGATGGTTACCTTTGAGCTGAGTTGGAGAAGATCATGTGGTCCATCGGGCAGAGGAGACACGGGAAGGACGTTTTGGGTGGAGGGAACTGCCTGGGCAAAGGCACAGAGGAAAAGAGAGGCCCGGCCTGGCACGGGGTCCTCATACAGGTAGAAATGTGAACATATGGGTGAGTGTCAGGAGCGGTTGTGCGGCTCGGTGGCCTGGGTGATTGAAAATTCTCCATGATTGTTACTGTGAGTCTTATGCACGCAGCAGATATGCATCATTAGCAGGAAGTAACCCTTGCTAACCTGCCACCCTCCCTTCCACCGCTGATGTAAGAGCTGCCTTGGCAGAAGAGTGTTTTTAGTGAGTCCATGCTTGCCATGCACCATTATAATCACATCTTTATCTGGACACGATCTCTTGGGCAAGAGCAGTCGGCACAGGCAACATACTCCCAGCAATTTGCCGCCGTGTGTGATTTGTTGGGGGAATCAGGGAGAGGTGAAGTGTTGCTGGGATGCAGGCAGAGAGGCGGCCTCACCCAGAAGAATGAGCTTGGCGGCACACAAGCCTGGCTGGGCCGCTTACAGGCCACTATAGCCTGGGGCCTTACCCCTGCGGGGTTTCTTCACTCCCTCCAACCCTGGACAAGGCTACTGCCTTATGTTTCCCTTCGTCTTTTGCTGTCCAGGGTCCAGGCAGGTTACCCCCTGGCTTGTCAGTGCTGCTGGGTTCTTAGGGTATAGAACTACGGGGTCCTGACCCCCACCCCTCTCTGACCCCCACTCTCAGCTCTGTAAGCTGGAAAGTGGCCATTTAGGTTCCAGACTGCATTTCTGTCCTGTATTTTCTTCCCTTCTTCTTCTTTCTCCTCCTCCTCTTCCTCCTTTTTTTTTTCTGCTTCTTTTCCATCTAAGGAAACCCCAGTCCAACTTCCACCCTCAGGTATCATCAACTGAAGAGTCGAGAAGAGGCCAGCAGACTGACCTCTCTCTATGCTGAATTAGACTATCAGAACTGCTGCGGACAGCTGTGCAGGGTGTGCACTGTGCAACAGCAGGAGGTTCCACTCACAAGGACTGAAGTGTGCATGCTGCCTCCACAGAGTGCATAGGCAGCCCTGAGCATTCTGTTTCCCTCTACTGCCATCCCACCTGGGGCTTCGCTCGCTCCTTGGCTAACCATCTAGCTTCAATCCCCGTCACCCCACTGTTTCTCCTTCAGATACCTTCCCTTTACAGATTGGCCTCTGTTCACCATCTCTTTTGGAATGGGGGCTTTTTATGACCTTGCTTTTTTCAATGGGTATATTTGAAACGGAAGTTGGGTCCAGGTTGAAATGTTCATTTAGCAGGTTTTCTTAAAGTGGAACACATTTTATGCATTTGCAACAGTGTTGCCTCCTAGCTCCTTTCAAAATCCACTCTTCGTCTATCTGGGTGGTGGGGAGTGGCCCGTCATATTGGGGGGGCTTCTGCCTAGGCAGGGAGCCTGCGAGAGTCAGTGCTGGGTGTAGGGTGGGTAACTGTAAGGCATGCCTGCCCAGTTCTGGCTTCCGCAGTCCTCCTGTGATCCTCCCACCCCCCAAAACACGGGGCCAGTTACCCCCCCACCTATAAACTTTCCACAGGCCCTAGGAAAATATTCTGAGCCAAGTAGGAGGGTTTTCAGCCCACCACACTTTCCAGATGTTGTTGACCCACAGCTGCAACCAAGTGTGTGGCTTCATTAATCTGCACAATTATTCTCTATGGGGGTTGGGCGGCTTCCCTGAGTGGCGCCCTGCAAAAACTCGAGGCCTACACCCTCCCAGGAGGCTTCTAAAGGCCTTGCAAGGGTGTCAGAATGGGCCACAGCCGCCTTCTCCCTGTGGGACTCTGCTGCTGCAGCAGGGGCCCCAGAGCAGAACCAATCCTGGAGCACACCTTCAGACTTGGAGATGGATGTCCTCCCCGGGTTTGTGACACAGCATGATTAAGTCTCCAGTTGCATCCCCACAAGCCCTAGATGGCCCTGCATGAAGGCTCTGTGTGTACCAAGCGGTTGCCATAAAATTCATCTTTTGTCACTTTCTTCCTATAGCTTTTCAGTGGGGGTCGTTGACGTTTATAGCCATAAAACATGGGTGGATTCAGGAAGGGTGAAAATTGCAAGTGGAAGTTTATGCTCGTGAGCAACTTGGCTCTCAGACGTGAGGCTGAGCTCTCAGGTCTGATCTTTGCAGCTCAGCACGGCTGGAGCCACATTTCATTGGATCTTATGTAATTTGCCCAAGAGGAGTACCTGCTCGTATCTGGGCTGTTTTTAACACCACACTGTGTTCCATAATTCCCAAATTATTTTTCATGGGGGGGCTCATTATCATGGTGAAAGCCCATCAGTCACCACCTATTAGTCCTTCAAACTGTGGCTTCCTTGCCACCATCCCTTCAAGTGCCACCATGGTTGCCATACTGGGCTGTATTTCTTATACAGGTGAGAGTACTCTACAATCGTTAAGTAAATCTTTTCTGCTAAATGATCTCAATTTTGTATGGCTGAGCTAGTTGTCTTGCCCGGCTCCCAGGGATAGTTACCGAGTCTCTGGTTTCTTCCTCTGCACAATGGGAATAATTGTCTCTACTTCGGAGGGCCGGAGGAAGTATTAAATGAAGTAGCATGCAGATTGAGGCACCTATCAGTACAACATTTGGCTTATAGCAGGAACTCCAGCCTGGGACTGTGCCCAGGGGAAAACCTCCCCTTTGCGGAGATTTGACATAGGTGGGTTGGGGAAGGGTGGGGATTCCTCAAGCTTGAGCTCTCCGGCCCCGCCTGGCTAGGTCTCCTGCTCACTGCTGCCCCCCTCTGGTCCCCAGGATAGAGCATGACTGCTTGAACCTCACCGGAAGGCTTGGAAAGAAACTGGTGGTGGCCAACCCTGCTCACCTACCAAGAAGAAGACCTTGACCAAAAGCCTGAAGCTCAACCTGGGACTGTGACAAGAACATGCAAATGACCCACGAAGCCCCCTGTGGAGGTTCTCTTTATACTGAATGTGGCTGCTGGGAAAATTGCCCAGACCACAGAGCTAAACTGAGTGGCTACTCTTTGGCCCCTATCTACCTCCCAGCAGAATGCACCTCTGTGCTTGAGCCATGAAGTAACACAGGGCACCTTTGGTTGGCAACATGGCTTGAAAGCATCCCTTCTCCTGCATGTCCAAGAGAACACAGTCTGGATTGGGCTCAATCAGACCTAGTGTCCAATCCTGGCCCTGGATGACCATGGGCACATGACACTTCTCTACAGGTGTCAATGCCTTTATCTGATACATCAATATGTACATAGGGTCTATCCTGGGGTTGGTGCTCAAAATGTGACTCTGTCTACCACCCTTCGCTCTTCCCCGACTCAGATGAGCGTCGGAAGAAATCATAAACAGTATTGACTTAACTACAAAATGCTCAGATGTTTTCCCTGATGCTCTGATAAAGTGTGCTTTGAAGTGAATCTTCCCCTGCAAGGGGAACATCACAGATGAGCAGATGCAAACTGTCAGCCCACGAGGAAGTCCCTGGTGCTTGCTTTTCAAAGAACAAATAATCTTTCGAGCTCTTTTCGGGGCTCCTGGAGATTGCCCCATAGGCCCTCGGCCATCCTCTTTGGGGTTGGGGAGATGGCATCATCCTACCATGAAAGAGGGTGGGAAGGGGAGGAACGGGGAAGCATAGACTGAAACCCTCTGATCAGGTGCTTTGCATAGATTTTGAGGGGGGTACTACTCTTATCCCTGGTACTCAGAGGAAGAAACTGAGCAGAAATATGCAGAAACTTGTTCAAGGCCTCGCCACTGGTAAGTGGTGGAGTCAGGATTCAGACTTGGACAGTCTGATGCCAAAACCCTGCACCATCGTCCTACAGATCCCACTCCAAGGTAGCCCTCCTGGTCTAATCCTAGTGATGGCTGCCACCCCTGGAAAGAGGCCATTCATTATCAGAGACCTGCTAGGAGATGCCTGCCTGTCTCAGGATGCTCCTTGGTAGGTCTTCCTTTTCTCTCTTAAAATGGGACTGCCATATTATCCCCATTTTACAGATGAGAAGACTGAGATTCACAGAAGCAAAATGATTTGCCTGAGATCATCTAACAGGTTGAAGGCAGGGTTTGGACAAGCAACCAAGTCTTTTGACTCCTGGTTATACCCCACACTGAACCAGCTGTCTCCTCTTCCCTTGCCGTGTCCTGGACTCTTTCTTGGTTACTGCCCAGCCACCTGAGAAAGGCAAGGTGATCCCATAGATGAGAGTCAACCACCACACTGTCCACAACACTGTGGATTCAAGTTTTTCCTTTCTTGGGAGCTTCTTTTTTTTTTTTTTAATTTTTTTATTGTTCCTGGGAGCTTCTTTAAACACACTAGTAAGCTGACTTTTCTCTGGGGTCTTCCAAAGAAGCCCACAGGCAGGCAACTTACTCGGGGATTGTAATGAGAATGGAAAGAATTATTGGTTTGTAGTCAGAAATTCTAAGCTTGAAACTCAAGTTTACCACTTGCTGGCTTAGTGACCTTGGGTGAATTATTGAACGTCTTTGATTCTTATCAGTTACCTCTGTGAAATAAACGTAGTATTCTCTGTCTTGGAGAGTTTTTATGAGATAATGTATGAACATAATCCAACACATTGGTTATATGACACATAGCAGTACTCAACATAGCAGAGAACCTTTCTTTTGTCCTGGCAAAAGAGCCCAGAGTCTTAAGAAAATCCAGTCTGCAAGATGCACCCAAACTTGAATCACAGCAGGGGTTATTTTAATTATTCAAGGATCCCTGATTTTCAGAAAGGGCTTGGCTGGGTCCTTTAAATGTCAGCTACATGTGTATGCTGCCACACCCATTTTCGAATCATTAGCTACTTGAGAGCAACCTTAGTGGGGAGAGGGAAAGAGCACAGCTCATGTCATGGAAAGGCGGCACTAGGAGCCATTATCTGCTAGAAATCAAACAGGATTGAAAAAAAAGGCCTGAAAGAGTAACCCAAGGAGAAGATTTCATTTATAAATATCTCTCCATCTTTTCCGGGAACCCCATCCTTCAGTTGTTCAAAGCAGATATAAATGCAGAGACAGGCACCCCCAAACCTTTCCCCGTAAACTTTAAAAACCCAGTGACAGGTGATAAGAACGACTTCACAGTGTAAGATGCCAAAGCTGTAATTTTTAATTCTTCTGGCTGTAATTGACCCTGCTATCCCTTTGGGTAGCTAAACAGCTCTGATCACGAGTTGCCCAATCAGCTTATGCGTCTTCTTGATGAATCACTCCCGTTCTCTTGGCCCTTTCTCCTGGCTGCAGTAATTCTTGACAACTGCCTTAGAGATTCTGTCTCCTGTGGGTGCAGAAGGAGAGTGCTATCTGTCAGGAGGAACACATGGAGAAGAGAGAGCTCCGGGCATTGGCAGGTGGATGGCTGAACCCTTTCCTCAGGATGGAGGGACCAGGGCACGGGTAGCAGGACACCATCTGTGCTCACTGACTTCCAGGATATGAGGCGCTCCTGCTTGTTTGATGTCTCTAGGTCAGGGATGGCTGGGCAAATTCTGTCCAATGAGCTCCAGTGAGTATCAAGAGAACCTTGATTAAGAAAATGTCATGTTCTAGGGGCGCCTGGGTGGCTCAGCCGGTTAAGCGTCTGTCTTTGGCTCAGGTCATGGTCCCAGGGTCCTGGGATCGAGCCCTGCATCGGGCTACCTGCTCAGCGGGAAGCCTGCTTCTCCCTCTGCCCCTCCCCCTGCTCATGCTCTCGCTCTCTCTCTCTCACTCTCTGTCTCTCAAATAAATAAAATCTTAAAAAAAAAAAGAAAATGTCATGTTCTAAACTGTGAATCCACTGCACAGATAAACATCAGGCAGTGTGGCAGAGACCATGGGGACTCCAATAGTGGTGTTCCCATCTACTTCGATTGGGGTGCATTTCCCAGGCCCCTTCACCCTTAGGTGGGTCATGTGACTAGTTCTCACCTTGGGGAAGGAGTCACCAAGGGACTCCTTGGCTGAGCCCGTGGAGAGTGGATGCCCCAGAAGGGAGGGGGGGGCCACAAGATGGGAGAAATCTGGATCTCTAAATAACTGTGTGGAGCAGAACTCCACTATCAATTGCACTGGACCTTAGCATGAGCAAGGAATACACTTTATTGTGTCAAACCACTCAGATTTAAGTGGTAGATTTTATAGCAGTTGGCCTCTTCTCCCTATGGCAGGCATTATTTGATTTAGCAGAACTCAATCCTCAAACATATTGAAATCCAAGGTGGTAGTGTATCCTGCATTAGAACAGTGCCTTCTACTAACCAGATAATACACCTAACTCATTCAGATGGCTGTTGTGTGGACATTCAACTCATAACTCAGAGAACATTGGAAATACGGATTCTCAATTTTAGACCTTATGAAATGTTCCTGTTGGAAGTCGGAAGGAAAGATATTGTCTTTCTATAAAAGGACTTTGACTTCTCCCTTCTCCCTTAGTCTCTACCAGATGGATGAGCAAGTCTGACTCCATCTCTTCAAGTCCATGTAAGAGCCCCCTCTTCTCGACAAGTTGAGACTATCACCAGCCTCCTCCTGCACCATTACAACAATCTCCTGACTGGCCCTCCTGCCTCCTGTACACCCTCCTCCGATCTGACCCCCAACTGATCTTCCTAAAACATGAACTTGACCATGTCACCATCTTCTCCAATGAAATCCAAGCTCCTTTTTTCAGAAGTCCGTGCACGATCCAACCTCCTGTCTTTCCTCTTGTCTTCCTCCAAACCACAGGGTCCCATGGCCTCTCCACATTTTTTTCTTCTGCCTCCCGGCCTGGAAAGTTCTTCCTACTCTTCAGTTTGTAACTTACTCATTGGCTCTTAAGGCTCAGTTTGTGTCCCTCTGCTGAGAAGCCTTCTACTTCCATTCCTCTTGCCTTTGGATCCTGGTGTCCAGCCTTGGGTTTTATACCAGCACCTGCAACACTTTATTGTAGTTATTGGCTGACATTCCTGCCTCCCTCTACCCTTCAAGCTTTTTGGAGGAAGGCGACAGTTTTTTCTTCCCCAAGGCTGGCACAAAGATGGGCTCAACTGACTATACTCTTGGCTCTTTGTAGCCAGGACAGTTACCAAGGCAAATCTTCTTCCCTTGGCCTCGGTTTCTCCAAGAGCAAATCTGGGAGGCAGCTTGGAACAGCCCTTGGTCTCTTAGGGCTCTCCCAGCGTCAACATTCCAGGATTCTATAATTTTACCGCTAACACAGCTCAGTCACGTGAGGGAAATCAATACTCAGTTTTTCCTGAGCTGTGTCTGTGCAAGCCACAATTTTTCAGAACACTGTCCTCAGGGGTCCTGTGGCTTTCAGCTTTGCCTGACACCAGAGAAAATTTAGCATTATAAAAAAGCTTATGGTGCAAGTTTAGCAACTGTGGCATCTCTGTCGTTCTAGCCCTTCATTGTCAAGTACACACGGCTCAGTTATTTAGACTTCGGTCATTTGGCTCATAAGCTATCACTCAGATATAAACACTGGGGTAGTATGTCCTTTTATTGATCCCGATGAGAAAAGGGCGTGATCAGTGGTGCCCTGGCATGGGGAGATGCTCGGAGTCCAGGGTGTGCACGGGGTGGGCAGAAGGAATTCTCCGCGCACCTCATGACACACCGTTAGCAGGCTCAGGGTGCACCACTGCCATTGGGCACATGGCCTTGGCCAAGCTCCCCCCTTCACTGCATTGCCCGTGGGGCAGGGCTCTCCTTTCTGCATTTCCTAGGGTGGCTTTGGGTGGCTATTTTCCTCCCAGCAATCTAAGCATTCACCACGGAAGAGTCAACTGAATCTAATGCAGTTACTTTCCTAGGTTCAACAGCTCAAAACTGAGAATTCCGTGGATGTTTCGGAGGCTGGAAGCCCCTCTCCACCAAATGCCTGCCCTTGGGCATGTGGGATTTGACCCCGACAGCTGGCCGTTGGGGAATTCCTTGGGCACTGACTTCCGGCCACCTGAATTATTCTGACCCTAGCCCCCCTCGTCACCCATTAATTGGCTCAGTTGCCACATTTTCCTTTCCTGCCCCAGGACTATTCATTCCCCAAGAGTCACTTCTGGTTTCCCTAGGGTCTCTGAGGTCAGCCAATCTTCTGAGAAATTTCCGATCCCTTCTCTACTTCAAAACCCTGTATTATGGCGGAGTTTGCTCATTTGTTTCTCAAGTCTTGCCTCCTCTAAGAAGCTGTCCTGGATCATCTGTCCACTCTCCGACTTCTTGACTCCAGTAGACCTTCCCATTTGATCACTGGATGCTTTGCTCTGTGCCACAATTTATCTTTCTATGATATGATGTCTTTCTATCCATCCCAAAGGCCTCAGGGGTATGGTAACAGAGCCTACCTGGTGGTTCTTTATGATCCCAACTTCCCCTGTTGCAGGACACCCTGAAGGCTTAAGTTTTTGTTGCATGGCAACATGGCAGAAATCAGGGAAAGGCCAACTCCTAAGGTTAAAGTCCAAATGTTTAACCTGGCCACCCAGGCCCTGCTTAATCCAGCCCTGCCTACTTCCCAACCTCTTCTCTCTCCATTTCCTGATCCAGACTTTATGCTCTGCAATACAAATTGCTCACAAGCTGGTTCTTGCCTCCTTGCCTTTTCTTAGGCTGTTCACGATGCCTGGAATGCTTTGCCTCCCACTTTTCATCCAGCTAATGCTTACCAATCCCTTAATACCAGTTTAGATAGCAACTCCTCCAGGTAGCCTCCTTGATCTCGAAGTTTGACTCCTATAGCACTCCATGCTTTGCCTCTCTTAGCACTTACCACGAGGCATTACAAACAGTGGTTCACATGTTGGTTGGCGTCCCCAGACTCTGAGCTCCCCAGGGGTGGGACCATGTGGTAAGCATCTGTGGGTTCCCAAGGTGTGCAGATGCTTAGTAAATACTTATCGAATTAATGGATGGATGGGTGTTGGGCCCTGGGGTGTCCTGTCAGGCTGGACATAAGAGGGACACAAGGAAGATGGGAAATGCAGTTGTAAAATTGAGGTCCAGGGGCAGAGATGAGCAGCCAAGACTGGACTGGGTATCAGGGATCTAAAATGATAGGTTCTTTCTCTAAGTGTTGAGGATTCTCAGAGTGAGGCCCAGGAAGGAGAGCAGCAGAACAGGTGTCACATGGTCGGGAAGAGGGAGTGAAGGGATCCTGGATGTGCTTGTCCAGGCCCTGCCCCAGTTGTGTCATTTAAGAAGGCACACCTTCTCCACATCTGGCTTTTAAAGGAAAAGTATGTCCCTACATCCTCTAGGGGTCTTCCTGTCTCAGGATTCAAACAAACTGCTTTGTATACATGCCTTACAAGGCTGATGCTGCTGGTCTTGGGATAACACTGACTGACAAAGAATTAGCAGGAACCTGTGCTTCTCCATTGGGCTTGATGAAGTTACTCTTTGATGGTTAAGTATGATCCGGACTCAAGGCCACAGAGTTGTGGAATCTTGGAATATTTGAGTTGGAAGGGACCAGAGATATTGCCCTATTTCCCCATTGTATGCTAACCTTCTCCAGATGCTAATAACCATTGTAAGATGCATCATTATTTTGCATACCACTTTGGAAAAAAGTATCTGCCAGTTAATGAATGGCAAGAAGCCATTGACTGTAAGACCCCCTTAATTTCAGAGATGTTAGTGTGCAATATAGAGTTGAGGGGGAAAGGGAGCTCCCACCCTCCTTATTTTACAGAGGAGCATATGAGGGGCAGAAGGAAGGGACTTGTCTTGGGCTGTAAAAGGACTTGCCTATGAGGCCTGAGGAGGTGCTTGGAGAACGTCATCAGGCCCAGTATGAAGGTGGAAGGTCTCTCTGTGATAATCGGACAGCTGGGGGTCCTCTGAGGCCCTCAGGTCATCCTAGACTCCAGGCTGCACCCCGTGAGAAGAAATCCCTTCCTATCCCTTGGCAGCATATTCCTGCTAAGAAACCTCAAGCCTCTTTGTCTGATTTTATATTCAGAACATCCTTTTCTTTCTATTCAGGAAATTCCTAAATTAAATTGAGTCCCAGATGGCACAGTTTGAGCATTTCCGCCCTTGGCCTTTCTTCCTGGGAATCAGAAGAAAGGCAGCTACTCTGTCTTCTTTCGGCCTTGTCTCTTCCTTGATAAATGGTGGACTTAACTGAATAGCAGAACTGGATCACCCAGGGCAGGTGTGCTCAACCCACACTCTGCAACAGAATTCCCCTGGGTACTTGTATAAACCACAGATGCCCTAGGCTCACCTCAGAATTCAGGATTCATTTGTTCTGGTGTGGGGCCCACATGCTCCTCAGAGGATTTTGATCCTGCAGCTAGGTGGCAAACCATTAATCTACTCCAATCGGTTTGACAGATGGAAAAACTGAGGTCCAGAGAGTCCAAGTGATGCCTGTGGTCATACCAGTGGGCTGCAGAGCTGGGGTTAGGCTTCAGTTCTCTGGATTATTCCTGGATTCCTTACTGAAAGCTCTAACTAAACTACCTACCCCATAGAGTTTTATTGTAAGCCACAGACCCTATGGACACATAACTCTGTGTGTGTGTCTGTGTGCACATGTGCATGCATGAGGGAGAGAAGGAGAGGGTACAGGGATGGAGAGGGAGAGAGACAGGTCTTCTCTGTGTTGGAAAATCTAGGCAGAAGTTAATAGTAGAACTTGGAAGGGAGTATAAATACAAAGATCTCAAATAAAATATTGACACGCTTGATGCTCTTTGGTCATCACTACTGACCATTTGGGGAAGGGAGTCTAAACCCTTCTCAGTCCCCCAGAGAGGATTCAGCCTTCTCTGGGGCGTGAGCACATTAACAGGGCTCTTAGGTCTAATTTCCCAGTCCTGAAGCCATGTTTGGGGCTATCTGTGGACTCTTTCTAAGTACCCAGTGTCCCCATATCAGAGCCTTATGTCCCCACTGTCAAGTGCCGGATGTTCAGGGCTGGGTGCGCTGAGTTGCTCTATAAAGTTTACTGGCCAATGAATGACTCACCAGGAATCAAAGTAGTTCCCATCAGGGATTGCCCTCAGGAAGACATTAATGGTCAGGATAGGCTATTAAATTACGTGGGAATGAAATACCCCATTGAACTGGCATCTTCAAGCAGGTGAGCTGCTTTGTCAGAAGGAGCTGGGTTTATTTTCAGTCCTTCCCCAGCTGCCCAGGATTTAATTCTGAAGCCAGAGAGCTTCTCCCAAAGCTGCTGACCATCTGTTGGGAGGCCCAGGCCACAACGTGCATGGGTCACTCTAGATTTTAAACTTTTTTGTTCACTTACCTCCTCAGCCATCAGTAAGCCAGTGTGGTGGACATGTGTGCTTTTTTGTGTGTGTGCTTAAGGAGGTGGGAGGGAGTGAAGCAGTACCAGGGAAGAACTAAGGGCCACCAGCTGCATAACTTGGGGCTTTGGGCATTGAGTGGTAAAGTGGGTCTTCTGGTCCTATTTTTCATTCAGGAGTTTTCCAACTTTGGGGTGCATCTGTGTTACTGGGAATCTTGCTAGAAAGACGGATTCCTGGGCTCCAAATTCAGAGACTCTAACATAGAAGGGGTTGGGCCTAAGAATACGCATTTAACCTCTTCCTCTCTGCTTCTGACACATAGTCTAGTTGGAGAATGACTAGCTT
Source organism: Neomonachus schauinslandi (assembly GCF_002201575.2). Classification (NCBI taxonomy): domain Eukaryota; kingdom Metazoa; phylum Chordata; class Mammalia; order Carnivora; family Phocidae; genus Neomonachus; species Neomonachus schauinslandi. The sequence goes on from NC_058417.1 coordinate 20,560,501, forward strand.
AGGAAAACTTCATACTCAATATTGGGGTGATGGGGGCAGTGTGAAACATCTTCTCCGGTCCCTGATACCTGAACTGTAAATCAAAGTGAAGAACTACACTACCTGAGGTGTCTTCCCGGCTCTCCACACTTGTTTCCCTACCTACCCAGGGAGGTGGACATGAAGGTGATAGTTGGAAGTCAATGAGGAAGAGGTGTGAGAGCTTAAAATGCTGAATGATGTGGGCTCTTGGCAAGGCTGGTCTCATTGACTGCCAAACCCTCTGGAATAAACCTCTGGAGAGTAGAAGGAAGATCACTTTCAAGGCAGGAGGGCCCTCTGGTGCTCATTGCACTGAATGGAATGGTCCTAATCTGTGGTCTTGCTTCCAGGGGCTGACTCAGATTTGGCGGGTTTCTGAAAGGGTTCTGAAGTCCTCAGCTCAGCTTTAGGGTGCATATGAGCCAGCACAATTTTATCTGGTGTTGAAGTTGGGAGGTGCATAGGGCAGAGGCCGTATCTGTTCAGATTCAGAGTGGAGAAGTTGTGTCTTGGTTTACACAACCCAAGTTTTCCAGTACAAGTTGAGCATATGTCACTTTTAGAAATCGATATAAGCCTATTTTACAGGAACTACATAAAGTGTACTGGCATATTGAAAATATTTTGAGAAATTAGGCAGGGATGCCTTCTGTATAACCATGAAGGGCCTTATCCCATGAATGATTATGAATAGATTAATTTTTGACCAGCAAGTTATATGTGTTTGAAATTTTACAAAAGGATCTTCATATACACAAGCTTATGTATCCGCATAGTAACCCCTGCGAAGTAGGTAAGGCAGGCCTGTAAACCAAGGCACAGAGAGGTCAGCAGACTCAGAGCTTTTCAGCGACAGACCTAAGGCTGCGCCTTCTTTCTGAAAGCATAGAGGCATGGCCACCTGGAAAAGGTGGGGAGATTTTACAGTAAAGTAGATTTCCTTGTGCTATTTTTTAAACAAACACACCTCCTATGCTTTGGGAGTGATTGAAAATACCTTTATTTCACTAATCCATATGCAGTATTTATATCTGCTTCTTTTTCCTTCCTGAGAAGTAAAAAAAACATCTTTTTGCTTCTTGCTATTGCTTCTCTTTGATATGACCCAGTCCATGATAAAGTTTATGGCTGGCAGACCCTGTTTGCTCTTGTCTATGGCTGTCAGCTGTCCATCTTCTTTTGATCTTCTACTCCCCCTTTTCTCTATTATTATTTTTATTGCATGAAGACCTTCGGGAAAATACACTTGTTACTAAATTTTTCAAGAGCCGTACAAATTCTCATTTCCCTTGACTGAGTAACCTCATCCAGAAAACTGGCCTAAGGAAAGATTAAAATTAGCCAAGAAAGTAATCTCAAAGCTCCGTGTACAAAAATGTTTATCAGGGTATTATTTCCCTGCTGTACATAAAAACACATAAGCCACTCAAGATCTCAACAATAGGGGTGCCTGAGTGGCTCAGTCATGATCCCAGGGCCCTGGGATCGAGCCCCGCATCAGGCTCCCTGCTCAGCGGGAAGCCTGTTTCTCTCCCACTCCCCCTGCTTGTGTTCCCTCTCTCGCTGTGTCTCTGTCAAATAAAAAAATAAATAAAATCTTTAAAAAAGATCCCAACAATAGCAAGATAATAAGTAAATTATAATAGGTCCATTTGCTGGAACTATTATAATGATGGGTATATAGCGTAAGATGGAGAAAATGATTTCAACAGAATAAGTGAAGATATACATCTGCTTATACTGTATGATTATGACTCTGAAAACACACACACACACACACACACAACCCCAAAAGTCTATCCCATGAAATCTACATGCAGAAAAAGAGATCTGAAAAAACATTCCAGAGTATTAAATTCAGGATATCTTTTGGTTGTTAAAGTTTTATGCTTCCTATTCTGTCTTTTCTGAGTTTGCATTAATGCACGTGCGTCAATTCTGAGATGGAAATATGATAAATCCTTTGTGAGGTTCTGCAAGCAGTGAAGCAAAGTGTGGATTTGAAAGACTTGGATTTGATTGAGAACCTTGTAGCTTAAGGGTTTGGGGCTGGGTCCTCTCAGGTTCTGGTTCCTCAGACATGGACACACCAACTTACTGGACAAGATTGTTTGGGGGTGGAATTAATTTTTGCAAATTAACAGCACATAGTAGAAGGGCTTCTAGATCTATTGAAAACCATGGGATAGATTATTACTACTCAGATGATACCTGGAGGAGGATGGGGGCAAGGGTTCGGTGATGGGGAGCCTGCTCTCAAGTACTTATTAGAATCTAAGAGTCAAGAGAACTGTGTGTGACAAACTCTCACCACAGCAGAAAGGGCAAAGAGCCACAGACATAGCTGATTCAGAGAAAAAGACCACGTTTTCAGCTGTGGGCAGCTGAGAATATTTCCTGGAGGAGGTGGCATTTGAGATGAGCACAAAGAGAAGGGCTGGATTTGTACATGAGGAGCTGGAGAGATGGAATTCCGAGAAATGGAAACACACCAGACAAATGTCAGAGTCAGGAACCTACAGGGCAGAGCATTGCAAGAAGTATGGACCTGAATCATAGGAGACCTTGAACTTTGGCATCGTGAAACCATATTTTATTCTTTAGAAAACAGGGAACCATGAAGGTGCTTGAGTGAGTGTGGCACAAGCTCACGGATGGTTATAAAGCGTGACTTTCCAGAGTGCTTCAGTGGCCTCAATTATGGTAGGGGGAGGCAGAAACACTGGAAAGTTTTAGAAGAACAGAAGTGAACCCCCAGGCTCAATGATTAGTGAGGGAGGGGTTGCAGGTAAGCCAAGACAAGAGCAATAATACCATCAAAGCCACTTCCAGCTCTGGCGGTTGGAAGTCACTTCTTTAATACCTCCCAAGGAGCCGTTTCCAAGAACACAGCAACCCCTGCAGAGCCCCTGGGCCCAAAGCAAGGGACGATTAATCAGGGGCATTTGTGGCATGATGCCAGAGAAAGAGAAAGCCCCTGCAAGACTCTGCCTCTGACATGCAGGGCCAGCATGGAGACGAGGTCAAACAAAAACCCTTGCCCACTTAGATGACCCAGACAACACAAGGGCAGGGTCAAGTCTGGGACGTGATATCCCTCTGTGGTTGGCTGGGGCTACTGGGTGACCTACTGGGAAGAGAGAACTGTGGAATTACAAGAGGATGCCACCTAGGGTGACCAACTGTTCCAGTTTTAGCACTGAAAGTCCCACCTCCTAGGAGACCCTTTAGTCCAGGCAAACCAGGATGGTTGGTCACCCTGGATGCAGCCCCTAGATGCTACAGAAAGTGAGAGTGAATTTGAATCATTGCAACCCACATGACGTCCTAAATTGTTAAATTTATTGGCAAAAAATTATTAATAGTTTTCTATTACCCTTTTTATATCTGTACAGTCTTTACTGATGTTACCTCTCTTCATAATTTTGATACCTTGTGTTTTTTCTAATGGTTTCTGATCATTCTGGCTAGAAGTTTATCCATTTTTAAAAGATTTTATTTATTTATTTATTGAAGAGAAAGAGAGAGAGCAAAAGAGCATAAAGGGGGGAAGGCAGAGGGAGAGGGAGAAGCAGACTGCTCACTGAGTGGGGAGGCAGACATGGGGGTCAATCTCCATACCCTGAGATCATGACCTGAGCTTATGATGGGATGGAACTAGAGCATATTATGCTAAGTGAAATAAGTCAGAGAAAGACAAATGCCATATGATTTCACTTATTTGTGGAATTTAAGAAAAAAAGAGATGAACAAAGAGCTTTCCATGTTGGATGCTTAACTGACAGCCACCCAGGTGCCTTGAGGTTTATTCATTTTATTAATCGTCTCAAAAACTTTCTTATTTTTATTTCGTTCATTTCTATTATGATATTAATTATTTCCTTTCTTGTGCTTACTTTTATTTTTATTATTTTATTTAATTAATTTATTTTTATTTTTTAAAATTTAAAATTAATTTAGTTAACATACAGCGCATTATTAGTTTCAGGGGTAGAATTCAGTGATTCATCCTTTGCATAGAAAACCCAGTGCTCATGACCTCAAGTGCCCTCCTTAATGCCCATCACCCAATTACCCAATTCCCCCCACCCATTTCCCCTCCAGCAACCCTTAGCTTGTTCCTGTAGTTAAGAGTCTCTTATGGTTTGCTTTCCTCTGTTTTAATCTTATTTTATTTTTCCTTCCCTTCCCCTTGTTCATCTCTTTTTTCCCCCTGTTTCTCTGTATGCAATGAGTTATTTTCCTCCAGATGCTCTGAAGATTTTCTCTTCTTTCTGATTTTGAGTGGTTTTGGTGCAGTTTGCTTCAAGTTTCTGGGTATTAAGGTTTGTTGTTTAGTTTCACATCTGTGGATTTATAGTTTTCAATAAAATGGGGAAGGATTTGACCATCATTTGCTCAAATATTTTTTCTGCCCCTCCCCTTTCTTCACAAACTTCAAATCCACATATACTAGGCCACTTCAAGTTGTCCCATGGCTCACTGATACTTTCAAAAATTCTTTGTTCTCTCTGTTTCACTACTATTTCTTCTGTTTAAATAATTTTTTTCTCTGCAATATTTAACTTGCTGTTAATCCCCTCCAGCATATTTTTCATTTCAGACATCATAAATTTTATCTCTAGAAGCTCAATTTGGGTCTTTTAAAAAAAACTTATTCCAAGTCCATACTTTGAACATGGATTTAGTTGTAACTCTTTTAATGTTCTTTTTTAAAAAAGATTTTATTTATTTATTGAGAAAGTGCGAGAGAGCGGGAGAGAGGTGAGGGGCAGAGGGAGAAGCAGGGTTCCTGCTGAGCAGGGAGTCCGACCCGGGACTCTGGGGTCACGACCTCAGCCAAAGGCAGCTACTTAACTGACTGAGCCACCCAGGCGCCCCTGTTTTAATGTTCTTGCTGGCTATTTCTCACGTGTGTTAGTTCTGAGTTGGTTTCAATGGATCGGTCATTTTTCTCTTTATGGATTATATTTTCCTGCCTCTTCATGCCTGCTTATACTTGATTGAGAGTAAGACATTGTGAATATTGTCATGATGGGTGTCAGATATTTCTGTATTTCTGTAAATTTTCTCCAGCATTGCTCTGGGACACAATTTAGTTGACCCTTTTTGGTTTTGCTTTAGGATTTCTTAGGTGGAAGCAGAGCAATTTTAATCTAGAGCTAATTATTTGCTGCTGCTGGTGCAAGACCCCTTTGGATGCCTCCCCCTAATGTGCTGTGAATTATGAGTGTTTCCAGGCAGCATCCCTAGCTCTGTGTGAGTGCTGCTCACTGCTCCCCTGAGGCTTCTCAGCTCACTCTTTCCTTGGCCTTGGATAGTTTCCTTGTATGCACAGCCCAGTGAGGAACCTGAATTCTGAGGTGGATGCTCTATAGATATTTGGATTTCTCTCTTTTTGTGGTTTTTCCTTATCAATACTTTGTCCTGTGAACTCTAGTTGCCTCAATGTGCCCTCAACTCAAGAGTCCACGGGGCTCTGCGTGGACCCCCCCCACAAACTGTGGCCTGGAGACTTCGAAGGATGTAACTTGGGGCAGTCAGAGGGCTCACTATTTTGTTTCCCATCTCTCTGGGATCACTGTTTTTTGTTGTCTAATATTCAGTACTCTTGAATACTGTTGTTCATACAGGATTTGTTTTTTCGGTTGTTTTTGATGAGAGGATAAACCCATTCTATTATTACATCTGGAACCAGGAGCCAGAATCTCTGCCGCCAGCAGCACAGGCCATCTCAATGCCAGGGGGTACGTGCTTTTCCTGGGTAAAGAGCAGATTCGAATCATGCGCGCATGACTCTAATAGGCACCATTGTTTCTCCATCCAGAAAGAGTGATGTAGTCCCTTCATGATTGAAGCACTTGCATGGTTATTATCCAATCTGACCCTGTCAAGAGCCGAATGAGAGGAGCAGACATTATTTGCCCACTAGGCAAGTAGAGTCCGAGGCCCAAAGAGGTATAGAGTGCTGCCCATGGCTGTGTTAAGAATGAATGGTAGAGTCATGACTATGACCAGGGCCCCTCTCCTCCATGCTGGGGCTGTATTGCTGCTTCTTCTCTCCCTTGTAGAAAGGCACCAGGCAAAGATCTCAGCTTTCCTTCCTGATCTGTAATGACATGCATTTCCCCACCGGGAAGAGGATGAATAATCCAGTCACCTGGTGCAAAACACACGGGAAAGGTGCGCCACAGCGAATGCAGCCCCAGGCGGGCCCCCTGTGCTGCTTAGGTGCATGATGTGTGGACAATATAAGAGTGTGTTTCCTAGGAAAATTTCAACAGTGACTCATCCTTATTTCTGCTCGGACCAATTGAAGAAATAGATAAGCCTAGGAAAATAGTCATAATAATAATAATAGTCATAATAATAACTAGACCTATCAGGAGGTCCAGTTGCTATCATTAAGTGGCTTCTTAAACGCTTATAAAGTAAAGCAACATCAATCACATTCAAAGAGAAGCGGCATTAGGAAAGGATGTGGAGGCCTGATATGAATTTTCTTTAATAGAGGGTCTTATTTCCTCTTGGTTCGCAGGAATCCTGCCCACAAGGAGAGGTCAAAGGCTTCTGGGCCCTTGGGAAGCCTGTGAGCTCAGGTGCAGGGTGCAGAAGTAGAAAGAAGCTCAGAGGTCTGCATTCGAATTGCATCTCTCTACAACTGAGCCTTTATTTCCCCATCTGTGAAATGTGCATGAGGAATCCTATCTCTCAGGGTGGTTGTGATGAGGCAGTCTGCAGAAAGTAGCGGGTGCCTGGTGCTCACTCAGGACCACCGTCTCACCAGTGGTCCTGAGGACCTAAGAACAAGGATGGATGGAGTCGACTTTAGTAGCTGCAACCAGGCGACAGTGATGGGACGCTCCGACAATGTTACAGGGGATGTTTATGCGAAATGAGGTGGAGAGGTGGGAGGAGAAAGAAGAATCAGAGTCCAGTGACCACTGCGCTAGCGGTGACTGTGGGAACTTGTGGCCCACCCAGTGCCCTACTGAGAGTGCCTTTCTACCATGGGCTTTGTGCAAGCTGGCATTACAAGGAGGCCAAACCCCGTGCAAATATGCAAGGAGGGTTGGGGTCCTGCCCGCAGAGGGAGGAGGGGAGATGCAGAAACATCACTTTTGGCATCTGAAAGGATAGAGAAGAAAGAATGATGAGGGAGAGAGAGAGAGGGAGGGAGGGGTGGAGGGAGGGGAAGGAAAGAAGAAAGAAGGAGGGAGGGAGAAGGAGAGAGGGTGTGGGAGAGCAGGGAGCCACACACATGGAGGAAGGGAGAAAGCAGTCATTGGCTCTGGCTCTCAGAGGGCACGAGACTAGAAGTCCTGTGTTTGCCATCTGTCTGCAGCTTCTCAGCAGCCTTCAGCTACCAGGCCCATTCCTGTGTGAGACTCTGAGGCAATCTGCTCCTGGTTACCCCAAGAGCCTAAGTCTAAGGATACACGAACAATAAAGTATACAGAGAGAAATCTGCAAGGAAAGATGCCAACAATGCCAAATGCATAACCATTCCTTCCTCAAAGTGGGAGTTTGTTGGGTTATGTTTTACTACTTTTCTGTCCCCCACCGATTTTCTCCAATAAGCATATATTATGATCTTCGTGGAAAGAAACTAGCTAGAAGAAGCTGCCCTTGGCTCCTTCTCGTGTCTGTGTGGGCCCTGCTTTTCCCTTCATCCATTTTGGAGATGTTTTGTGCCTGTGTTGAATGTGTCTGCATGGCCCCTTCCCCTCTCCTTAGCCTTCTAGTACTTTCCATTTCTGGAGCTGGCTTTCCTTCTCCTGCACCTGGGGAGTCTCACAGCCCCTGCCCAGGGGGAAGCCTCCTCCTGTGGCTTGGTTTCTCCCTCTCTGAGTTCCTCAGAGCCTGTCCTATTCTCTTGGCCAGAAGAGAAGCAGAATGTTCCAGGGCAACTGAAGGCAGTATTTTCAACTGACTGTAATTCCAGGCTCAACCATTTCTTCGGTGCATGTCCTTGGGCAAGTTTCTTCACTTTTCTGTGCTCCAGTTTGATTTCCTTTGGTTTCCAATTCTTTTTACCTTATTCCATGAGAGGCATACCTAAGATAATTGATATGACACATTTAGAAAGGTTCTGGACTCAATAAATATCAGTTATGATTTCTTGAAAGACTTGCCTGCACAGTGATGTCTCTTCCGAGGCTGTGTCCCCTCAGAGAGGGAGGAGTCCCTGCGTGTGCTCCTTCTGAGGTTCAAAATGTGGCTAAGCTCAAGCTCCTGTCTTCCATCTGCCAGCACTGGGCATCTCAGCTGCCATTCTTCACCCTTTCGTAGGTGAAGCAGCAGCCTTGGGGATGGGGCTGGTCTGACGCTCAGCCTCAGGAGCAGCCTGACCAGCTGGGTAGTGGGGAAAACTTTCCCAGCCTGGCCCAGTCTGTTCCTGCTGCTGCCTCCTTTCAGGCCTTTTGGTGGAGGCTTGGGAGGGCTCAGATCAGTCCAATTCAATGTAATGAACACTTCTTGAGCCCCTATTATACACCGGTCCCTGGGACAGATGCTAGGGCATGCCTGGGATAATTCTCAGTCCCAAAGAAAATATATCGCCAAGTGAGAGTACCCATTGTCTCCAGAGTGGACAGGGAGAGGGGGATATACCTGTGGGGCAGCCAGGCCTGAGGGTATGGAGGTGGAGAGGGTCAGAGGGCAACTGTAGGAGCTATGGAATGGTTAAGGACACCTGTCAATCTAATCTAACCTAATCAACACAATCCAATCATTGAGCTCATTAAATGTATCCCACCCGGATGGAGGACTGATGTGTTCTGGGCCCATGCTCTTTAATGATCTTTGGGAACTGCACTCTGGCCCCAGATCTGAATTTGGGGGGGGGGTACATTTTCTTTTTGAACTACCTTCAAAAACAGGCAAAAATCTTTACAAAAATTTTTTCCCCCTTCAACGGGAATCTTCAGAGCTGCAGGCCTTTCCCTACAGCCTCTGCATGTGCCGGGAGCAGAAGAAGGGTCTGGTGGAGGCTGCCCACTGGGGAAGATGTTGCAGGATGAGCCTGCAGAGGAGGCTGTCCCTGGCTGTAGGGAGCAGGCCCCTACCCCCATATATGAGCCCATCTCTCTGTTAGATGCCGGGTCCAAACAATAAAACTTGTTTGTAAATAGCAGTATTATGCTTGTCCTTAAAAAATTGCACAAGTAATACATGAATACACTAATGAATTCTTGTTATAAATATTCCAGGCATCAAGAAAAAGTGGAAAATCTTGCATACTCAATTCTTTTGCCTTCCTCTGAGTGGCTCTCAGTAGGGTATGCACCTCTCCAAAATTTTTCTGTGTGCTATTTGCATACATGTGCATTTATAAAAAAAGTTTAGTTTAGCATATGAGTATTTTTAATATAAATTGGACCAAACTGCTGTATTTTTCTGTAACTCACTTTTCTCACCAATAAGGCTTGGAAAATATCCCCAAGGGACCTCCAGGTCTTTCTCACCATCTTTGCTGTAGGGAGGTGGGGAGTGGGGGAATGCAGATGCATAATCATCCTCCTATTGATGAATATTAATTTGTTTCCAATTATTTGCTCTCACAAACAATGCCACAGAAAAGATCTTTATCCAGGCTTCTTGGGAGTACATTTTAAAGTATTTCTATAGGACAAAAATTGCTAGATTGAAGGGGATGCATCCTTTTTTACTTGGGTGGATCCTGCCAAGTCCCCATCCACCTCCCTGGCCTAAAGGCTCTACCAGTTTATACCCTCAACGTCTGCCTGGTCTGCCCTTTGCAGGGAGGGGGTGACTTCTTTGCTGGGGTCTCCCTCTCTTTCTGCTTGTTCCTTTTACAAATCCCCTAGGCTCTCCTACAGGCTTTGGCCAAATGCCATCTTCCTGTTCTTTGCAACCCCACTGGGACCAAGGCCCCATTCTAAGGACTCTGAGTGCCATCTCAAAACATACAGCTAATAAATCAAGAACCCATGACTTTGGTTTTGGAATGATTTTTTGTTCCCCAACAGGATGTGCTGCAGGGTTTGGAGCAATCCATTAACCAGTATTGATTAAGTCTGCAACAATTTCATTCACTGATTTACAGCGTGAGGCTCTGTGCTCATTGTTTTGGAGGCTTGGCCCTCAAAGGGCATACTCTCATTGGATAGAGCAAGTTACGCAAAGAACTTGCGTTATTATGTAAATTTATATTAATTATGTTGTATCACTAGCCAACAGGCTGATAAATGTTTTAAATTCTTAAGAAAGAGAGAGAGAAATCTCAATAGGCGGGGGACCAGAGATGCTTTGGGGCTATAGAGCAGTCTAACAGATTAGGACTAAGATTTATTAGCCCACCGCGAATGATTCCTGGGTCTCTCCAGCCCTTTTGTCACAACAAAAACAAATGCGGGGACTTTATCCCTGTGCAACAGTTGTTTTCAAGAGTGAAGGAGGCGGGGGAATAAGAAAGAGATGTTTTTTCCAAGATTCTCTTCCTCTGCTTTTGTCAAGGTGTTGTGACCATCAGCAGTGCTGTTCAAATGCCTCCCCTCCTTCATTCATTAGGGTTGATATTTCTGAAAGATTTGTTTGTGATTTTCTAACATTCCCAGTTGGCAAGAATAAGATGAGATGGCTTTAAGCCTGTATATGGAAGTGTCCTCTACAGATTTTTTTTTTGCCCCTTATTAAAAAAAAAAATCAGAAACCAAAGCCTCAGTGTTCAGGGTTCAGATAGCAAGCTGCTTGAGAATCAGAAGATAACATGGTATACTGGGTAGCAGGACCCAAACAAAGAATAGTCTGATTTATTAACTTGTTTCCTGAGTAAGATAAAGTGGGTGAGTCAATAGACACATTAGAGCTTCCTTTCTTCTGCGAGGGTCCAAGGAGGAAAAAAGCCATTGAGAGATAAAAAACTGGTTTCTGATGTCAGAGCCAGGGCAGAGAGGGTCCAGAAGCAGCTAGTTCTTCCCTGATGGATGCTAGTGAGGGTGGGCACTACAGAAGGTCTAGACTTTGGACTCCAGCTGGGGCTGCAATGTCAATTTGTGCCATTTCTGGCTAATCTCTTTTCTCCATGCACCCTGTAAAGGAACATTTTCTTTTTTTAGTGTCTAGTGTTAAAGACGGTTTAATCCAGTCACATCAAATCTGGAAGCTAACAAGAGCTGAGATGGACTGTAAATTATTGAAGGCGGACTTCAGAGATCATTCTACAATATTCCATTCATCCATCCTTCCTTCTAAGAATTAAAAGAGCTGATATTTTCCTGTAAGAATTTTAAAGTATATTGGGGGCATATTACACAGACACATATAGCTTTTAGTCTGTGATTGTCTGCCTTTCTTGCTAGACTAGAAGATTCTTCTGTCTGAAAAGAATTAGGTCAGTCCTGATCTCTGTAATATCACTCATAGCTAACACAGTGCTGGGCACATATCACATATTCAATACCTGAGCGAGTCAACAGGAAATGAGCAAGGAGTGGGGCAGGAAGGCACAAGGCCTACGTGAGACAGTGTGTGGATCAGAGGGCGGCTGCCAAAGCACAGCGGCATGCAACCATTGGGAAAGGTGATAGTTGGAGGTGGGTGGTGGAATTTGGACTTTATTCTGTTTCTGGAAAGACGTCAATGGGTATCAAGCAACAAAGGAGCATGATAAATTAGGCTCTTTTCCTCTCTCATGCATTCATTTTCTCATTCCATTCAATAATTTATCAAGCATCTTCTGTATATAAAGCACCATGCAAAATGCTGGTAAAAAACAGAACAAAGAGAATTGTATTTTCAAAGAGCTCACAATCTGGTAGGGGAGAAAGTAAACAGATGATCACAATGTATAAATTTTATGCTAAAGATTCACACAGAATACTCCAGGATGGCCTTCTGGAGGAGGTAACATTTGAGCTGAATCTCGAAGGACACATATGGGTCAGGTAAGGAAAGGGCAGAAAGGGTGTTGCTGGCAAGGAGAGAGGAGAGCATGTGATACTTAGGAATAAACCCCCATGTTTTGGGGTAGCTGGTGCATTGTGTAGGAGCTTGGTGGAGCAGAGAGGTGCTGCTGAAAAAGCAGGCAGGGGCTAGAGCAAAAAGGGCCATGGGGAGACTCCCAGGCTTCATCCGGCAATGAGGACGGGAGATGCTCAGATTTGTACTTTACAAAGATCATGTTGATGCAGAAAATGGATTGCAGAGGGGCTGGATGGGCAGAAGGTAGACCACTGAGGCAGCTGTTCTTGTCCAGGTGCGGAATCACAAAGGACTGAATTAATGTAGTGTCTGGGGTGAGGTATAATAATAGCTAACTTCTACTGAGCACTTACTGTAAACCAAGAAGTGTTCTACATGAAAGCATTGACTCAGTCCTCTGAGATAGGAACAGTCATTCCCATTTTCCAGATGAGAAGAATGAGGCTCTAAAGTCACCCTTTAGAGAGTGCATATGTGTACTCAAACCACTCATAAGGTTGCAAGACTTAGGTGGACCAGCAGTGTTGTGGTGCTGGTGGGGGATGGGGAAGAGGATGCTTTCCATTTAGACTGACGATTTGAGATGCCCATGGGACTCTGTAGGGAGGGGTTCAGCAGCATCTGGGCTGGGAGTAGCGATTTGAGAGTCATGGTCAAGGGCGAGAGCATTCAAGGAGACTGCAGATTGGGAGAGGCCAGAAACAACATCTTGGAACGTCCATTGTTGTAGGGTGAACAGAGAAAGAACTGCTCATGATGGGGACTGAGAAGGAAATCAGGCCAAAGAAAAGAGTGTCTCAGGAGGGCATGATCAACAGTATACCCGCCACAGAGAAACCAGGTAGGGTAATGACTGAGGAGTGGGGAGTGTCTTTATCAACAAAGACGGGCTATGGCCACACAGATTTCATAGGTCACCTTGATGAAGAACTTTTTTTTTTAAGATTTTATTTATTTGACTGAAAGAGTGAGAGACCACAAGGAGAGGGAGAGGGAGAAACAGGCTCCCCGCCAAGCAGGGAGCCCGACGCGGGGCTCAATCCCAGGACCCTGAGACCATGACCTGAGCTGAAGGCAGATGCTTAAACATATGAGCCACCCAGACACCCGGAAGAACAGTTTCAATTGAGTGCTAGAGGTGGGCTGGGAAGTATGAGGGAAGTGAGGAAAGAGAGACAAGTCTCCAGAATGGTTTGGAGGCTCTTAATTAGGGAAGGAAGGAGCAGGAGAGGCAGGAAGGCAGGAAGGCAAAAGGGAGGCAGGGTAGAGTGATTTTATCTTCTTACAAGGCTTGAGCATATTTTTATGTGGGCTTATTTTGGGATTCCCCCAACAGAGCTGAGATACTGGCTCATCCTAGCCAATGAACATGCTTTCTCCCCCGCCCCCGCCATCACCTCCACCTTGAAAAAAGCAAGCGCTCATTGTATAGGAAAAAGTGGCGAAAAACTGACTATCGACAAAACCATGTGGAGATCTGGAAGAATTTCTATTTTAGAGGCTGAGTGGTAAAAACTGGTTAAGTAGCTATGCTAGTAAATGCTTAGTTTGTTCTTATTTTACCTCTTTATGAGAGACAATGTACCCTTTCATCATGGAGGGTTTGGCCATACAGCAGTCCATCTCACCTCCTGGCACTTCCCTGGTGCTTTCTGGAGCAGAACTGGATGCTGCCATATTTATGTGCTCCAGTTTGGCAGTTTGGAAGTTGCTGAAGGCATGTGTAACATGTTCTCTCTTCTGCTTTGAAAAAAACAAATGGGCAAACCTTCATTTCTAATGAGGTCCATGAAGCAGATATTACAGACCATGGATCTGGCTGTCAGATTGACAAATGAGTCTTCTCTAGAGAGTCAGGAAGTTGTATTTGGAAGCTTGAACGGAGCTGTCAAGAACAGATGGGGGCACCCCACCCAACAGCTGAGACTGTTTACTTGGGGTGGGGTAGGGGATACTATTTTTGTGAGCCATGGTAGAATTCCTTCCAACTTTTGGAAGGGTTGCCAAACTGCACTAAAGGCAAAGGCTTAAGCTTCTGGTGGAGCCAGCTCAGCCCACACATCCCGCCAATGACTTAATTCGGTCCAGCAGGACCCAAACATTTGTATCTGCCGTTATTTAGAGCCCCAAACAGGCTAGTGGGCAGCTGCTCAAGGTAGGGTATGGTGTAATGATGGGCATTCTCATGGTACTTTGGATACAGCCCAAGTGAGGAACCAACACAGAGTCCAGGGTTTGGGATTGGAACACTTCTCATTCCCAGTGGCCAAAGAACAAGAGGTAGTGAAAGGGGTCCTTAGTGAAAATGGGATACCTCCGGCCAGTGATTTTCCAACCCTGGCAACCCAAGGCATTTCTGAGACCTCAAAATATAGACCCAGGGCCGTGATTGCCAGGAAATTTTCTGAACAATGGGACCAGTGGCCAACTGACTACCCAGCATCTACAGATTCATTCTCAGCCCTACCCAGAGGTATGAGCAAAATGGCTGAATTTGAATATTTAGAAAAGGAGAATCAACAAGAATCCCTCTTGGAACAGGGCATGAGAGATGATGAAAGTCTTCGGATATCAAATCGCAACTGGGAGTTCCATCAGGATGAGCAATCACCTTAAATTAGGGCAAAGATTCTGACTGGTGATGTCAACATTAAAGACATTCTTGGGCTTTTACCACACAAATGTCCTAGCTTTGCCCTTCCACTACTATCCACAAACGCACGTAATTCTCCCCAAATACCAGAGCTCTGTCTTGACCCTCTCATCTGTTGTTTCCACTCTCATGTACACAGATTGTTTCCAACCCTGAACAATTTCATGAGCTTTTGGTATGATTAAGGTCTCTAAGTGTGTAGCCAGAATGATAGATATCACCATCTATCACAGGTTGGCTTAGCCTCAGGGAGAAAGGGGCCTCAGGGCTCGTTTGCATGGGAGTTTTGGCAGGGGTGGGAGGGGGGAAGCAGGGAGAGCATAAGCATTTGAGTGCTATTTGAACAGAGGGTGCAGATTTGCGCATCTGAGTTCACTCACCCTTTGAAGAATGCGCTTTTACTGAGCTCACATATAAGCAAAGCACTGGTTGTATAGAATTCGAGAGAATTAGTCCT
The DNA here is from genome assembly GCF_002201575.2 of Neomonachus schauinslandi. Taxonomy (NCBI): domain Eukaryota; kingdom Metazoa; phylum Chordata; class Mammalia; order Carnivora; family Phocidae; genus Neomonachus; species Neomonachus schauinslandi. The sequence goes on from NC_058417.1 coordinate 20,575,578, forward strand.
TTTGCTCTCAAGGAGCTCCCAGTCTGTGGTGAGACAAGAGCTGATGGAGGCTAAAGAAATCAGTTCTTTTAAGGTAGGTGTAAAGATCAGTGCTGTGCAAGGGGAGATAAGTCCTACAAGGAGACTTTTGTTTCTCTTGGGGGTGGGACAAAATTGCCAAAAAACCCACTGCGTTCTGTGAGTGCTCCAAGGCTGGGAGCAGGTCTTGCTGATCTTCATTTTCCTAGCACAAGAAGTGCTCAGTGGGTATTTGTTGAAGGAATAAATGAATGAACAGAGAGTTGAATGGAGGAACTAGCTGCTTCTTAGGGGTGGAAGAAAGTTTTCTTAAAGACCACCATCTTTAAACAACGTTTGGAAGTATGACTAAGCCTTTGCCAAGCAGATAACACAAGGAAGGGATTCTGGGCAGAAGGAACAGTGGGAGAAAATGCACAAAGCAGGCATCAAAGAACAGGGAATGTCTGGCTGAAGTCCGATGCATGTTGGTTACCCACAGGAGAGAGGGCTCAGGCCTGGTTGAACAGAGCCTCGGAAGCCATTCTTAAGGGTTAAGACTTTGCAAATTATGGGAAGTGCTAGGCAGGGGTACTATTGAGGAATATGCTCAGGACCTCTCTTCTAAAGTTTAAAAAATATTATTTACCTGTGACTGCGGGGCTGTTAATGCTGGAAGCCCTCTGAGGTCATCTAACCCAGCCCTTCCATTCCATGCATGGGAAACCCCATGGCGCAGGGAGGGAAGCAAATTGTCCGAGGTCTCATGGCACAGTTAGGAATAGACTCCAGGTCTCTGGAGTCTGGTTTCCTCTCCACAGAGAGATCTGGGCTTGAGGCTGAGCCTTGCTCTCCCCCTATAGTGCAACCTTAAGCTATTTACCTAACTGCAGTTTTGTCATCTGGAACATGGAGATAACACCATTACCTTTTTGGGTTTGCTCTGGGGGGTTAAATGAAATAATGCATGTCAAGTGTCTCAGTTGCTTGATGCCTGGCAAGTGGTGTGTGTTCAGTTGGAAGTGACTGGTATTATTCCTCCCTTCTTGGGTCTGTCTCCACTCCAGTGTGTCATCCCGTTGCTTGTCTCTGGTGGTGGTGGTGGTCCTGGAATCCTGCAGCACTCCCGGAATCCTGCAGCACTCCCACCGTAGCTAGGCTCATCAAAGGAGCATTTCTCAGGCTGTCCTGTAAGTCAGGGGCATATCCTGGCTTCATAGGAATTAGGGCAAATACTGATTTTAAGAACAGTCATCTTCAGTCGGTTTACAGAGCAATAGTGTGCTCTTTTAGAATAAAAAAATGAAAAGATATTGAAGGAGGTACGTATACACCTGGCACGGGTGGAGTGATTTTTACCATGCAAATTCACAAAGGGATTCACGGTAGTGGTCCTTTAAATCACCAGTTCCTCTTTGTGCTCTCACTCAGGAGTCAATTTCTCTGACATGATTCACTCCAACTGTCCAGGAAAGGGCCTCCTGCTCCCATAGTCTTGTCATACCTGGCCTCTCGCAAGATTCCCTTGAGTTTTGAGCTGAAGCAGCCAAATCCTGGAAGAGGGACACTGTAGCCAAGGCAGACTGTGGGAGGCGCCATGATTTTATATGACACTGAGGAAGAAATAGCACTGCTAATTTTAGCTATAAGATGTCATCTATTGAGAAACAAATCCTGATTTCAGAAATGTTAAAAATGTGAAAAAATATACAGGTGACACTTGAACAAGACAGGTGTGTGCACTTACATGAGGAATTTTTTTTTGATAAATATAGTACAATGTGGTAAATGTATTTTTCTTCTCCCTAAGATTTTCTTAACATTTTCTTTGTTCTAGCTTACTTTATTGTAAGACTATGGTATATAATCCAAAGAACATACAAAATATGTGTTAATTGACTCTGTTATTGGTAAAGCTTCTGGTCAACAGTAGGCTATTATTAATTCAGTTTCTGGGGAGTCAAAACCCCTAATTGACTTAGGTGCTCCTGAGCCCCCACGTTGTTCAAAAGTCAGCTGTACTTCTTGGAATCACTGAAATGCAGTGTTTGAGAAACAGGATCAGCTGGATACTAATGGCAGAATGAGAATACACAAATGGGACCAATCCCCAAGTTTTATTTGGCTTCACATTATTTTTGAGAGGGGAAAGACAATACTAATTTGTAAGCTCTGCGGGATAGACCCTGGGTCTCTTTTGTTCATCACTGCAGCTCCACGACCTTGTTCATCGTTGGGTTTCAAAAACTACTTGCTGAATGAATAAAAAAGAGCCACATTTTAAAACATGTGGAAAACCCAGAAAAGAAAATCATTCAAAATTCCCCTACAGTGGGTATTTTGGCTTATTTCCTTTGAGTCTTATTTCTTATGAATATGTTCTTTTATATACATGGAAACATAATTTATTATTAGATTTAGCTCTGGGATGTGTTTTTGTATTTCTCTATTAATATGAATGAAATGAATTGAGATGGTACGGAAATGCTTTGAAGAGTTGTAAAATGTTTAACCAGATATCTTATTAGTTATAATACTCCTAACAAGGCTGCTCTGAATGAGGCTGATTTTCTGAGAACACACTTCAAAGCAAACAATAAATTTCTTCTCTGAAGCCTGAATGGGCTGTTCTGCATCATGCTCACCGTGGGGAGTCCCTCAGTTTCCTTTTGGGAGGAAAAAGAGACTCAATTATTCTTAGAAGTCCTGAGCTCCAGCTTCCCACTCAGTCCAGAAATTTCTTTAGTGTCGCTCATGGAGGGTAAGTCCCTGCCTGAGAAAACTCAAGACTGTCAAAAGAATTTACTATCTGCTCCAGACAACACCTAAAAATATGGCTTCCATCCCCTTGTATTTGTGGGCAGATAGGAGCCTAACTCTGACAAGTTCCAGTTAGCAAAACCAAGGTGGGTTTCTCATGGACCAGTCCCCCCTTCCTGCTTTCTGCCATTTTTCACATCCATGACTCCACTCCAGGCCCTTCTGTTCCCCTCCCTTCCCCTCATGTTTCCATTAAGATGCCCAGCCACCTCTGTGAAAATGGAAGTTGAATTCCATTCATGCTGAACCCTTGTTCCTACTGCAAGGGTATATTTTTGATTAAAATCTGTCCTTGTCACTTTAACGAGGGTCTTGCTATGCTTGCCATTGGTGGTACTCAAAAGCCCATGAGGCTAATAATTGCTTGGGTTCTGGGCTCACTAGTGCTCCCTGTCTGTCTACATGCCTTGACTTGTTAATCTGTGTTCTCGTCCTTCTTGACTCAAATCCTCAGCCCTGAACTTGGCTACCTGCCATCTGCTTCATGACCTCCTTTTTTGTCCTTAAAGATGAGGTTTTTCTGGCTGTGCCACTTGTTCCCCACCTGGCACACCCTTACATGTTCATTTTTGATCTCCCCACCAGCCTCATCCTCTGGGGTCTGTAGAGGCCAGCCAGCATGCCAGCCTCTTCTGCCACTGCTTCAAAGCCAACATCACACCCACTATGTGTTGCAGTGGAGGCTGATCTTGGCCCTCAGCAAGTATCCAGGCATTAAGTACAGGGGACAGTTTGGGAGGCCCACAGTACCAATGCTTTCCCATAAATTCAGAAAGTTCTAGAACACCCCCAACACAGGTTCTGGAAAAAACACTCACCCAATTCGGTGAAAAAGAAAAGAAGCTGGGCTTCTCTTACACCCAATTTTAGGAACTGACAGGTGGTATGGGAGAATTGTGTTAGAGAGTTTAGCTGATACCCTTCTCCAGTTTCTAGGTGAGGCCCTGTCCCAAGCCCAGCCCCACTCAGGCCTCTTGAGTGGACTCAGAGCCTTCCAAAATTGGGAGTCCCATTTCCCCTCCTCATGCCTCTGCAGGTGGCTGGCATAGGTCCAGGACCACTGGTCCAGGGAGCCCAGGAACTTACCCTCTGCTCCTGGGTGGCCACGAAAGTCTGGAACCCTGGAGCCACCCCAAAGCCCAGTTCTTGGATGAAAGGTGGCTCAGACTGACTGTGGATCTGAACCTTCACTCCTGCTTCAAATGTCGTTTCCTCTGAAAGGACAAAGACAGAGCCATGGGTCAGCGACAGCAGATGCTCACAGACTCCTGGGATTGAGGGGCAACATCATGGCCTGCAAAGGTATCCACATACTTATCTCTGGAAACTATTAAGATGTCACTTTGCATGGCAGAAGGGACATCGCAGATGGGATTAAGGTAGGGACTTGGAGATGGGGAGGTTATCCTGAATTATCCCCACAGCCCAATGTCATCACAAGGGTCCTCGTGGGAGGGAGGCAGGAGGGGCAGAGTCAGAGAGAGAATGGAAGAAAGCTTGGTTGCTGGATTTGGACATGGAAGGAGGAGCCACAAGCCAGGGGATGCAGGCAACTGCTAGTCACTGGACAAGGCAGGGGGATGGACTTTCCCTCCGGAGCTTCCCCAAGGAACGCAGCCCTGCCAGCACCTAGATTTTAGCCCTGTGAGACCAAGATTTGGACTTCTGGCCTCCAGAACTATAACAGAATAAACTTTTGTTGTTTGAAGCCACTGTTTGTAATATCTGTTACAGTAGCTCTCAGAAGCTAATGGGATTAGGAACTGAGTCAAGCTAGTGAATACTAGCATCTCTCCTAGGCCATGAGTTGAGGTTGAGGAGATCAAGAGGGGACGAGACCATGGATGACACAGCAGTAGAAATGAAAATAGAGGACATGCTTGTAAGCTAAGATGCCCAGGGCCCCTTGGAGGTGTAGGAGATGGGCAACCAGAAGAGAAGCTTCTGCTTCTTTCACTTGGCAGAGAAATGGACCTTGGCAGTGGGAGGTAGCAAAAGTGATGGAAGGTGATGGCATGGCAGAGCCTGGTTCATCCTAAACGTTCACAATTGGAGACGAATGCACCTGTGGGATATATGAGCCTTTCCTGGGTCTCCTTTGTCTTACTCTTTCCAAACAGCCTGCAGAGGGAGCTTTCCAGCATGCAAAAACTGCACAACTCTCTCCCATGCTGATAAGGAGCCTCCTTAACCTGCCCCTGTTTGTTTCCAGCCTTGCTCAGGGCGCCTCCTGCTTCATGATGCCAGGTGGTCCAACCCTCTCGGGCTGCCTAGATTGGTTGTTACTGGTCTCTGCTCTGCATGGATGCACATGCTTTTCCTTCTGCCTGGAATGCCTTTCAGCCTTGTCCACCTGACCTATCTCCTTACTCGTCACTGAAGATTCAGCTCCCAACCCCACCCAAAGCAAACCCGTCTCTAGCTCTGTTCTATTCTTTACATATGCCTGATGAAGCCTCTGCCACACCAGGCGCTAATCCTTTATCTGACAGCCTCGTCCACCAGGCTGGAGTATCCTTAGGCAAGTTCTGGGCTGTGTCCCTGGATCTCAAAGTCCTGCACAGGTCCAGGCCATATAGCAGGCACTCAGGCAACAACGCCCTCTGAGTGAATAAGGGATTAGTGACTCAAACCTCAGTTCTTAATGGACAAGGCCAATCTAAAGTCAAAATCAAGGTGTGTTCTCAAAGAAAGGAATGGGGAGAGGATGGGTAAAAGCAGGAAAGGGGGAAGATGGAGTGGGGGAGAAATAGAGGTTGAGGTCAGGGAGGGAGGGAGGTTTTAGCACCGGACCATAGTCGGGATGAACACTGCCAGGAAGGAAGGGCTGGGGCCAGGAACAGGAATGGGCAAGGACCACAGACAGCTGGGTGGCCAGTGACAGAGGCAGGGGAAGGGAGTCAGAGCTGGGTGAGAATTCCAAGGTAGGGGTACATGGACCAAAGGGCTCAGTAGGTACACAGGGAAGAGCAGGAAGGATAGGCAGGGGTTCCAGAGTCCAGACTTGGAGGCCAGTGGCTGACATGGCATTTAGGGAGAGGAGACCCTCAGCCAGGGATCCTTTTATAAGGTGTTAGAGGAATGGGAGATGATCCCAGGCAATCCACAAACACACTCCCTTCCCTCCAGTGGTCAAGCATTCTGCTAGGTTTTAACCCAGATTGTCCGTGTGCAGCCTGTTGCCAGAATGTCCCGGGATGCCTGTGGTTTGGGGCCCGTCTCTCTTGTGGATGGTGAAGGCCGCGGAGAAGAGAGCTCCCCTTATTCCTCCCAGTGCCGCACAGGTGCATCGGGGAAGGGGACTGCGGGAGATGGAAGATGGGTGGGAAGGGGAGGGGTGAACCTGCCCAGGGGAGGGGTTGAGGAGAGGTCAGGAGCCTGAAGAACAGGTTCGGATTGGGAAGGAGCAAGAGTGGCGTGATGCTGGGATCACAGGGATGCTCATGCTTGGATGAACTGAAGGCATGTTCAGTGAGCTGTGGGGGGTGGAATGGGAAAGATGCCAAAACTTGTTTTCTGGAGCTCTCTGAAGCTGTGTGCCTGCTATATAACTGAGCTTAAGAGACCTGAGAGTCAGTAAGACACCAGGAACTCCGTATGTGATTTCGATGAGCTTTCCAGTTTGAGAACCTCTTAGTTACCTGATCTGAGCCTTTGGCTCTAGCCAAATCTCTGGAAATGCAGATGCCTGGGCTACAGGTTATCTGAGGCCACATGCATGTGGGCAAGTAGCGATCTAGTCCAGAGAGGGGAAGTGACTTGACCAATGTCACACAGCAAGTCAAGCATAGAGTAGGGGCTGGAAGTTATTAGGTCCCCTAACTTCCAATTCATTCCCCACTCTTTGGCAGCTGTGAGTCTCCCCAGGTTCTGGTTGGACACAGGGAAATGCCAGCACCGCATACTGCCTGTCCACGTCGCAGGACTCTGGGGGTCTCTCCCGCCGAGATGCAGGTGGGCTGCACATAAAACCACATCACCAGCAAATATAACAATAACTAATTGGGACCACCGATGCAATTTTTGGCGTCCCAGCGCAAAATGTAAATGTGGGGCCCCTTATTAAAAAATTATTATGAATTTCTCATCCTTCTTGATGAGATTAGCTTGCCACAGCAGAGCTAATTAAACCAAGAGTGTGGCCCTTCGGAGCACAGGGACCTGTGTGACCGCACGGGTTGCGCATCAAAGGAGCCAGCCCTGACAATAACCCAGACTGACGTGGACATATTTCTTCCTAGCCTCATATTCCCCTCACCACCAAATGATTCAACAATGAGCTGCTTCAGAGTGTGGGCCGCCAGTGCAGTGAAGTATTTGTTTACACTTCATGAACACCAGGATTCAAAGCCCCTGAGAGAGAGCGCGAGAGAGCACAGAGAAAGGGAAAGTTATTACATACACAGTGTTAGGAGCCCTTCCTTGTTAATTGGGACCAAACACGAAAGAAAATGTTGGATCAGGAGGAAGGCTGTAAGGTGCGTCCAACCTGCAGAGGCCAGAATACCCTAGCCCTTTTCAAGAGCACAGCCGTGGCCAGCTCAAGGTGAAGTCTACTTGTAGAGCGTTTTCTGTGAGTGCAGAAAGCGCTTGGAACTGCGGGAGGAGATGGGTGAGCCATGGGCAGAATGCATAATGGGGCCGGGAAAGTACATCGCAATAAAAGAAGCTTAAATCTTTAATCTTTGCAAATTACAGGAAACATGCCGAGGAAATAAACACGGGGGAAATAGGAAGGGAAGATTTACTGAAAAGCCGGAGGAATTTTCTAGGCTAAGGCAGGGATGTGTTGATACAGAGCTATCTGTGTTGGCTGAAGCTGACTTTGTAACAGTGGCTAGGATAGCTAGCTGGAGGGGAGAGGGTAGGAGGGAGGCCAGCCACACAGGGGCTCAGTGCAGGTCAGCCTTTCCTGGCCAGTCCTCCTCACTCTGCTCTCTGCCCTGGGAGCTGCACCTGTACAGAATGTCCTGATGGGCTCCTTTGCCCTCTGGCTTACTGTTGGGTTCAGTAAGTGACGGGTCTGCAGGAAACTGGAGGAGAGTGGAGTCAGTCTGAGATAGTCTCAGCTGTCTTTGCTGGGTCACTGTGGGTTAGCTGCCCAGTACCTTGGAAAGCCACCGTTCTGGGCTGAGGGGCCAAGGGGAACTCTCTGTATTGCTTTCTCTCTCTCTGGATTCTGATGCCAGCTCCTTTCCCCTTTCCCTAGGCATGGTAATGGTTGTCCTGTTACCAGGCTCGAGAAAGTGCACCACTCGCATTGCCCTCCCTAAGCCTTGCCCATAGCTTTGTAAGCAGTCCTTCATTCGTCTTTCCTTGTATTACCCAGTCTGTGGGTGTTGTTGATTGCCTTGCTTGGGTCCTCATTGGTACAACCCCCAGAGTGCATCTACTATCTAAGAGAGACAGCTAAAGACACCTGTGCAGCACCACGCAAGGAAGGACAGCCATTGCATCTGAGCACAATTGGCATGAGACCTCACTGCCTACAGGAAGGTCCGTGGTTGTCAAAATTCATCCTTATATTGAGCTGAAAACTTCCTGTTTTAAAAATTTCCCCCCTTCTCTCATCTCTAACACTTTTTCCACTTGACACCCCTTCAAGGATCTGAAAGTACATACTGTAACCACCGGAGTCATTTCATTTCCATGCTAACCTTCCTCTGTGGCCCTGACCCCAGTGCTTTGGCCTGGAGAGACTCCTGTGTGTAAGGGCTCAGGAACTTCTCCCTATCTCCCACAGGACAGCCAATAGCCCTTCATAGTGTATGGACCTCCTGGGGACACTGGGGGCCACAGTGAGCAGAGCTTGTACCCAAAGTAGAGACCTCTTTTCCCCATGGAGTGAGCTGGATATTCTGAGAGGTGGGAACACTGGTCCTTCTAACTGGTGGGTCAGAACCAGAGCCTAGGACAGTTGGCTAAATACTTGGGGCTCTGGGGTCAGGCAGGGTAAGGTCAAGCCCAGCTCCATGATCGTTGGCAAGTTATTTATTCTCTTGGAGCCTCATTTTTCAGCAAAATTTTCAGAATGGGTTTGGACATAATAATGGATCTGTCTTCATAAGACTATTGATATTGCACAGAAAGTCTTTAGCAGAGTGTGGTGATTAAGAAAAGCTAATTTATAGAGCTATCATCATCATTATTCAGTGTTTCTGACTTTCAACAAGCCCCAGCTGGATCAGCTGCTCTCTCCCACTCTTCCTTCCTCATGGGACTTCCTACCTCTAGACTGGCCCTTCTCTCCTTCCATCTTGTTCACCCCTACCCAGCTTCACTGTCCCCACCTCCTGGAAGCCTTCCTCCATTGGATGTCCCACTATCTGGTACTTACCTTTTTCATGTACCTCTCTCTCCACTAAGACTAGGAAACACTTGCAGACAGGGTCAATGTTTTATTTATGCGTATATGCATAATGCTTGGCACATAGTAGGTGTCTTACACACTTGCTGAAGTAAACAAACAGCACAGCTGATCTCTGAGCCTCACAGGGTCCCAGCTGCTCATTTTAGAGCGGAAACACAGGGATGCCAAGAGGGTGGCACCTTTGGGTCTCAAGGCGAGGTTTTGGCCAAGCCGGGTCCACCGCACAAAGCCTGCTGAGCCAGCTCAGCACCCTCTGCACAGTCTCAAGGTGGCAGGTGCTGATTCAGAGGCTGGCGGGTGGCTGTGTAGGTACTTAAGCTGTCGGGTCACAACAAAGACTGCCCAGGACACCCCCCTGAAGGGACCCAACTGGTCTTACCATCTTGAGTGGCTGCTATCTGCTTGGCTTCTGTGGCCCCTGACATCACATTGGGGCGAGACTCAACCTTTGGGCCTCCCTGCTCCCCAGGATCAAGGAGTGTCCAGGTCCATGTTTCAGCCAGGCTGGGGGTGAGGGGGCACCCGTTCATCCGCTGGGCCACCCACACCCCCTGACCCCTCACTGGTTTCTCTGGCTCTGCCACTGCTAACTAGATCCTGGGGCTTGGCCCTGCAAGTCCCTGGGGACTGTGTGTGTGTGTGTGTGTGTGTGTGTGTGTGTGTGTGTGTGTGATGGAGAGAGAGACAGAGACAGGAGGATGAAAGAGAAACTATCTTTGAAATCGCTCTCACCTCCTGAAAGTGTTGCTATTCACAGAAAATGAATTGCATTTTCTTCCCGAGGCCCCGGAGCTCGCCACCATTCTACATCCATCCCCTCCTTCCCTGCACAGAAACGGACCAAATGCCAAGCGTGGACAAGTGCCCCAGGCCAAAGACTGGGGGCCCAGCAGGGAACTGAGTAGGGCCTGCATCCTCATGGAGCTCCTGTTCGGGGTGGGCAGACAACAACCAAGGACAAATGCGCAGCTGGCTTGCAGTGACCAGTGCTGGGGGGGCGGGGGAGCACAGTGAGATGGCACGGGCAGGGCATCTGTGGCTCTCCCAGAGGGGAGGCAGGGCAGGGCTTTCCAGCGTGATGGTCTTTGGGCAGGAACCTGACTGAAGTGGGCAGGCGGGTGGTGAGATGTCCCCAGGCGAGCGTTCTGGGCAGGGGCAATAGCAGGTGCAGGAGCCCCGAGACAGGTAAGCACTCGAACTATTCTCAGAGCCATGGGCTGTGGTCAGAAACTGGATGATCACTTTATTATGCCTTACAGTCGCCCCAAGAGGCAGGCTTATTACAGATGCGAAAACAAGTGTTTCACGGAGAGCGAAACAAAGGCTCAGAGCGGTCAGCTTACCACAGCGAGCAAACCCAGCATCAATCCCTGGCTGTCCGTCCCCAAGGCTCTGCTCTTTACCCTCTAACAAAGGTCGCTCAGAGAGCGTACCTTTCCAGTGTCATTGACCACAGTCTCCATCGGGTAATTCTCCTTTGAGAGCCTACAGGCCTGGACTCTGAGCCACTCAGCTTTGCATCCCCGGTAGAAAGTGGCAAACAACTATACTCACATGAGTGTGGTGAGCTTTGGGGTTTTCACAGACTTCACTTCCTGGAACCCCCCAGCTGTCCTGACATAAGCATCAATAACCCCACTTATAGAAATAAAAATACATATACATATATAATTACATTTTTTTACATGGTATCTATTTTATAGATGAAGAAGCCAAAGTCCAAAGAAAGGAAAGGACAGGCCCAGGGTCTATGACTCATGGCTGCCTAGAATTTTGGAGCTAAGAGAGTCCTTGACACTGCTGAAATCCAACAAACTTTTCATCTTGCTGGTGAGAAAATTGAGACCCACAGGGACGAGTGACCAATGGCCACATGGCAAGTGATGGCCTGGCATAGCCCAGGGACCAGGTATCTTGATTCCTCACCCTCTTCAGCCCTTTGTCAGTCGGCTAGAAGAAGCACTGGTCCCAAGTGACAAACCAGTAAGTGTTCAAGCTGTACAGGGATGGAGGGAGAGAATTATTTAATTGACATTGGGTTCAGCAGCCTGTGTTCTCTCATCTTAGAGTTCAGAGGAAAACTCACTGTGCTGGACAGTGACAATGATAGGGACTGAGGTGCTAGCCCTAGACCTTGAGAGCTCTGGTGGAAAGTGTCTGCCAAACATTTTTTGGGTGGTCTACTAGAGGTGCCATCTTGGTTCCTCCTGTTCTTCTGGCATGCATAAAGGAATCCAAGGAGGCTAACTTTGGGCCCTGGGAAGGGGAGCAGGGGAGGGTCCCAAGAAAATTGTGGGCTCTGACATCATGGAGCCCTGGGTCTGACTCCCAGTCCCACCTCTTAATATCTGTGTGACTTCAAGCAAGTTATATTGCCTCTCTGAGCCTTAGTTTCTTCTTGTTTAAATTAAAAGAAGGGCTGATCCTTGAGGTGATTTTTTAGTCTTGCAATTCTGTGAGCAGGGGATCATGCACAAGTCTCCTAACCTCACTGCATCTCTTTTTAATTTCCTGAAAACTAGAGTAAAAAATACCCAACATGGCTGTTCAGCACTTGCAAGTCAGGGGAAGCTAGTTTTCTAAAGACAACGCAAAGAATCCCCGAATTGCTGCTTGGCTAACATTGAGCCGTGTGTATCTTGTGCTCCCTGCCCCCCCCCTCCCCTGACAGGTCCGGTTGAGCAGCATGCCTAGGTGAGCAAATCCGAACGCAGCACGGAGACTAGTAACTCACACTACATTGCTCAGAGGTGACATTTTGAGGCTAGTCCAGCTCAGGAGGGAGAAAAATCAACACTGTGTCCCCAAGCCAGATGGGCTGCAATTATGTCTGTTCAGGGCAGCAGCATGAAGTAGTGGGGTTCTCACCAATAGCTCCTTATAAAGCGGCCATGGCAGTGTGGCGAAGGCTGCAGACCTCAGCCCCTTCCTTCAAAGCTTCAAAGCCCCTATGACATGATTTGGCAAAAAGTTTGTTTTGCCCAAAGCAACCGTTTTCCCCCCCTTCTCGCTTTCCTTTTTAAGAGACACTAGCTCTTGGTGGGAAGAACCAAGGACCAAATCAGAGATATAGATTCTGAATCCATAGTGCTAGTTTTAATGCTTCTTAGCCATGAGGTTGTGGGAAACCACTCAGCATCGCAGAGACTTGCTTACTTACAACCTGTTAAATGGGTTGATCTCTTAAATGATTAGAACTTCTCAGTCTACATCGTAAGAGTATATGAAGATCAGAGGATAGAATGCAGGTGAAGCACATTGTATACTATAGAGTAATGTGTCCCTGTTGTGGAAGGAGATGGTTAATGTTGGGTCTTAGTTATACAATGCAACAGAGAAGAGTGGTTGCACTTGACACAATCTTGTTAAAACAGGATGTTTACAAAACATGCATTAGTGAGGGTATTGATGTGGAGTTTCATCTATTCTCATTAAAAAAGTTTTTTCCAAGGATTTTTAAAATAATGAGTTTCCCTTGTATATTCAGGCTCAAAGATTATAAACTACTTGCTAAGAAGGCTGATGAGTCTGGGTGGGCAACCAACATGCAGGAGATACCAAACTTGGAAAGCCATCAGGAAGTGCCACATATCTAGAATTATAGGGGAAGTTGGTGGATTGAGATTCTATTTATAAAATAAATTCTATTTATAAAAATGATGTTTACTCGCGCTGGTGATGGAAGTTAAGTACAACCAGATACCGAAAAGATCACATATATAGCTTGTGATATAAAAAGTCATTCAAAGCATTCTGTTATTAAATATTTTCCCAATCAATGGATATAAAAAGCATGATAGCGTTCATGTGGGGGGGGGGGTGACGTCTGAGAAATGTCTAGATGTTAGAAGGCATCCTCGTGCTTGCAAAGGCTGGGAAACAGCGGTCTGGATCTCAGAACTTCTCATACTAGGATTCGAATCATCCAAGGATGTTGTCACAATGCAGATATGCGTTGGGCTCTAGGTTCTGCATTTCTTTTTTTTTTTAAAGATTTTATTTATTTATTTGAGAGAGAGAGTGAGACAGAGAAAGAGCACAAAATGGAGGAGCGGGAGAGGGAGAAGCAGACTCCCCGCTGAGCAGGTAGCCCAATGCGGGACTCGATCCTGGGACTCCAGGATCATGACCTGAGCCGAAGGCAGTCGCTTAACCAACTGAGCCACCCGGGCGCCCTAGGTTCTGCATTTCTGACAAGCTCTGAGGGACTGCTGTTGCTGCTGGTTGGAGGACCACCCTTTGGGGAGCAGGAGTCACAGGAAAACATTGATGTGTTTGCAGAACACTCCAGAGCTGGAGTGATCTGGCTTCTGCCCACCAGTCCAGCTCTGGGTCTCAGCCTTAGAGCCAGCTACACTGGGCACTGTAGGCTGTTCTGGGCCTTTGCTCTAGATTTCCCTCCCTCTGCCCAGCCTCTCACCTCCTCATGACTCACACCTTCTCTCTTTTCCTCTGCCTAGCCACCTGGCAGCCAGGCCTGGGACGAGGCCCAAAGTTCACCTCGTCTCTGAAGCCTCCCCTGACTTGTCCTTTTCCTTCCTTCCGGAAACAATCACCTGCTCCATCTATCCTTAGCTGTTAGAGCACTTGATGACATCTAATTGTTCACATGTGCCCAGATTGCAGAAGTCTAGTACCCTGCAAGGGCTTTACGTGAGTGTCTTTGGCTCAATGCATTTCCATCTCATCCATAAAAGGAAACCTCGAGAGAGTTCCTAGATTGTGAACTCCTTGCAAACCTGGACTGCGCCCTTCGTGTGTATCCCTGAGGTTCTGGCACACAGTAGGTAGTTTTGGCAATTTACTGAATAGGAGGGAATGAGCTCTGAGGTGGGTCTACTTCATCTGGATATGGCCCCAGACCACATCTCACTAGAACACGTACATTTTCCACACAGCACTTAGCATGTGCGAGAGAGAGTTCTCAGAACGATCAAAGTCAGGCTTCTGGCTGCTTTCTGGATGCTTGCCTCCAGTGGTGCTTCTGACTTGTGGCATCCTTTCTTCCGATTCCTTGGCACCTGCGGAGACCCCCCCCATCCAGCACAAAACCCCAGTTGGCTTCTGCACATCCCCGGGTCCCCGACTCTCAGGATTCAGCTGTAGACTGCGCCTCTCCTTCTGGGAAGGGCCTCAGCACCAGGCGTCATAACAAGAGTGCTTCCTGGGAGCAGAGATGTCAGAAAAACCATAGCAACCATCTGCATCCACTCTTGCTCTGTCCCTTTTGTGATGGAAGATAGAAATTCTGCTACTCCTTTAGCCTCTCAGGCCTTCCAGCTATGCGGCTTCGGATCATTTTAAATTTAATTTTAATTTTTATCAAAGCAATATATGTACATAATTTAAGAAGCCAAATGATACCTCGTTTTTAATGAAAAAGAGCAGTGTTGGACCTCACCTCTCCCCGAGCCCTGAGCCTCAATTTTCAGAGACAGTTACTTTCGACCATGTGAGCTGTTTCTTCTCATATTAACTTTCATATTTCCATGGACATGAATTGCTCGAAAGATAATTCTTGGTTTTAAAAAATATGGAGGTATTATCCACCAAATTCCTCCCATGAAGATGTAGACTACTTCCATGAGGTGGCCTTTTGTATTTCTTTTCCTTCCATCCTCCTGTAGACTTACAATATATTAGGGTTAAGCCAGTCTCCAGCTTTTACAGAATTAGGTAAATATTGCCCACACCCCAGCCTTGTAGTATCTAATGATTTTGATTTTTTCTTGTGAAACTCTTTAGTGTTTCCGGTTTAATTTTTTTTGGTTTTTTGACTTGCTATATATATCACAGAAATGGCAAAAAAAAAAAAAAAGGCAAACTCATAGAAACAGAGGAGAAAAGTAGTTGTCGGGCTAGGGATAGGGGAAATATACAGAGTTTGGTATAAGGGTACCAAATTTCAAGAAGAATAAGGTCAGAATGTGTGATATAAAATATGGTGACTCTGGTAACACTGTTAGGTATAATTGAAATCTGCGAAGAGAGCAGAATTTGAATGTTCTCACCAAAGATTATATTTTATATATTAATTTTTAATATATATATTAATTATATATTAACATACAAATATAATTTATATATTATGATTATATTATTGATAGATATGATATATAACATATTGATATATTTGATATATATGAAATACGTATGAAAAATATATGATGTATATATTTGGAATATATACATTTAAAGATTGAGAGAGAGGGCATGCGCTTGTGAGCAGGGCAGGGGCAAAGGGACAGGGAGAGAGAGACTCCATGGAGACTCCCAGCTGAGCATGTAGCCCCACCTGGGGCTTGATATAATGACTCTGAGATCAGGAACCTAGCCAAAGCCAAGAGTCAGACGCTTAACTGTGCCACCCAGGTGCCCCCGAAATATATTTGAAATCAAATTCAACCCTCATATTTCATTTGTAGCTTGCTAAGTAAAAATTCGATCTTAGAAAGAAACATTTCCTATCCTTCCTCTCTGCCCAATGTCTTCTGGTTTCAATTGCATCTGCTGAGAAGTCTCAGGTCATGCTAAATGTAGATCTTACGTAAGTGTTTTCTCTTTCCAAAAACTTTTAAGGTTTTGTTTTTCTTTAGCTTCGTTAGCCTAAATTTCTCAAGATGCGCCTTAGTTTGGTGGTTTAGCCACTTACTCTGGACGAGGCTTGGTGAATTCTTTAGCAAAGGATAATCATGTGCTTCGGCCGGGAAATTTTTATATCTTACTTCTCTGCCAACTTCCTCTTTTCAATTCTCTCTGGTTTGTTATTCTAGAACTCCTGGTAGGAGCATGTTGGACTTCCTGGATTTACCCTCTCATTTTCATATTTCCCACTTTCCATATTTTTGCCTTTTTGTTTTAGTTTTCAGGAAATTTCCTCACTTCCAACCCCTCTGTTTTTTTTCTAATGTAGTTGTATTTTAATTTCCAAGAGTTAAAAAAACCCAAAATTTCCTTGCATGTTACTTGTTAATAGCATCCTATTTTAATATCTTGTATTTATGGATGCAATAGCTCTCATCTCTTGAGAATTTTTAAAAAGTGTTTTGATGTTTTTTTCTGCTCCTTGCATTTATTTTTTACTTATTAAACACGTGTATAGTGGGCGCCTGGGTGGCTCAGTTGGTTGGGCAACTGCCTTCGGCTCAGGTCATGATCCTGGAGTCCCGGGATCGAGTCCCGCATCAGGCTCCCTGCTCTGCAGGGAGTCTGCTCCTCCCTCTGACCCTCCCCCCTCTCATGTGTTCTCTGTCTCAAATAAATAAATAAAATCTTTAAAAAAAAACACGTGTATAGTGGCAAATATTATTCAGGCGTTTTCTAAGTATTTCATAAATATTAATTCATTTTAGTCTTCTTAACAACCTTTCAGAGTAGATAATAATATTATTCTTACTTTAGAGGTGATGGAACGGAGGCTCAGAGAGGTTAAGCAATTTGTCCAAGGTCTCACAGCTGTGTAGCAGGGATTTGAATCCAGGCTCTTGTCTGGCTCTAAAGGTTGTGATATTAATCATTAACCCTATTTCCTCACAGTTTCTTTTTTGTTCGGCTGGTGTGGTTCCTTTCCTCTCAGTGGCTTCCCTCAAAAACCAGGCATTTTGGCTGTCCAGTCATAATTCAGAGGGACTTAAATGCTGTCCAGTCATTCCTGGGTGTGGGAGAACTTACAGACTTCCTTCTGGGGGATCTAACTAGGCCATCATGTTTGGGGACTCCTGACGTTCTCTGTGGACCATTTTTCTTGAGTCTGTCAGTCTTTCCAGCAAGGGATTCCCTCAGACTTCTGTTTGGAGGTGGTAATGTAGATTAACGTGGCTAGGGTCTCACTACTCAGTAAACAGAACCTGATTTCCATCTCCCTGTTTTCTGTTCAGTCCCTCAACCATGTCTCAGCTCTGTCTGGTTTCCCCACATCCAGCGCCGGTCTGTTTCATCTCGTTGGGTGCTGGGGTGCCGAGACGTACCTGTCTGGATACCTGGGAGACTTAATAGTTCCTTTTACAGACTTTGAACTAATCCTTCTAGTTTTCCCTACCTCTTATCCCTTCAGCAGTGTCTGATGCCTCCGATTCCTGACCCTTTCTGGGGTTCAGTGGTGAGAACAGTGTGGCTTTAGTCAGGTTTTCAGTTCAGACCCTTATTCCTCTGCTTTCTCTGCCACAGGCTGAGAAAATTGTCATCTGTCTTCCATCTTCCAAAAACTTGCTGATGTTGACTGTTGCCTTCTTTCCCATCCACTCTGTCATTGTGTTTTGTGCTTTAAAAAAAATCCACGATGGCAATTTAGGTGGGGTGTGGAGGGAATCGCCAAAAATTCAATCTACCATGTTCAACCAGAAGTCTAGACTGCCAACTTCCCCAAGGCTCTAGAGCTCAGCAGACACATCATGAGCTCCTTTCTCCATCCCCAGAGAAGGGAGAGAGATGTTTGGAGTTGGTCTCTGGGATGTACACAGCCATAGAATCAAAGGACACCAGTTTTGTCCTGGGAATATCAGGCATCCGTCTAGAGCTTTTCAAACTGGGTTCCCTGGAGCTCTAGGGTTCCTCAGGGTCGGCCATAGTGAGCATGGGGCAATTACACTGAGGCCCCCATCTCCAAGTGAACCAGAGCAGCTCTACCTTTATCTGTTCTATATACAGGGGCTGTGCTAAAGCTTTTGTTCAATATAAGGATCCTGCTATTGAGAAAAAAAGAGGGAAAAACAGAAAAGTTTTCAGACCTATCATTGCCTTTCTCTCTCCAGAGATGTCACCTGGACCATTTTTTTTTCTGCGCTATATTCATGGCAGTGCTTTTACAATCATATTTTGAACATTACAAGCACATAGTCAAAGGAGAATTGCTTTTGGGTTCATGCGTGGGTTTTTAGCTTGGTTCGGCTACTTAATGAGATGTGTGTTCTTGGGAAGCTTACTCAACTCCTCTGAGCCCCAGTTTCTTTATCTTACAGTGGGGATTGCAACCCCTTGTTAGGAGGATGACTGAAAGGGCTCGTGGGATGGAATGTTCAGAGCATCTAGCAGGCACTCGGGAATGCCAGTTTCTCTCCTGCCCTGTCTCCGTCATTGTGCACAGAGTATTCCCCCCTTCTCCCAACAAAAGTATTAACAAATATTTACTGCTCTGGTGTGCATCAATGAGCCAGATAGCCCAAGATCCCTGCTGTTTTGGAACATATGTTTTAGCAGAAGGGGATTGAAAAGAAAAATATAAATAAGTAAATTCCACAGTGTATTTAAGGTGATACATATCATGGAGAAAAGGAGAAGCAGAGGAGAAAAGGAGGGGTGAGGAGCGGGGTGAGTCGTCGGGGTAGGTCTCTATGAGAGGATGATATCTGAGCAAAGACTGGGTGGAGGTGAGGCATTTGTCCATGCGGGTCTGAGCAGAGAGAATTCTTGGCAGAGGGAGTGGAGAATGCAGAGGCCCTCAAATAAGAGTGTTCCTGAAATGTTATGTTCAAGACATCCCAGGGAAGCCTGTGTGACCAGAGCCAAGTGAACAAAGGGACAAAGTAAGAGGTGATGAGGTTGGCAGTGGATAATGTGTCAGATATTTACCTCCATTAGAGAATAGACGGTCAACATAATTCCTTTGCTCAAAGATATAATACTGTGTTCATTTTGCTTTCTTTTTAAAAATATTTATTTAAGGGTGCCTGGGTGGCTCAGATGATTAAGCATTTGCCTTCAGCTCAGGTCATGATCCCAGGGTCCTGGGATCGAGCCCCACATTGGGCTCCTGGCTCAGTGAGGAGCCTGCTTCTCCCTCTCCCTCTCTCTCCCTATTCATGCTTTCTCTCGTTCTCTCTGTATCTCTCTGTCTCAAATGAATAAATAAAATCTTTTTAAAAAATAAAATATATGTTTATCTGAGAGCGAGAACAAGCAGGCAGCAGGGGTAGAGGGAGAGGGAGAATCTCAAGGAGACTCCACACTGATCACATAGCTCAACGCAGGGCTCGAGCTCAAGATCCCGAGAATATGACCTGAGCCGAATTCAAGAGTTGGAGGCTTAACTGACCAAACCTCTCATGTTCTTTTTTCTAAATACTAGGATTTGGGGAAACCAAGGCAGATTAAATTCAATGAAAAGTGTGTTTTGCATGGGTATGAATGAAGGCTAAAAGGAGATGAGAAAGTGAAGAGGCTTATCTGTGGTCTTTCCAACTTTCGAGCTTATCTCTCTAGAATCTGAGGTCATTTGAGAGCTCCCTGTCCACCAATTCTGGTTTCCTCTGAGGTGACCCATCTCCAACCCTTACCCTCAGCCCTACCTCCCTCAGCGTGGCCCCTTCATGGGACTATCTCTTGGGAACTCCTTCCCCAGCTGCCATCCACCCAGCTTCCTTGGGGCTATTGGGTCCTTCAATGACTTCACTCCCCTGGTCACTGCTGACTGGTCAAAGCATGGGCACCCAACTAAACACTGGGCCAATGATTTCCTTCCCTGTTTTTTTTTTTTAAATAGGAGACCCAGGAGAGACTCAGAACAATCTCTTGCTGCTGATAGGATGTGTAAAATAGAACACTATCAGCAGCCATATGTGAAAAAATGTTTGTGAAAAAGACCTGTCTGTAGTGAGAGAAAATAAAGCGCCTCAGAGAGAGGAGAGGTGAGAGAAGCAGAGACCTGTGGGGACCCAAGCCCTTGGTTCCAGTTTTTCTGACGCTGCATCCTCGCTCACCCGCTGTTTGGTTGTTGAAGCTTACCTTGGATTCCGGAGGCAATACAATTCCTTTTGTGCCTGTTTGTTTGAATTTGGTTTCTCTGATGTGCAACCTACATAACCCACTGCCTATTTCCTTTCTTTTGAAGTTACTCAGAAGCATCTACACAGAGTTTCATTTTTAACAACCTCCCACTTGCCTTCAATTTAATTTCCTTTAGAAAGTGCTGGCCATGAAATCTGCACTTCTTACAGTCTAGGACAGTTTTTCTGTCCTCGTTCTATTTTGTGAGCTGCTCGGTGAGAAAGGTTTCCATGGTCAAAGGTATTTGGGAAATAAATGCTGCATGCAATAGTCCTACTCAGATGTTCATTATGTAGTATATTCAAGAATCCCTGCAATAAATAAATGTTTCACTTTGTCTAAGCATGGTTCCCAGATCCTTGCTAGTCCTCTAACATGTAATATCTCCAATCCTCATTCCATAGGGTCCATATTTTCGAGGTCCATATGGGAAGGAGCCTGCTTTCTTTAAAATGGCATAGTTCCGGGTCCCCTGCCTAAGGATGTTTGGCCAAGAGGGCATCCTGTTGTGGGGCATTGCCAGCCTGGAGGAAAGAACACTTGATAATTTTCATAGTCATCTCTCTTCACTAAGCGTGAGCCCATAGGGCTGGGGGTCCACTCAAAGCGGGTATCTTTTTCAAATTCACCCAGGCATCAAAGGTCCTTCCTTTCCACCAGCATTACACCTAGAGGAGTAGTTCCCTCACTGATCCTTTAAATTTCTGAGCAAGGAAGCTGTCCATGAGGCAAGGCAAGAGTGTATCAGAGGCTCTGCTTTGAGCAAAATGAGATTTCCTGATGTTGAGTAACTTGAGGACCTCTTTTACAGGGTTGGAATATTTAGCATAGGCTCTGGCTCTGGAACAGTTTGACAACCCCCCCCCATGGTCATCATTATCACCCCTCCATTGTCTACAGGTTGCAGAGAGCTCTCGTGTGCTTCCTTCAGCCATCCTGAAAATGGATGGGTTTATTTGCGTGGTTGACCTCTATTACACATGAGGACATGGAGACCCTTCACGTGTCCTCCGTCACATAAATAATAAAGGAAGACCTGGGGATTTCATCTTGGGTCTGACATTATAATGGAAATTTCCTGTCCTATTACACTGTCTGCCTGCAAGCTGTGTCTACTCCCTCAACCGCCATATTTCAGTTCCTCTCTTCTCCATCATCACCCAGATATCTCTGACGAACACCTGGGAATTGAGAGGAGATGGGAATGCCAAGGAAGCAAGATTGTGTCTATGGGGCCACAGGGCTTGAAGATCCAGGAAGCAGCCTCCCTCTTGAGGACCATGGCAGGACTAGGCCTGATGGTGCCCACAGTCTTTTGGAGAAAAGACCAAGGAGTAAGATGTTGCCATGCTTCCTCAAGTGGCCTCATGGACAAGCAACCCTCACCTCTCAGAGTCCACCCCTCATCTTTCAGTAGGTGTGTTTACCTCACTCCTATCCACATAAAGCTCACTCCTCACCAGCCCAGGAAAAAAGAGGTTTTAGGCGACCAGAGTGTCCAAGGGGTGCTCATTTCTCAGTGAATTCTCAGCCAGAAAAAATCTACAGTTGAGGAAGCCTGGATATAAGAATTCAGGCCATCAGGCTGGGTGGGCTGGGTGGCCTGGGTGATGTCACCTAACCTCAGCCTCCTTCCTTGGTAAGTGGTGATAAAGAGCCCTTTCTACCACTCATGGCCTTGGTGTAGGGAAAGAGAATGTGGGAGCTGGCTGCAGAGGCAAACATCCAAGAAACCGACCAGAACAATCAGAAACTGTGCTCCCCAATGTGGTAGACACCAGCTCCCCTACCAAGGCAATTTAATCAAAATAACATATTAAAAACTCAGTTCCTCATTCCCATGAGCCACATTTTAAATGCAGCTAGAGAGCATTTTCTCCATTTCTGCAGAAAGTTCTGTTGGGCAACACCGACCAGTCTCTCCTCTGACTGGTTTCTTCTAGCCCCTGTCCTTGCTCTCACCCCCTGCTTCTTCATGCAGCTTCCTTCCCCATACACCCAACCCCAGAGGCCACTGTTTGAGGAGGACTGGTGGATCATAAGGGATAGCTCAAGCTACCAGCAGGAGTGAGGCTGTCCTCTTGTGGATTCTTTGCACCACTTTGGCTGCCTACTGAGATGATAAGTTCCTGAAAGGCAGGGTCTCTCTCTGGTGTCTTCTGCCTCCCCGACCATGCCCTGCACAGTGTTAGGCCAATAGCAGGTCCTCGAGCATGATTATGGTCCACTGGGGCTAACTGGTGGTGAAAAATTTGGGTCATTACAATCCTGGCTTGGCCATGACTTTCCAGCATGATGTCTAGAAGGTCACCATGCCAGGCCTCAGTTTTCCCTCCACCAAGGAGCAAGGGGTTTGGCTGGGAGAGATGGTTTCAGAGCTTTCCTGCTCTATCCATCCATAGCATCAGGAGGCAGAATGCAGATTCCCAGGGGTAAGCCCTGAGGTTGGAGCCTATTCTATCATTGGCCAAGGCTCAGACCCAAGGCCAGGCCCCACAGGGAGCTATGCTGTGTGAAGAAGTGTGTGATGGTGTGCCTGGCATTTTGTGAATGAGTGTGTGTGTTCGTGTGTGTATATATACATTTGCTTTCATTCCCAAATCGAGGTAACGGCAGGAAATCCAACATCACTGTACAAAGACATAACTAACCTGTTGTCGGGCTGTGGGTATGTATGAGGTCTTTAGGACACATTTTTATTGCCCATTTCTCCTCTTTCCCACAGGTGGTTCAATAAGCAAATATGCTCTGGTGTCTGCAAGGCAGAGCCTTTTTCGGGAGACCAAGACCCAGCTCTTAGGACTCAGGGTTGTCTCCAAATGCCCATTGTCCCAGGACACAGGCTGGTCTCAGGGCTGTTCTGGAAAGCCAGGCTCTGTCAGTCAGCTCCCAGGGATGCCAGAGGGCAACACAAACCCAGAACTTCCTCTGTTTGCTGGAGGGCAGAGCCACTGAATTTAGAAAAGTGGATGGAGCCAACTAAGTGTCTCTTCAGCAAGCAGCCGGTGGCCTGGAGCCTGAAGTGAGCTGCTGGAAGGCTTTGCTGGCGTGACACGAGTGGCGGCTATTTTACTTCTCCATTTTAGGAGCAGAAGGATCAACCACACAGTGAGGGAAGTGGCCATGATCACTTCTCCCCACAGGGAGCCTGAGTGAGAGACAGGAAGGAAATGTGTTGGTGGGGCAGGGGGAGCTTAGTGTTTGCAGTCAGTCATCCCCAGGGTAGAAACATTGGCGGCCCTCAGAAGCCTGGAACATCTGGGCATGGTCAGGGCCAGATTTTATCACTGGAGGGGCCAGTTCCAGGAATCATGGGGTGGGGGTTGTAAGAGGTGGGGAATGGGCTGCTTGGCCTCTACCCACCTAAGCTCCAATCTGAGGGCCCAGGGCCTCCTTCTTGCTGGAACCTTCTCTCCCTTTTCCCCTCCCAGGCCTATCCTTCACACCCTTCACTGCTCCCCCCTTATACCCTAAATGCAATACTACTCTTGCTTTGAGTCTACGTGGCATCCATATCCCACTCTTGGGCACCTCTTTACTTTCTCCACCTGGGGAATTCTAGAAGTTGCCAGCATCCCTAGGCTTACTGGATGTATTTCTCCAATCTTTGTTTCCCTCACTTTCTCCTCTGATCTTCCTGCACCCCATTTGTGAGGACCCACCTGTATAATCCAGGATAATCCCCAAACTGTTCAAATGCCTGGGGCACTGTGATGCTTTCTCTGAACGCCTCCCCCACTGCCCCCAGGCGGAGGCCGCTCTCCTCTTCATGTGGGTACACTCATGTCACACTGGACTGTGATTGTGTGCCTCCTTTTCTAGTCTGTGATCAAGGACCTGGTTTTTTCCACCTTAATGTCATTACAGTGCAAAGCCTGACATGGTATACACATAGCTAATGAATAGTTTGCTGAATAAATACACAAATAAATTTGTGCATGAACGAACTCAGCAGCTTGTACACAGGCCCCCCAGGGGCTCATGCAGGCCTGGTGCCAGGCCGTTGTGTCCATGCCCTTTGGCTTTCCAACCCAGCAAGCTCCTCCACTTTCCCCCCGGGGAGGAGCAACTTTCCTTCCTACTGGGCCTCCTGGCTGGGTTGGGATAGTCAAGATGGCTGAAAGAAGGAGAGGCTAGTCCATGTCTTCCTTTTCTCCTGAAATCAAGTCACCCGCCTGCCCAATCATACCTTCCTACATGCCTACTTCCCAACAGCCCCCTCAGCCTACCTGCTTTCCCCTTCCAGTATTCCTGTCATCTGCCCCTCTCCCATCTCCTGAAATATGAGGAAGCCCCGAGCATCACAGTCCATGCAGGTATGTTGCCCTCTCACTGAGAGAGAGCCATCCTTCATAGTCTTGGCCAAGATAGCCCACCTGAAGCAAACCAGTCCTCCAGAGTCTTTTACCCCTCTGCCATCACCCACAGCCTCGGTCCCTGTGCCCAGCTCACCTGTCTCTCCCCATATGGGCAGGTACTCATCTTGCTGAATGTCCAGCATGATCTCCAGCCCGTTGCCTGTCCCGCCCTTGACCGTGGTGAGCAGAGGTTTGCCATCCTCGCCTGAGTTAAACATATAACACTTTCCATATTTTGTAAACACCTGAAGGAGAGAGAAGAGGGAGAGAAGCACATGAGTGACTTCAGAGTAGAGACTAGTGAGACCCAAGAAGTGTGACTTCAGGCCAGAGTCCCCACAGCCTGCCCCAGTCAAGCCCTCTTGAGGACCAATGATTCCTCACTGTGGCTAATAGCCTGACTTTTGCCAAGCAGGATTCTGATATCAAAGAAATATCTGGACACACTTGGGGTTCGTTGCAATAGGATCTGGTGTCTTTTCCCTCTGAGCACTGCCCCAGCCCGGGTGGTCTTGTCCACTTCTAAATGTTGAACATCATCTGTAAGCCAATCTGCACCTCCAGCCCCAAGCTCTCTCCTGGGCTCCACACTCACTGATCCCAGCGCCTGATGAGTGTGACTTCAGGGGGATCCAGAGTCCCCTGGCATTCAGTGACTCCCAGTGGGAAAAACCTTCCTCAGTTTTCCACCCCACTGGGTGGTTCTCCTGCACTCTTGTTCCAGGGAATAGCATCACCACCTGCCAAGAATTTCAAGCCAGACCCTCAGAGTGGCTGTCCACTCTTCCTCTTCCTCACTCCCATGTCCAGTTAGCCAGGAAAGCCTGTCAAGGCTGTCTCTACATCCTGCATGCATTTTACTTTTTCTCTACTGCACTGCCATAGCTCAGGACCAAGTCACTTCTTGTCTGGGATGCTACAATTTCTTAGCTGGGCTCCTGCATTCCAGACCACCTCCTCCAGCCCACCCTCTAACTTCACTGTGGCTCCCTCTTTCTGAAATGCGAACTTCACCTTGCTAATCCTGTGCTTAAAATCCATCAGGTCCCCCTGGCACCCATAGGCTAAATCTAGGCCCTCCATACCCAGCCATTTATGATGCCCTCTGTCCACTCCATCTTAGCACTCCCCATCTGTCCATAGGACTCCACTAGAAGGGAAGCTCCATGCATTCAGGGACTACATCTGCTTGTTTGCTGAGGTACATATACCAGGATGGTACCTGGCACATGGGAGTGCTCCAGAAATGTATGTTGAATGAACGAATGAATGAATGAGTGAGTGATGAGTGAGTGGATGGAGTCAGATCAGACAACCTGCTGGTTCACACACTTCTGGCTTTCTATTTGCTCCTTCTTTTACCTGTAATTCCTCTCACTTCTCTTCCTGCCTGGACAGCCTCTAGCTGTTGTTCAAGACTGGACTGATGTGTCTCCTCCATGGGATCCTGAGTCCCTGGACCAAGTTGGGCTATGTCCTTCTCTTCCTTTTCCTCTTGCTCCTTCACCATGGCAGCTATCACATGGCTCCAAAGGCTTGGTCTTACATCTCTCCTGAACCTGACTCTGCTCTTCACTTCTGATTCTGAGTACTTACTACGTTGCCTGTGACCCAGTAGTTATTGGGGCCACTTTTACTTTTTTAAAAATTTTTATTATTTATTTATTTGAGAGAGAGCGACTGAGAGAGAGAGCACATGAGGGGGGGAGGGTCGGGAGGGTCAGAGGGAGAAGCAGACTCCCTGCCGAGCAGGGAGCCCAATGCGGGACTCGATCCAGGGACTCCAGGATCATGACCTGAGCCGAAGGCAGTCGCTTAACCAACTGAGCCCCCCAGGCGCCCGGGGCCACTTTTACTTGATGATTACATGATTACAACAATGTGGTGTGATGTTGTGATCGTGTGAAGGTGTAGGAAGAGCCCACGGCAAGGAATACAGAAATTTTTGTCCAAATTTGATGTTGCCACTCCTTAGTCGGAACCAAATAAACCATTTATAAACTCCTCCATGTATAAAATGGGAATTCTCGCCCTTTCCTTGACTACCTCTCAAGGTTACTCAGATTAGCTGAGGCAATACGTGCATATGTGCTTTGAAAACTGTAAAAGCTTTCCACAAATGCTATGGGTTATTATGCTTACCTAACTACTTTAGAACCTCGAGCTGAAGCCAAATTACATCTGGCAAAAGGGCTGGAAGAGAGCCAGGCCAAATGTGCTGGGTTCCTGCAGCCCCTGAAGTTTGGGAGCAGACTGCCCCCCTTGGCCATGGTCCACTGAGTTTTCCCCGCCTGCAGCATGGAAGCCACAGGGGGGCTCTTTGGCCTCCCATCCTTCAGTGTGGGGGCAGATAAATAGAATGGGCAAGTGCTGGAGACTACCTTTTTCATGCAGACCTTGAGGGCCAGATGGAAGGAAGGAAGAGAATCTTCTACGATGTGCGAGATGCTCTGCTAGACACTCATCTATGTTACCTCCTTTAACTCTTGCAACCATGATTGCTCTGGGTTTGGCTGCTCCTATGGTGCAGAGGAGGAAAACGAGGCCCAGAGATGCTAAGTGACTTGCCTAAGGTCATATTATTATACATTTTAAGTAGAAATGTTAAGATACGAAATCCATGAATGTCTAATACCTACACTTTCTGGTTGTGCTCTCCTGGGTCTTTGTCATTGGGGCCTTTCCAAGCCCTACAGTGTTTGTGCCTTGCTTTTTCCATCAGCCCATCAATAGTTATAAGCATGTTCTCCTCATTTGTGCAAGAATTGTGGGGATTGCAAAGAAGTACAAGTTTTGCTACCTGCCTTCAGGACCCATGCAAAGCACCAGCAAAACATCAGAATCCATGTTTTCTTCACTGTATAAAATGTCTGAGTCCCTGACCAGCCTCACTGTTTTGGGACAGCCAAGCCCTCCTCCCTCAGCTTCATGGTTGGGGAGGACAGTTGGAACGATGATTTAAAAAAAAAGAACAATACCTGAGATTTATCATCACCATTGTATACAGCAACTGGACTTGGCTAACGAATTTTTCCACCGGAGAGATGTTTTCTGGGACCACAGTAATGAACAGATGAGAGAAGCTTATATTTAGCACATCCTTGGCACATCTGGAGTGACTTCTTGGTGTTCTAATAGATCCACTAAATAGACTTGTTGCCTCCAAAATTGATTATAATATGAATTGCCTATGTATATGAGGCAATTTGTAAGTAAAAGTACATTTCAGCTTCGCACCGGATTATTGCAAATTCCAACTCCCCAACCCCCACCGACACTTGAACTCCAGAATATTGGGCTGGGGTTAAATTGTGACCCTCTACCTCCCGGGTCAACGGTGGTCCCAGTCCAGTGTCTGTGATCCCAGACATACTGGGTGGGTGGGGTAGAGAGAGGGCGTCAAACCTCTGTGAGTTTCAGAAGGGGATGAAAAGGTGAGGAAACTCCGAGGGGTCTTGTAGACCATCTCACCGACCTGCCTTACTTCATGGGGAAGGAAACACAGACCTGGGAGGGGGGAGAAAACTTGCCTGAGGCTGCGCAGTGAGGACATGTTTAGTCTGAACTTCCTTTATAGCAGGCTCTTAGCTTCCCCACTTACACTAGGAGATGGAAGCTCTGGGGCTGTGCTCCCTTCAGCTGGTCATTGACAATGGGCTGGCACCACCAAAGCCTCATGCATCCAAATCTCCCCTGTAGGGGAGGGAGCAGACAAGTCTTTGTGGTGGCAGTGATAAGAGACTCACTCCCTATCCTTGGCTGCCCCATCACCAGGCCTGCTATTCACCCTGGGCCCAGGTGGTGGCTCCTGCAGGGGTCCGTGGTATCAATCTTTCTCCCAGCCCCTGCTCCCAGCCTCCATTTCAGTTGAGACGTCCTGCCTTACAGCCTCACACATCCCATTTTTTTCCCTTTATAGTGCATATCAAATCATGTAAATAGCTGGATATCCCTGTGGTTATTTGTTGGCTACGTCTTTGCTAGACTGTAAGCTCTGAGAGGGTAGGGATTGTGTCTGTCTTGTTGAATGAAGGAAGGGACTCCAAGGTGCTGCCCTCCTATATCACCCTTGCCCGCCTCTGGGTGGTGCCCTTCTGTGCTGGCCAACCTTGCTGGTTCTGGCAGGAGCTGGGCCTGACACTTGTCCTACCCTCCCTCCCCATCTTTTGTCTGCTGAGGCCCTTCTCAGCTTCCCACTTCATTCTACCTAAGCTTTTTTTGCTGGTTCTGCATGAAGGTATTAGAGGAAATAAGCCTCTCTGACTGTGCATTGGAGCCTGAGGCTCCCTTCTGGTGTTTCCGAGAGAATTATTTTCCTCTCTGCTCAACATCAAAGGCCTGAGAGCTATTTACACACGGCACAGTTTTGCTACAAACTTGGGACAAGATGCAGCTCTCCTTCCCCATTTCAGGGCCATAATGATGTGTAAGTGTAACACAAGCTTCAGTTGTCTGTCTTATCATCCCCAGCCAGGAAATACAATTTATTTAAGTCCAGACTGTCAGGCCCAGCTCGCTGCTTCTTCAGACTTGCCATTCCCCCAGGCATCACTCTGCTCTCCCCGTAAGTGCTGACAGCCCCATCACGGATGGCATGGCTAGATCGGCTGGGTTGCTCTGAACCTAGAATTGCCCTCAGTAGGGCTAGTTCGTAAGAGTTAGAGGTGCACATTTCAAACCTGGATCTCCAGGAGTGAGGGGGGTGGTGGGGGGAATCCTGAGATAAAAATGAGCCCAGTGAAATTAACCTTCATTGCTAACATTTGCATGGTGCATTTTAGCTTAGACTGCCTACGGATGGTGGCAGCAACTTTCTCAGCGGCCCCACGAACGTGAGGAATCTAACAATTCTTGAGCCTCTACTCTGCACAGGGCCCAGCTTGGCATTTCCATAGATGCTCTCTCTTCCCTAATTATGGTCTAGCTCCCCGGATGTGGAGGCATCTTTTGTGGAGACTGAGGCTGCTGAGGAGGTAAGTAGTAGAGCTGGGACTTGTGGGTGAGAATTTATCACTAGGGAAGTCACAAGGAAGGAAGCCTGAGAATTTGGGGCAGCTCCTTATCACTTGTCAAATCCATGGCCCCGAACATGCTAATTTCTCTCCCCAGTGCATTGCCTCATCCACAGACCCAGCAAGATAATCTTGCCTTGTGGTTGGATGGCCTAAAAGAAAGGATCTAAGTGTGTTCGTTTGGAGGATTACATAATAGATATCTTAACTAGTTATGAATCTGTGCAAGGGGGGTTGCTAAATTTCTCCTTTTCAGCGGAAGAGAGTTTAGTCATTTGGGTTACGGGTAGGGAGGCCAAGATGAATGGGAAGTTGAGGGTTCCTGTCCTCTCGCTTATGTCCCTACAATACCAAGCTCATCTCAAAGTACATAGAGGAGATGAAGTCTGCCATGTGCCACTGATTGCTTACTCCTTAATAATGCTAAGCCTGTTGCTGAAGCCCTGGGCAGCCCTTGAGATGACTGGTATAATGGAGTTCTGGAGGAAAAGGAGATGTTTCCATGCTTACCACCCACTTTTGAAAATCTACATGTGAATTCCAACGGAATTGAAACCAGTTATTGGAAAAGTGGAAAGATCCCACCAATCTGAAGTTGATACATTTTAAACTAAAAGAACATGGATGTGGGGTGGGGAGAAGGTCTCACTGCCTTACTGTAACTCTTAGAGTTTGCTACCGTCCCCGGAGTGCCATTCATTTTATAGATTCCATCGCTAATATTGAAAACAGCCCCATGAGATTGGTATTACCACCCTCATTTTGCAGATAAAAAAATCAAGGCCCGGAGGGGCTGAGCCAGGTCACAGAGCTGGTTAGTGGAATACTCAGGGCAAAATTCATCTTTGCCTAGTTCCAAAGCCTGTGCTCTTTGCCCCCGTCCCTCATAGCTACAGCTCCAACCCATATCACTCTCCCAAACTGCTCTGCTCCCGGCCAACTGGTGAGACTGCAGCTTGCTGATGCAGGGCTCTCCCACCTGGTAGTAAGGGAGGCATATCTCAGAGTCAGAGGCATCCTGGAAAAAGCAAGCATCCTCTCATCCAAACTTCTCTTTTTCATATGGGAGTCTAAGGTCCACAGAGGTGAAGTGACCTGCTCCAGGTCACACAGCTAGTTTGGGGACAGAACCAAAATCTGACCTGGACTTGATGGCTTGGGTCTGGGCTCTTCTTGTAAAGCCTTCTGTTTGCACATGCCAGGGGCTGGAGATAATGGCCAGGACCCCCTTCTCAGGGCATCACAACCGGGAATATGAGAAAGATTGGCAGCACTGCTGGCTCGTGTGCCAGCATCCAGGCTCGGCGTGACCTGCTGGGGTCCCCTGCCTTACAGAGTCCGGGAAATGCAAAGTGGAGCCCTTGCTGGGAAAGGTTAGGAATGGCGAATACTCATGAGGACACAGTTTTCTCTTTCAATTAATATTGCAAACATTTCTACAATGGACCTACTTAAGAAAATAAATTATGTATAAGTCCCCTTAAGTGTTGTTGAAATACCCACTCACCAGCACACAACTCAGCCTGAGAGCTTCAGACCTTCCAGTCCCTTCATTAATCCTGACCTTTAGGGCTTCTCCTAGGCAGTGGGTTTCTTGTTCTTGCTTATTACACTTGAAGGAAATGAAATTGTACTGCTCCAAAATGCCTCCAAAATTCAGCCTTTCCCTCTCCATACGTGCACCTTACCAAGTTGACTGAGCTTTCCTCTCAATGAGTCACTGAACTTCTCATTAGGCAGTTTTCAAAAGAAAATGTATTAAAGCCAACAGTTTAGTCTTATTTGTTTGGCTTGCCTCTTTCAAACTCCTAAAACACATTTCACACCTTTGTGGGAAGTGAGAACGTCTGTTTAATGGGTTACCAAGCTTCCAGGAAACAAAATGAATCTGCATTTGTCTCTTGAATTTGCAGTTAGTGTGTTTGAAGACAAAACACAGCAGGGGGAGGGATGCAGAGGGAGGCTGCAAGAGATGGTCCGCTCTTTGAAGGCAAGGACGGTATCTTATTAAAATCTCTGCTTGCCTTTTCATCAGTTCCTGCAAAAGGATTTTCTGACTCTTTTTCTCCTTCCAAGGACTCTTGTCCACGACTGTGTGTGTTCCCTACAAAAAGATTAAAAAGGCACTTGCAGTGAATACTCCATGTGGTTGGTGTTACTGCTGGAAATGAAGGAGCCAGGGGAACAGGGCCCCTTTGCAACCACTTGTCACTTTTTCTCAACCAGGAGGCCACCATTTCTTTTAGGACATCATTAATATCATTCTCCTTAGCGGTGACTTCCTGGGAAGAAGCGGGAGAAGGAAGAGTCACTGAGCATTGACCACGAGTCAAGCGCTGTGTTGACCGCTCCATACCCCCTTCTATCTTTTTGAGCTCACAAAGTCCACTGAGGTCAGCTTTATTCCGCCTGGTGTGCAGATGAGAAAACTAAGGCTCTGGGAGGCTAAATATCTCATTCACGATTCTACGGCTAATTTGCAACGATGTGGATGGGACTGGAGGGTGTTAAGCTGAGTAAAATAAGTCAATCAGAGAAAGACATGTATCATATGATCTCATTGATATGAGGAATTCTTAATCTCAGGAAACAAACAGGGTTGCTGGAGTGGGGGATGGGGTGGGAAGGATGGGGTGGCTGAGTGATAGACATTGGGGAGGGTATATGCTATGGTGAGCGCTGTGAATTGTGCAAGACTGTTGAATCACAGATCTGTACCTCTGAAACAAATAATGCAATATATGTTAAGAAAAAAGATAGAGAAGAATGAGGGGGAAATCGGAGGGGGAGATGAACCATGATAGACGATGGACTCTGAAAAACAGAGTGAGGGTTCTGGGGGGGGGGGGGGGAGGATGGTTTAGCCTGGTGATGGGTATCAAAGAGAGCACGTTCTGCATGGAGCACTGGGTGTTATGCACAATGAATCATGGAACACTACTTCAAAAACTAATGATGTAATGTATGGTGATTAACATAACAATAAAAATTAAAAAAGAGATTCTACTGCTAAAGTGTGGTTTGCCGGACGTTCCCTTTTATGTGCATGGGTTGTTAGAAGTATGGTTGGCGTTATTAGAATGTATGAGATGGGTCATTTCCCCTGCACCCATCTGCTGGGATGTGACATTTCCCTTGCCTTTCTCACTGAGAGGCCCTCCTGCCTTCTCCCTCCGAGCCTTAGTGCAGCTGGGGTCTTGTCTACCGGGCAACTGTCCAGAGAGCTTTAGACCGTGCAGGAAGATGTGCGCGCTGTGCAGAAGGAAAGAGCATCATGCAGCTGCAAATCTGTCAGCTGGGAAAACAGCACAAAGGGAAGGAATGGGTGACTCTGAACATTCTCCTCCGATTCAAACACTTTGTGAGCAATTGTGCTCTTGGTGGATGACTCATTGAGACGAAGGACTTGAAGGCACACCAGCTGCTCACCTGGAGAGTCATTGGAAATGCCAGACCTCTGCTGACGAATCCCTCCTGACAGCTCATGTGAGAATCCCAGTTGGGCTGGACTTGAATTTGTGAAGTCGGAAGGGGGGAAGCAGACGCTTTTCAAAACTGGACCTGAAGCTTGGCTGGTGGGGGCCCGGACCCTGGCCAGGCGGAAGTTTCAGATGGGATTCAGCAAAAGGTTGCTCTCTCTGCTAAGGTCCCACGATCTGCCTCCTGCCAGCTGGAGGAGTTTTTGCATTTTCAGCTCTGGATCCCCAGTACTTGGCTCCACGCCCGGCACATAGTAGGCACTTATGGGAAATGTCTGGGTGAAAGAAGAAAGTCAAGCATGGAATTATGGACCAGGCAGCCTCATTTTCCAGTGCTGGCTCTGCACCGATTTGGGGGTTATTTCATCTCATTGACTCTGGATCCTTCATCTGCGAAGTGCTGGCAAGAATATCTTTCAGTAAAATTGTAAAGATCAAACGGGCTATAATGGGTCTGAAAATTCTCCATGGGGGGGAAACTCTCAGCCCAGGCAGGGAGTGTTTCTGTTTGTCGGTTGCACCATGCTTAAGCCCCGCAAGAGCAGTTGAGGGGTAGAGTCATTTTGTTGTAGCAATGGAATCTGAGATATTCCGTCTGGGGCCCAGGTCACAGCTCATCCACTCACGTAGTGAACATCTGCAGACCACCTCTTGTGTTCTAGGCACTGCCTCTGGTGTCAGAGATACAGAAATGAGTCACCACTTTAGGAAAGGCCTCGCAGGTGCCAGATGCTGTGGAATGCATAGAAGGAAAGCTGCCTGGAAGGCAGTAATGGATAGTGTTCCCAGAATTCTCTCTAGGCACGGTGAGAGTGGCACCAGGGTTTTTAGCAGGTTGAGGTAGACCCCTTAGACTGGGTCCTGCTCTTAGAAGGGCCATGCTGATGTTATCAGGAAGACCGGTGGTGCCAGTCCAGGCTTCTGGCTGCCTATTGAGCCCCGCTACCTTGCCCATCATTCTAGCTCTATCTCTCGGAACTGAATACACTAGAAAACCATGGGCTCTACTAAACTGTGGGCAGGATTTGTGGAAAAACACAGAATTTGGAGTCAGATTATCCTGAGTTGAACACCTACTGTGCTAGACACTGTGCACAATGAATAATGGAGCTTAACTGTCAGTAGATAATTATTAAGACAGAGATGCCGTGGCCGAGAGGAGTTGGCACCTGGTTCTCTCCAAGGTCGCCTGTGTCAGTCTCAAAGCACCCTCCCTCCCCAGCCTGGCTCTCTGATCTGCCCATTGCCAACAGGTTGCCAAGACAAACGTAGGGTCACAGGGCCAAGCCAAGTGGATAAATGAAAGAACACATTTCTAGGAAGACAAGGCTGATTGCAAAGAGGATCCCCTGGGCTGTCACCAGATGTGAGCAGCAGGACCCAGGAGGTGTTCTGACTTTAAGGAGGGAAGAAACCCAGAAAAGGTGAAGGAGAAAGAATGGCCACAAACGTCCACAGTCCTCTTACCATTTTTTTTTTTTGCTGCCCTCACTCTCTGTTTTCTAATGCTACTGACCCAATTCCTGCTGTCCCAGTCTGACCCGGTGCCCAGGCCAGGCAGATTTGGGGCAGCATGTGTTCAAGGCACAGCAGCCCAGACACACCGGGATGGGTCCCTGCATCCCGCCACATCTGGATGTTCCGGGAAGCAAGGCACCTCTGAGTCTTTGTTCTCATTATGCAAGAGATGATGGATGTACCAGGCAGAGGCTGTACTTGGGGCCATGGTCCCTGTTACTAGTTCTTTTTCCAGTTGTTTGCTTGGTCCTCTGACTATAGCCCTGTGCCCTCTTCTACCTGCTGCCTGCTGGATTTCAAGAAATATGTTACCTGCTTGGCTTTCCCTATGGCTGTGTTAAATCTCTTCTGGAACATTACATGCCTATTCTGTATTAGAAGTTTGTATTTCCCTTGGACATTTCTGCTCAGTTGAAATTTCGCCTTTCCCTCACCTTTCTAGTACCTATTCCCAAGGCTTGGGTGGGCTTCTTCTCCCACTGTATGGTTTATACCTGGATGACCAATCCTGAGATAACACGAGTCACTTCTTGCACCTGCCTCATTACACACATGCTGGGAATTGCTTTTTTTTTTTTTTTTGCAGATGTGAGATGAGAAGGGGAAAGGAGGAAACCAGAAATGTTTTCTGTTGTGTTCCTGGTTAATTTCACATTATTCTACAGGGCTGCATGGAAAACGATGTATCAGTAAAAACCAAATGATAGTTTATGATGTTTGCAGAGGTAAAGCAGACTTTCCAATTATTGCCAGTGTTGAAAATAATCCCAAAGCGCGCTGATTCTAAAAGCTGATCAAGAAAAAGGTCAAATAGGTAACTGCCCACATGGCCCTGAAATCTTCATACTGCTATGTTCTTACCAATTTCATTTTTTCTCATTGAAAACATATTTCAGCTTTTCTAGGAAATGCTCAGAGACTGTCATTGTCTTCTAGTCTTCCCACGGGCTGGCCTTGGAGGTTGAATAGTATGCAATTTTAGTAGCAAGGCATGTTCAAAGCCATCACGTATTCACAAAGGCAGAGGGCTTCTGGTAGTTTAATCAGATTGCTTTCCTGAAACGTGAAATTAAGGCCTGGCTGGTAGATACACAGCACGCACGATGCCACTCTCTTTTGTAGGTCCCTACAAGACATAACTGATTGATCACAGCACTCTTTCTCTCCAGGCTTGTTGTTCTTTCAGTCCAAAAATTCTGGCTGCTGCTATGGTCTATTAGATGAATCGTTTGCCATCCTTGTGACAGGAGATCAGAAATTCTCCCGGTGGTGCCAGTGTTTCTGTAACAAGCAGCGATTCCTGAATGTGGAGGAAGTTTCAGGCAGGTACCGGATGGCAATATGAGGGCCACAATTTCGGGGGTTAAGGTGGAAGGGACTCTAGCTGGTGACAGAAGCAGAGGTAGGACTTTGTATACTTCTAAAGGGCTTAAACTAATCTCCTGCAGTGGAATGGAGCATGAATAAGCTTTGGAATCAAATCTCAATTCTCGCGTTTACTAGCTCCTTAAGTTAGGCTAATACCCCCTGAGCATCACCATATCACAGATTGGTGGACTGTAATTTTCACTGTACCACAGTTCCTTTACTTGTGATCCAAGTACCAAAGGACCTGAGATGATTAGAGGCTTTCAAAATGGAAGACAAAACATTCTTGTGTTCACTGGACATCCAATGAGCAACTATTCCAAGCTGATTATGCTGCTAGGTTCTGGGAATGCAAAGATAATAAGACATGGACACTACCCCGGGTAGTTTATGAGCTATCTGGGAAGACATGGAGATAAAAGAGCTTCAGATCATCAAGGAGGTACAGCAGCTGTAAGGCCACTATTGAGCAATGTCCACAACGCAGCTCTTGAGGAACAAGACCCACCCACAGAGTATTCGTTTCAGCCTATCATCCCTGTTGGTCTGTGTTTATTTTCACCAGGGCCTTCTTTTTGCTACAGCTTGGACATCAGCATGCCCTGCAACCTGCCTTTCATGTCCTCCTCCAGCCCCAGCCCGTCTCCTCACCTCCAAATCACGGCCTGGGCAAGGATGGGGCAGATGAGGTGTCTAGGGCACGGAACCCAAGGAGGACCTCACTTGCCAGGGATGCACTCACCATATTCACCTGAGAGTGAGCACCTCCTGAAATTTGCACCCTGGGTACTTTGCTTGTCTCACCCTAGTTGGGGCCTTGCTCGAGAAAGAGTCTGATGAAAACAGGAGTGGAAACAACTCTGATGAAAATGGCATGAAAACTGGTTCTCACAATAAAATTGCAAAATAAAACAATGAATCATGGAACACTACATCAAACACTAATGATGTATGGTGATTAACATGAGATAATAAAAAATATAATAGCAGCTACCTTCCAGGAGAATATTGAATATCATTACTAAATATAGTATCAAGATAATATATATAAAAGCACTTATCATAGTGCCTGACATAGTAAAAACTATTCAATAAGTGGGAATAACTATAATTATTGCTAGATTTATTATAACATACTTGCTAATTTATATCAATGTTATGACTAGCATCATTCCCCATGTTTTCTAATTGGCTTTGTAAATATGTAAGAAATAGTGTTTTTTGTATCTCTACTAGATTCTGATTTACTAACGTCTGTTTCCAATGGTTTTGCAGTAGATTATCTTGGTTTTTCATATTTTTCATTATTACATTATTACTTTATTCATTATTATAATAACCATTTTGGATCTAAAAAAATAAGCTTGCAAAATAGACACTGTTGTCCCATTTTCAGATGAAGAAACTGAGGCTTAGAGAAGGTGAGTTACTTTAGAGGCCTCATGGATCATTGGAATTGCATGCAGGAGTAGTGAAAGATCACATACAATCTTGTTTACTGGGGCAGATCCACGTGTGGACCTTCGTTCTGCCAGTCCTGAGACATGTGACCTTGGGTCAGTTACTTGTTTTCTCTGACATTCTGATTCTTCATCTGAAGAATGGGGATAATAATTCCTCTCAGGGTTAGATGGCAATGAACTCCAGGCACTTCCAGCTTCTAGTTCCATGACTCTGCTTTCCCACATGTCAAATGGACGGTCCACACCTGCCTCACAGAGATACCATGGAGACCCAATTACATGACGGGTGTCCTGACCCAGAGTGAGTTCTCAAGGGCTGTTGGCAGGATGAAATGTCAGTTCCTTAGACTTTGCTTTGTCTTCATTCCTGTCAACTGTTCTCCTGGGGTTTGGGGAGGGGGTGAGCATTTGTTTGGTGAGTCTCTTGGGAGGTTCCTGATATTAGCTCCAGATCTCCCCTAGAGAGACAATTAAGACTGGATTTCTGCTACCTTCATGGGTTTATGTCATTTTCCCATTCAAACCTCCTGGCAACTCTGCTTTTATTACTCTCATTTTTAGGAAGAAGAGAATCCACAAGAGGATAAAACCACTCACCCAAGGTCATGCAGGGAGTCAGAAGCAGAGCAGGGTCTCTGCCCAATCTATGAGATGAATCCTCCGAGCATCCCAATATGGAACAGACATCAAAAATACATGCTCCTATTTCTCAGCAATGGAGCAAAACTTAAGATTTGCATCTGAGCACGTTCCAACATGTGGGAATATAAATAAGACTAATTACAAGCCGGTGCATGAAACCTGGTGAGTGCCAGTTGCTTGCTAGGCATGGCGGAGGGATGCTTTGTGGCTCTGTAGGGTGTCCCGGTGGTGTCTTGGCTGAATCCCCAAA
Organism: Neomonachus schauinslandi; assembly: GCF_002201575.2. NCBI lineage: Eukaryota > Metazoa > Chordata > Mammalia > Carnivora > Phocidae > Neomonachus > Neomonachus schauinslandi. Next base: position 20,613,616 of record NC_058417.1, read on the forward strand.
GTTCAGCTGAAGTTCCACAACCCTGTTCCCCGAAACTGGAGAAATGAGGTGCATGTTAGCAGTTTTTTGCAGGTTTAAGTATTGCAAGTCCTACCTTGAGAACATCCCTCCAATTTTTTCCACTCAACCCCTAGCATTAGCCGAGTGTCAGGGTGATGCTACTCATGTCTTCCTGTCACCCTAACCCTCCAGCCTCCTCTCAGGGGTGGTCCTCCTGCCCCCCACTCTTTTCCCCTCATTCATTTCCCACATAGCGGCCACGGGATCTTGCTTGAAAGCAGATGCTCTACTTAAACTGTTCCATGGCTGCAAACCCGTTGGTTGGGCTGATACAAGGATGCTGATGTCCCGGGCCCCCATGCAGCTGCTTCCAGCCTCCTCTCTTGCACCCCCTGAGCATCTCTGCCCAACTACGTACTTCTTCAAGTAACTTCATGCTTCTGGTGACAGACATGCTGACTCTCCTGCTCAGGACCGCCCTTTTACCCAGATAACTCTTACTCATTCTTTGTGTCTCAGCCTGGCAGGACCTTTCCTGACTGCCCACCCTCCTCTTCAGAATGGTTTAGGTGCCCCCCTTGGGAATTGCACAGCACTCAGTGTCACCTCCTTTTCTATCACACTAGATGGTCTGCTAACTCCTATTTGAACTTTAGACTTCAGTTGGCTTTTCTGAACTAGGTTGAGTCTGAGGAAAGGGCCCTCTTCATGTAGCCTGTACTTTTCTTTAAGCCCTCATTACTTATGCATTTTTGTAAACGTTTGGCTGATGCCTGTCTCTCCACGCTGGACTGTAAGCTGTGGCTGCCTGGCTCTGCTTCCTTTCTGGGTTCACTGGGGAGCTGACAGGACATGGAGACTTGCATGCAGGAGGTTTATCATGGGAACTCGTGTTCTCGAGATCTGCATGAACAGACTACACTCATAAGGGAGGAAAGGAGGCAGGCGGAGCCCCGACCCATGGGGAGCCTCGGAGCTGGGATGGCCCTCCAGTGTTGTTTTGAAACGAGGCAAGGGGCAAACTGTTACTCCCTCATTGGCTTTGGCCACTCCTGGGGAGAGGACAGAACCCTGGGTGAGTTAACTTTGTGCCCTAGAGGACAGTTCCCAGAGAGAGTATTTCTGGACCTGAGAGCTGTCTGCTGCCATTACACAGGTAATGAATGAGCGTCTGTCATGCCACTCATATTCCCTGTATCTGCCCTAGTTCCAGGAACTTAGCAGGAAACATGCTGAATAAATGCCAACATAAAAGCATCCATTTATTTGTCTATCCCTGCTCCATCCCCCAACTGTGGGACTGTCTCTTCCTTATTTCTCCCCGTGCTCTATGCAGAGCCTAGCTTCTTGTAGGCACTCAATAGTTCATTGAATGAATGATTAAGCTAAAAGAAAAAGACCAAAAGAAATGCTGGAATTATTTCATAAGGAAAGATAAATTTGCACAAAACTTATCTGTTCCAAGGCTGCATCACGTGAGCACACCTGTATGGCCCCATCTCATGAGCCAGGTGCCTTCCAAGTAAAAAATTTAGGTGGGCCGGACCTCCCAAAGCAAACCTCTGCCTACCAACATGCCTCCTGGTTGAATGGGCCCGGGAGAGATTTGGCAAAGAGGAGATCAAGTCTCCGTTTAGCAGTATTAGCAGCCAGGCCCCCATCCTCCAAAGAAAAAGAAGACATGGAGAGAAGAACTGGGGGTATACAGGATGGAAAAGAGCAGACTTGAAGAGGACTGCAACTGCCATCTGCAAATATTTGCAGGGATACACTTTGGAGAAGTACAGTTCACTCCTGCTGTGGAGAATAGTTCTAGAGTTTCCATTGGTTGTAGGGAAATAACTTCATTAAAATGTCCAACAATACACTTTCTGTGGAGATAGGCGTATTCTATATCATAGAGACGTGGGTTACACATGTGTATCTATTCGTAAAAGCAAAATAGGTAAGATAGGCGCATTTCAACGTGCATATATTTTACAACAAAAAGGCAACGTTAAATCATCATTATCATCATTATTATCATCCTTAAATGAGGGATGGAGGGGAGCAGAGGTATAAAGGAAACAAGAACATCAGAAGGTTAATATTATTTAATCTGGATAGGGTTCATTCTGTCATTCTATTTACTTTGTATACATGTGAACATTTTCCAAATAAAAATAATGTTAATTGTTAAACAAAGATGAATCAAATGGGCTGTGTTGGGAGATAGTGAGCTTCTGGTCACTAGAAGTTTTTACATAAACACTATGGGCATCCTTGAATACCCCCACCCAACAAGAACCTGAGATGTTGGAGCAAATGGCCAAGAGCAGGGCACTGGACCAGAGAGTCTTGGTCAGGACCCCACCCTTTGCCTCCTGAGGGAGGGGAACAGGCTCTGGAAGAGAGCTAGATTCTTGAGAGCCAGGAACAGGAGCCAGAGACTCTCACTCTGGACAGTGGGAGATGCTGGGGTGGAGGCAGGACAGGTAGCCAATGCATCTAGGAAGGTTTGTGCACCTGCCAGCAGGAAAGTGGAATGGGGGGGGAGGACCCAAGTCAGGGTAAGGACTCACGGGTTTGGAAAGTAGTCTGAGTCAGCGACAATGTGAGTTTTGGGGATCAGATCCATATGACATTCCTTACTAGCTATGTGACCTTACCAAGGCACTCAGCTGCTATAAACCTCAGTTTTCTCGTCCGGAAAATGGGGATAAGACCCACCTCATAGGAGTGTTGTGAGGATTAAGTTATTATAGACAGCCATGCTCATTATGGTCATTACTGTGTGCAAGGGGGAGATGAGCCTAAGTCAAGTGCCAATGGGAAGAAGGAAATAAGACTCGAAGGCCTATCTCAGACACCAGCCACCACTGGAGGGACACATTTTAGGGAAGGCTAAAGGGGGTGGGGTGGTGTGGGTATTTGAATGGGTCAGCCTGGCTCAAAAGACAGGAAAAAAAACTAAAAGGACCCTTCCACTGATAAAATTCCAGGATTCTCGAGGGATCCCAAGCCGTTTTCTGGAATAACTGCTGGGGCTTTTTGTACGCCGGTTTACCCCCATCTCTCGTAAAATGCACGGTGCTGGAGGGTCGTGGGTCCACCCTTCCAGGAAACAGTCTCCCTTTGGCAGGCTGCATAGCCCCGGACCACTCAGCTGCAGTTGTGCTCCCAGACCCTGACCAGCCCTGACCGAGCCCAGAGTCACACACAGTACACCCCGCAAGGGTAGGAAAGGCAACTTCAGCACTCTGTCTCAGCTCTTGGTGCATCATAAGTGTGTAGTAAATGATGTTGAGTAAACATGTGCTTGAGCTATGTGTGGGGACGGATGCCTTAGCTGGACATGCCCACTCCAGGACTTTGGGGTTCTGTGGGCCCAGCTAGAGGAGGGTGGGCTGTCCCTCCAGCCTCCTGGGCCCTCCAGGGACAAAAAGCAGACCAGCAGCCAGCTGGCGGCGCTCCCGGCAGATGGCAGTGGCCTCTTCCTTTCCCCGAGTGACTCAGAGCACCAGCATGGCCACCCACCAAACACGCCATATATCAGAAGCCTAATGGTGCATTTTAGAACATAAGTGGTAACCACCAAATGGGACCTGGGAAGGGAATTAGAGACAGAGGCACAGCGGGGAGGGGAAAATATTTGAGAAGAGACCCAGAGGAAATGGGGCTAGATGCAATCATCCCGAGACAAGAAAAGGTATCTTCCAAGAATCTAGCCAGCCGGGTTCATTTCATTTAAAATCAGTGCCCTTTATGGAGAGCTGGCCTGGACGCTGAGACCCTGGGCCATCAGCACTGCCTCACCTGGCCCTGACCACAGCATTCTGAAATGCTCTGGAGCTCCCCCCAGCCCATAACTATTTTTGTATACCTACCTATGTGGCACGAGGCTATGTACCATGGCATTTAAGCTCACAGGTTCAGATTCAAAATGCCTACATTCAAATGCTGGTTCTGCCCCTGACCCAGGGACTGAGTTACCTTCCCCTGCCTCAGTTCCTGCGTGTAATAGCCTCCAACTTATGAAGCTAACATGAGGTTAAATGAGATAATACAGGAAACAACGTTAGGACAGCGGTGAACACATGCCCAAGGGAGGATACACTCACATTTGAGTAGAGGGAGGGGATAGTGGGCCACGTGTTTCCAGATCCCCTGTGTCCAGCTTGGGGACTGCACACAGTAGGATTTCAGGGGATTTGATCTGAATGGAGTGGAGCACCTGCACACACGTATGTATATAACCATGTATGCACACAAGCCACCTAGAGCCCCCAGCAGAATTTCCCTGGTAGGTAGTAGAAGTTTTCCGACCATTCTCATGGAGGGGTGCTATTCCTGGGTCTTGGCTTAATGCAACCATCTTTGTTCCAAGGCTCTCTCATTTCTGGCTTATGGAGTTTCCCTTTCTTTAGAGCTTGGCTCTGCATTAAGTTTTTTTAAATTATACTCTGTCTTGCATTTCTCTGTGTGTGTAGTGGAAGATAAGATTGTGTTGGCTCAGCCCATCATGGAGATGGAACTAGAAATCGTGACTAGAGTTTTGATTTCATTTGCTCATGTCCTATCTTGTTCACAAAGTTCTTGAGGCCATTATAATAGATGAGCAAGATAACGTTCCTAGCTTAAAGGACACTATAGTCCATTTTGTGGAGACAGGAGTGTGGGGAGACTCAGAGTGGGGCCAAGTGACCAGTTCCTGCCTGAAGGATAGAAGAGGTTTTATGAAGGAGGTGGAATTGGCCCCGTGGCTCAGTGGAGGAGGAGGATTTCAGGACACCGAAAGCAGGAAAGGGCAGCATGAGTGGAGGCACAAGGGTGTGCTTGGATACCTAAGGTGCTCTAGGAGCAGTGAGCACACTTATGGGCTGGAGGGAAATTTGTTGGGGAGGAAAGCAGTGGATGAGACAGGAAAGGTAGGTCAGGCCAGATTGTGAAAACCCTGATGCTGGGCTAAGGCCAAGCATTGTGCTAGCAGATTAAATAGGTACTTAATGCTCAGAGCGTCTTATGTGTTATGCCCTCTTTAGGGGTGGGAAACAAGTCATAAGATATTCTATCAGAAGACAATTACTATTCCAACTCAGTCCTTTAAGCCCTTGAATCCTTTGCCAGAATTGAAACTCAGCTCCATGGACTCTGAGTCCACATTTTCCCAGAATATGACGCTGTGCATGAGGCAGTTCTGGAAACAAGGAGGGACTCTGGGAAATAGAGTCTTTATTGATCTTCCTGGTTAGGCTCTGGAATGACGGTGAAGAGCCACTCCTCACCTCCATCACTACCACCAGACCGAAAGACAGAAAAAAGACAAAGAAGCTGAATGGAAGTCAGAAGCAGAAGAGCAGAGAAATATCAGTGCAAGGACTTCGAGAAGGCTCTGGGCTGGGGGGAGGGAGAAGAGGCCAGCCAAGGAGTCAAACTCTCTCCATCCAAAATGGAAGGGTCTCAGAACTCTCAGCTCATTTGGCAGAAGGAACGGGGGTACAGAAAGAACCCCCAATTTATGCTTCTGTGCTGGATTGGCCAACGGACTCATTCATGCACCCAACACCCAAACTCCTGTATGCACAGCGCTATTATGCATTTGCCAAAGACACAGAAGGAGAGCGAAAATATTTTGAGCTCATAATGTGTTAGGTATTAACGTGCGATATCTTCTTTATTTCTTCAAGCATCTCCATTTGACTCCATTTTATTTATAAGAAAGCCAGGCTCCCAGATAACCAAGGTAGAGTGGGATTACCACTTAGGTCACTGCAGTACCAAAGTCCGTTCCTTTCCAGTAAGGCACTCTGCCTTTCTTCTATAATTTCTGCCCTAAAGAGCTTAATGACAAGGGTGGTCATATTATTGCCCCAAGGGCCACAATTTCAAGAGTGAGAGGGGGGGTATTCTCAATAACCATACCAGGATGACAGGCATACACTGACATTGTCCCAACCAACTGGAGCACAGGCCCACTAGATATTAAGGGCAAATTATTTATATTTGCAACGGCTTGAAGTTTTTCAATGCATTTTTCCACTTCCAGCCATGCCTCACATGTTGAAATGAGAATCTTCCCCAGATAACTGAAGTTCATCCTTTAAAACAGGGTATTTTAGAAATCTTGATGATTCTGGGTGGTGAACTTCAAAATCATGCAGCCCAGGGTTTCCTGCCCTAGTAAAGGGCACTCCACTGTGTTGTCCCTGGGCTGTCCTTCCTCTCCCGCTCACCTGGGGAGAATTCCTGGAGCCCAAAGGACTCAGGGCAGAGCCCCAAGAGGGGGGACTCCAGTGCATTCTTTGCTCCAAGAGAGGGAAAGCACCCACAGTTTCACACTGGGCTTTCTGCTGTCAGCTTCTTTAAATAGACTCAAAACCGGCATCAGCTAGGTCGGAGACTTAGGAGAGCAGAGAATTGTCAACCCAAAGAGCTTTGAGCTCAATGAGTTTGAACTCCAGTGTTATAGATGAGACACTGGAGTGTCTTCAGAGAAGGCAGAGAAGGAAGGTGAGTTGCCCAGAGTCGCACCACCAGTTAAGACTGGACTCCAGTCTTCCTGACTTCCAGGCCTGAGTTCATTGCACTGAGACCAGCTGCCCTCACTCCCGAGCATACTTTCCTTCCCTCCTCCACTCCACCACAAGCCCCCGGCAAGTGTCCCCGACATGGTGCACTCTCTCAACTTCCCACCTGCTGTTCCACCTGCTTCGCATGTCCTTTCCTGGAGTGCCCCACCTGGCAAACTCTTTGTCCCTTCAAGAGGGAGTAGAAGCATCCCATCTGGTAGTCTTGCCCGAAGCATTGTACCTCTCTGGACCTTGTTTGTGGGGTAATTGCATGCTGTGCAGTTTATGTCTGCCTCTTGGTTTGATTCCAGGTTCCCAGAGGACAAAGGTCTGTATCTGCTCATTGCTACATCCCGGCTCCCCACACAGGGCCTGGGACAGAGCTAGTTTTCAATCAATGTTATTGCATTAGATTGAAATGCTTGGGGGAGGGGGGTTAGGACAAGAGGGGCTGCCTGGGAATGTCCCATGTTGATGGTGATTTAGAACAGGCTTGAAGGGGTGGGAGAGAGACACACGAGGGCACAGCAGCCCCAGAGACTGCTCAACCCTGCTTCCGCCTGTTGGAGTCAGCCTCTGGAAAAGTACCAGCGAATTAAAGCCCAATAAAAAAGTCAATTAAGTCCAAACTCGTTTATGCCTTAAGCTCCCCCAAGCCAGTGAGCCAGAATGCAAGCTGGGTTGATATTTCTCCATTTCCCTCCACGTCTACATTGGTCTACTGTAAAGCAGCCGTGACACAATTTATTTCAAGTATAAATGAGGCAGATAGACTGATAGCAAATAATGGCTACGGGGCTCTCTGCATCCCATCCAAGAGAATCATGTCGGCAGGCGTGACGTCCATGTCCTGACCCTGTGCTCCGGATGGGGCACTGAGATCTGCGTAGGCAAGTATGTTTGCATAGATGTTTGGGGGGGTGCCAACTTATGTGCGTGCGCACACTGTTCTTTAATACAGAGATAAGTGCATTGTGTACATTTGTGACTTGATTCATCCAATGATTCTACACATATTTATGGAGCTGACACAGTACTTGCTCCAGGGTTCTGGTGGTGACAGAGACCGTGTCAGTGTCTACTCCTGTGGGGGGATACAGTCTAGATACAGGTCTAGAAGGGGAGACAAACAATAAAACAAGGAGTATCAACAAAGTGTATTGAAGATTATATGAAGGCAGATGCGCACATGCACCCTCAACTCTCTGAGCTCATGCATGTCTGGAGATTTGTATACGTGTGCGCAGGAAGAAAGTGATGTGTGTGTGTGTGTTGTGGTGGTGGTGGTTGTGTGTGGGCTGTCTCTGGCTGACGCAGGTTCTGGAAGACATCCCTTCAAAGGGATTGCCGACCAGTGACCGCTGAAGTGAGGTGATTTGTGTGTGTGAATGGGGAAAAGATGAGAAGAGACAGAAGTCAGGGCAGCCAAATCTGGACAAGAGACTTGATATCCCAAGAGCGTGCACAACCTGTGGCCTCTCGGCTTTCCTCTCATTTCCCCTCAAGCACTTGTGACCATTACTCACCCATGAGAGCCCTCGGACAGGGGTGTGTGTGTTACTGACCTCATTGCTGCGGTGGATGGGGAAATTTTGGACTAGGGTTTGGAAAGTAGTCTTCTATTACCAGTCCTGCTCTTAACTACGAAAGCCACCACAAGGGCAGGTCTGAGGTGTACTGAGTTGGAGTACTGATCTGCCCCTCACTAGTTGTATAACTTTGGGCATGTCTCAGTCTGAGTTTCAGATTCCTTATCTGTAAAGGGAGAGTAATGATACTTCCTCCAGCCACCATCACATGATCGCTGGGCCAATCCCGGAGTCCTAAAGCTTCCATGCAAAAATGGGAGGTAGCTAACGCTGCTAACAGTCCTTGCTCTGAGCATAGTTTAGCCACCTCTTGCTGAAAGCCACCTCTCTAAAGCAAGACTCTGGTAGTGCTTGATCGCCTGTGTGGCCCTTCCAAGGTATTTTTAGGAAAACACGATTTCTATGATATGCTTAAGGGGAAAAGAAAAACAACTCAGTGATCATATCGGTTAGAAAATGCTGGTCTAACCAGAGGTACGCATGTTTATTTTTTGCAACACTTCTCAGGGACTGCAATATACTGTGTGTTGTGAATCTCCGAGAGGGCGCAGAGCATATGTTATTTCTGTCTCAGGCTGGATCATTCCAGAGGCTAGGACTTAAGGGTAGTGGGAGATTTGGGGGTGGATTCAGGAAGCCGTGGGATGGGGATGTGGAATTGCAAAGACTATAAGGATTACTATAGTGGGAAGGCAGAGGCCTGGATACACACAAACATCTTTCCATCTCTTCCTGTTTGGACTTTCCTGGGATATTTAAAACTTGCACTTGATGCACCTCATGGGACTCATTATAGGGTAGAGGCACCGAGCAATGCAGAGGGTGGAAGGTCCTGGAAGGTGGTTACCCAAGGAATCTGGGACCAATAAAGCCAGAATTCTTGTTGAGAGAAGCCAAGATTAAGGCAGGTATGTCATAGCCAAGCTTTAGGAAAAAAGCATCCGTGACAAACAACAGGTGCGTCAGGATATGCTGGCTTGTCTTTTTTTTTTGAGATGCTAGCTCAGGAGCTTAAGAGGAGCCACAAAGAGAACATCAGGCCTAGAGGTTCAAAGCCCTGGAGATCGTCTCACCCCAAGCCCTGATTTTAAATATAAAGAAACCTGTAGACAAGAGAAAAGGGAAGGGACTTCCCTAACATCACTCCACAACTTGAGAGCAGAGGCTGCTCAGAACGCATATTTCTTGCTCAGTAGCGAGCACTTCACTTTGGATTCTGCGACCAATAAGTTTCCTTGTTGCACCACCGCCCCAGGTTCAAGGATGAGAAAGAAGCCCCGCCCAGTTTCCCTCTGTGCAGGCGCCTCACCCTGCAGCCTTGGGAAACGAGGGGCTCTGCTTCTTCTCCACCCTCTAGCTCACCCCCGCCAGCTCCTTAGAGGGCTGGCTGCCACCTCAGGTAGTAATAACATTTGCAGTTTTAGACGTGTCAGCAAGTTTTGCCAGGTAGTGTAAGAGAGCATGAATACTAATGCCTCCATCTGGAGATTATGTTAATACACTATCCTGAATTGACATTTTAAACATTGCATATTTTAATTGGCTGCTTCGACCGTCTCAGGTCCAGGATTATATAGTTGTTAGTAAGTGGGTGGGTGGAGGTGGTTGGAAGGACGCCCTCGACTGGGTTGGAAGGAGCGCTGCCCTGGGACTCACAGTCAATCGATCCAGTCCCCAAGTGTGCAACCTTGGGCAGGTCACCTCTCATGACTGGACCTACTTTCCTCACCTGGAATGTGAGATGGTAGGACTGGACAATTCCTAAGGCTCCTTTGGGCTCTAACCTCCCAAGACTTGGCTTGCCATCATCTTCCTCCCAGAGTTCTTGCCTTCTCCCCAACAACTTTATCCCAGATGCCAGGACTGCCAGCAATGTCATGTCTCACCTGCCTTTGAGACTATTTATACACTGGGGACACACTTTTTCCTGCCTACCAATTAGCCACCTGGTTCTTACCTTCCAGACCTCTCAGCCTGAGTCCAACACCTGCCCCCACTGGAGTTAAATAAGGATATTAACCAGTGTTAAGTAAGGATAGAGATGTTTTGTGTCCCTTCCCCAAATCCATCCTTTGGTGCCCAAAATAAGGTTTCTTGGGAAAATGCTTGAATCCATTCTCTCTTTGACTCTCTGACCAATGGGTTGGTAAATATGATCCTCTTTTTTGCTCATCCAGTACCTAACTGGTCACTACTGGGGGGGGTCACACTGTTTAGCACAGGCCTCTCACACTCCCTTCCTTGTTGTTGTGTCCCGCCACCTCAGTGGCTTGGACAGACTCCATCATCTCTTGCTTGGGCTACTGGAGTCTTCCTGGGCTCCAGCTGTGCTTCTTTCTGGCCTGCTGCATGCTGCCAAAGCCCCCTTCCTTCCTTGCAGCGATTCCTCCTGCAGGCCCCGAAGACTGGCCCTTGGTTGCAAGGACCCCTGCCTAAACACCCTCGCCATGGGCCATGTCTTGAAGAGCACCTGCACAACTCCTCCCCACTTCTACCCAGAAAGGACCACAGGCTTGAACAAGTGCAAAACATGGAGTTAGGAAGATGTGACTGTTGGTCCTGACCTTACCACTACCTCTCATGTTCTTATGCTCTCCCTTTACTTTATGGAGACTCAGTTGTCATCTACGTAAAATGGGATGGATAGGTCTTGCCCTGCCTACTTGCCAGGGGGGTAGCACGAATCACAGGAAATGATGAAAGCACATGTGATTATAAACGGTAATGTGCTGTTTGTAGACGGAGGGTTAGTTGGATGTTTCTCCAGCCACCTTAGGGTTTCCTGGGGATGGTTATAACATGCATGTTCCTAGGCCTGGCCCAGAGGTTCTGAGCCAGACTCTCTGGTGGGAAGCCTTCCGAGGTGATTCTTATGTCCTGATGCTTTAGAATCTTGGCTTATTTTTATTATATCCCAAATCCCCAGATTGTACACATAACTCTGTCTTTAGCTACTTGGGCCCACTGAGCATGCTCTGAAGTGTTGCTATGTGCTTAGTGTCTGAGTAGCTGCCGTCCTTGTCCCTGACTCCAGGATATCTTTTGAGTAAGTCCAAGAGGATCATGGTATAGTGGACAAAGCAGGAGCATTGGAATTAGACCAGTGTTTAAATCCTGGCTGTGTTACTGATTATCAAGTGACTTTACGTAGCTTGCCCAACTCCCTGCATCCTCATGGGGATTGCCCAACTCCCCTAATGGGGATTGTAACAGTTATCTCGGGGTTGTAATTAAGATTACAGAGAATAAACTAATCTGAAAAGTCACTGCCACATTGAAGACGCTCACAGAGAACTAGTTCCCTCCACCCATGGTGTGGGAGGTCTCCCTTGGTTTCGTTTAGGTGGCTCTCGTTTCACATGGCATGTTTGGACTGAGACTCACGGAGGACTTGGTTTTGAGAATCTAGCATGGCTTTTGCTGACCTCAACCCCCTAAAGCTCACGCTGTGTCTTGAGTGAGCCCCGCTCCTCCCTGTGAAGGACTATTAAAGTTTAACTAGCAACTCTGGGCGACATGCATTATTAAAACCATGATGGACTGGTTGTTAAATTGAGCCTTGGCTGCCCCCTGTGACTGGGGCTCTCCTGGGGGTGTGTGCTAGACCCCCGGGGAAGAGCCAGAAGACACCCATGATGACAGGGTGGGGACAGCTTGCACTCTGGATGGGGGCTGCAAAGACTGAGTATATGAGCCCAGTGACCTCTTACAGAGCTCCTTGGTCGCAGATAATATGCAAAGCATATGCTCCGAGTTGCAGTTTTTCATCTGCAAAGAAAGACAGCAACTTATTCCCCCTGCTCTTGGACAGAGCTTTGTGTCTCTCATCTAGGGCAGGGCCGTGCCTCTCCTGTCAGACTGGGACACCCATTAGGACAGGACTGTGCCCCCCATCTGACTAAGAGGTTTCCTGGGCAGGACAACGTCTCTCCCATCAGACTGAGGGCCCCCTCCCTGAGGGTGGGGACTGTTTGCTGGCCTTTGTCCCAAAGGCTGTCTAGAACTCCCCCTTTTTTCCAGCCTTGAAGGTCCTGTTGCCCTGGGGGCTCTGCCCTTTGCTTTGTAAGCAGTAAAAAACAGAAGGCAACCAGCTTTCTTTTACAGGTTGTTGGCTTTTAAATAAAGATAGTTAAAATAATTTATATCTTGCTCGCGGGAAAACTGGAGAGAGGAAGGAGGGGTAGGTTTTCCTGGCAAGGGAAAGCAGCATAAAGTGTCCTGCTAAATGCTCACTCAGCAACCTGCATTCCTTCAAGCGCAGAGCAAACACCTGTGATTTAAACTAAGCTCTGGGGATGGGTTAGCACAAGAACTGTGACCCAAGCACATTGGGATTGAAGCAGCCTTCCCAGAAGACAGAGGAGGGGGACAGAGAGCTGATTCTCAGGCGAGGGAAAGAAGGCATTATAAAGATGGTGGTAGCTCCCAGCAGATAGAATTCCCATCCCTTGGGCTTCAACTTCGTTCACTAATTTATATTCCGAGCTCGAGAGCGACAGCTAGGCCAGGAGGTAAGGACTTGGATTTCTCCCAGCTACGAAAGACCTGTGTTACTGTAATTCCTCATGCTCACTGAGCCTCTGTCTTTCATAACCTTGAGGTTGTTATCACCCTAATATTCCAGAATCCTCACTCTAAGTCTCTCTGTTAAGCAGCCACTTCACTTCACTTCCTGAGGCTTTTCTTCCATAGTGTTATTTACGCATAGAGCCTGGAAACAAAACGTCAACAAAGACTTCTTCAGTTTATTAAAAAACTGAAGTAGTATCTGTGTTTCCAGACCTTATTGGCATCTATCAGAGTGTGTAAGATTATTTGATAAATATCTGTGTCCTCCATTGAGCTTTAAACCTCATCTCATGAGGGCAGAGGCCAGGCGTTTTGCCACTTCAGCGTTCTGCATGGCGCCCGGCACATATGGAGGGCTCAGTTCATACCACATACAGATGAAATGAATTAGTGAATAAGTGAATGACAAGTCTTATCTTGGCAGTGGGGAGGGCAAAGTAATAAAGTGAGGACTCAAAAAGTAAACTTCAAGAAAGCATGCTCAGATGTTTGGAACAACCTACCTCATTAACTGCGCTCTCCTTGGTGTCTAGAGGTAGAATTTCCACCCAGAGGACTGAGCTGTGATAAAAGAGACGAAGATAGGGAGCTAAAAGCTAGCATGCAGAGATGAATCCACTCATCACTCAGCCTCTTCTGAATATTTATAGATCTGTCTTCAAAGGATAACCGTATCCCTTGATAAAGAATTAGACTCCTACCTGAAGAATTTGGACTCACAATAGGTCAGTGCATGCTCAGCCTGGAGTTCTCAGAGAGAGAGAACAGCCTCTCTTGGGGTCATTCTAAAGGTTGCTCCCCCTGTCTAGAATGTCCACCCCACCTTAGTCACTGGCTCCATCTTTCAAGATGGCTCCATCTTTCAAGATTCAGTCCAATGACCACATCTCTATTTAGGTGGAACTGACATCCTCCTCCAAAGGAGCTTACTGGGAAAAATAGATATGATTTTGTCAATGGTCTTAATGTGCTGGCAATAAATCACGTATTAGGTATTTATTAATGTTTCCAGATTTGGTGATCATCCCATATGTGTATACCGTAGGTGGTAAGGTCCATGAGCTGTTGGTGGGGTCATGTCCAAGTGTCTGGCTCCCGTCACACTAGGTATGAATGCCACTACCTGTGGTCCTGAAGGTGAGGGTGGGGTGTTTTTTCCTGAACCCTCGGGCTTCATCATTCTCTTCCACATATAAACCAAAATCTCAATAAGGGCTTGGTGGTGGGCTGAGAGAAGACTGCAAGGTGTTTGGGGACCTAAAGGGAGTGATAAGTTCTACCTCTTTCAAGTGACTGCATGCTACCCGGGGGAGTGTACCAGTAGTGTACATGTGTGCTTGGACCTCTGACCCTTTCCTAGTTCATGTGTGCTGTCTAGTCGGAGTAAGGCTCTTCATTAACCTGTAGATGTCTCAGGTGGGCATCATGGACACAGCTGTGTGTTGGACCAGGGGTGTGCTAAGGTTTCTTGCAGTCCCTGAGGCTATGAATCACCTGTTTTGAATAGTATTAATTTCATGATGGAAAGTAATTATTATACTTTTTAAAACATTTAACATATAATTTAAAGAGTACAATTTATTGAAAACCCATGATGTGCCAGGCACTGGGATGGTTGTTTTTGCTTTTCAGATATTTTCCCTATTCCTCCAAATAACCCATCGAGGGAAAATATTTTTATCCCATGTTTAGAAGAACAGAGAATAGTCAGAATGATCAAACAACCTGCCCAAGGTCACAGAGCCAGTTAAAGTTGAGTATCCTCCAGATTTTTCGTCTCTACAGTCTGTATCTTTTTTTTAAAGATTTTATTTATTTATTTGACAGAGAAAGACACAGCGAGCGAGGGAACACAAGCAGGGAGAGTGGGAGAGGGAGAAGCAGGCTTCCCGCTGAGCAGGGAGCCCGATGTGGGACTCAATCCCAGGACCCTGGGATCATGACCTGAGCCGAAGGCAGACGCTTAAAGACTGAGCCACCCAGGCGCCCCTCTACAGTCTGTATCTTGACTAGTCTACATGACCTAATCTTTTACCAATTGCTTAGCAACAGAGAAAATAGTTTCCATAGTAACAATAGTAAAACCAGTGTTGGTATTTGATTATCTGATTTTTAAAGAACCCACTTAAACTCTAAACTGTATTCCACATCTGGGAACATATAAAAGGGAAACAACGCTAAATGTGGAAAAGATTTATGCATTAAGAAATAGAATGGATCCTTATTTGTAATCTTTAAAAAGTAACAGTAAGAAATGTCCAACAGGAGTACTGTGGTACTGTCATTCAGTGTAATATATGTAGTCTGTTGTAATATGGTCCCACTTGATGCGCTCTGCTCTCTGTGTGTAGGAACTGTCTTCATTTCCTAGGGAACGACAACCCCTGGGGAACAGTCATTTTATGTGACCCTGATCTCTTGGTCCAGGTGGTTGATCCCAGGTGGGCGCCTTACTCCAACTGGGCCAATCTTTTCCACTCCTAGAATCTTTTAGAACCAGTTTAGATAGAACTCAATTTCTCTTTGGGAACATGGACTGTAATGTAACTTCAGGCATATTGATGGGTGGCCCTATCCTCCCTCTGGGCACCAAGGGCTGAAGAGGGGGGTGAGGGAAACAGAGAGGGGGGAGGAGAGAAAGAGGAAGGAAAGAAGAATAAAGAGGAGGAGAAGGAGAAAAAGGAGAAGGGGGAATAAGAAGGAGGTGAAGGAGGGAGACGAGACTCTACAGACTGTAGAGACCAACAAGTCTCTAGACCCCAGAGCACCTGAAATCTGGGGACCTGGGCCACCCAACTCTGTGGGCTCTATATGGATATAAAGTGGTGGCCTTAGAACCTGAGACTACTACCTTCCCAGGAAAGTTGCCCTCCTGAGGATACTACAGAAGAGCCTGACAAATACAGGATGCATCTGATTGGAGGCCTTTCTCCTTCATGTTCATT
This sequence comes from Neomonachus schauinslandi, assembly GCF_002201575.2. Lineage (NCBI taxonomy): Eukaryota > Metazoa > Chordata > Mammalia > Carnivora > Phocidae > Neomonachus > Neomonachus schauinslandi. The sequence goes on from NC_058417.1 coordinate 20,629,267, forward strand.
AGCCTGGAAGCTCCCCAAGAACAGGGTTGTCTCCTGGTCCTCTCTCTATTCCCAGGGTGGCCAATGCTTGTTCACCCCCTGGGAAGCAGACTGGGCTTGCATTTCAGCTCCCTTCTTACTTGGTACATGGGGTTAAAATTTACATATAGTCTCTTGGCTCCAAACCTCAATTTTCTTCTCTGCTATTGGGGCCCGGACACTGCAAACTGCATTTGCCAGGCTCCCTTCGCCAGGAGATCGGCAGGTCTGGGTGGCCTTGTGGGGCACCGGAGGCGAGAGAACAGAGAAGGGACTGTCTAGCAGCTTCGAGCTCAGCATCCCTGAAGCATCAGAGAACAACACACGTCTCCAGCATCTGCTGCCGCTTTCAGCAACAGTACCATGCCGGCCACGCCGAGCACCTCATGCCTGGCTGCCTTCCCCTCCTGGGACCCTCCGACTTTGTGCCATCATCTTCTCAGCACCTGCCCAGCAGCGGCACCTAACTGAACTCTGGTGACATTTCTTTCCTTTCCTTCCCCAGTCCTAGAATGTGGTCATTCCTCCTTGCAGTTACTAATCTCGTTACCTTAGCATCCCACATTTGCTTCTTCAGCCTTCTAACACACGTGTCACGAAATTCCCAGATGACATGCCCTCTCTTTGAAATCCATTGCCTATTTCCATATTCCCGACAATATGTTACTTATGTACATTTTAGGAATCTCAACTTTTTTAATTTCTAAAAATGCAATAATAGTCCTTCACTCGGGAAGAAGTTTGGGAGGATTTGATGAAATCCTGACAGTCAAGTGCTTGGCCCAGAATAGGGGCTGAACAATGCCAGTTACTCTCTTCTGCCTGTGACTGAAGCAGCCAGCTCCTGGATGCGGGAGTTTCCTCCTTGTGCTGGCCTCCGGGAACTGTGCCCTGGGTTAGAACCAGGCCCGCAGAGCCCCGCAAGCCAAGATGGAGGCCTGGTTCAGCCCTCAGTCCCCATCAGTGCATAAGGGAATTGTGAAATAGTAAAAACAGTTGTATAGTATGGCCACAGCTTATAAGGTGTGATCATACCAGGGCCATTTCTCCTCCCCCACAGCCTTATGCAGTTAGCAGGGAGGTACCTAGACCTTTGTAGAGAATGTCAGACTGTACAAGGACACTTTGACACATGCCACACACTATGTTACTCAGGACAGGGATGATAAAACCCATTCCACAGAGAACTAAATTGGGGTTCCGAAAGGAGAGGCAGATTGCTCTAGGTCATTGGGAAGTGGCAGAGCTAGGACTTAAATCAAATTCGCCTGACTTCACATGTATGTTTTGTTCAATCTTTTTAAAAAAGATTTATTTCTTTGAGAAAGAGAGAGTGGAAGTGAGGACACAAGCATGCGTAGGACCAGGAGAGGACAAGCAAACTCCTTGCTGAGCGCAGAGCCCAAGGTGGGGCTTCATCTCACAACCCTGAGATCAAGACCTGAGCTGAGATCGAGTTCACTGCTCAACGGACTGAGCCACCCAGGTGCCCTGGTCTTGTTCAGTCTTACCATGCTGCTCTCCACATATGTGTTGGGGTGAACCAGAGGAAGGGCACTCATGTACCAATGCCCCATTTACAAAGAAGTGCATCATGATTAAGACCATAGGGTCTGAGGCCAAACTTCCTGGGTCAGAGTCCAGTTCTGCATTTCCAGAACAGTGCCATTTACTTAGACTTAGTGTGCCTCAGTTTTCTTATCTGTAAAATGGAGATAATGAAAGCAGCTCCCTTATTGCTTCACTTTTATTTAACCACATCAAAGAGCATTCCAATCAACGTCCTGCTCCGCCCTCAATAAATACCTGCTAATGATATTTTTATCGTAAAACTAATAATAAAAAATTAAAAGTTACATATCTTCCGGTTGGCATTTGGTAGAAAAATGGAAAATATAGAAACATAAAGGAGAAAAAATCACTAGAATACTAACATGCAGTGATAACTACAATGTTTTGATGTTTTTCCAGCCATCTTTTCCAAACAAGTGTATACACTGATGGTCTTTTAACCTCTTTTTTTTTTTTAAAGATTTTATTTATTTATTTGACAGAGAGACACAGTGAAAGAGGGAAAACAAGAAGGGGGAGTGGGAGAGGGAGAAGCAGGCTTCCTGCTGAGCAAGGAGCCCAAAGCGAGACTCGAGCCCAGGACCCTGGGATCATGACTTGAGCCGAAGGCAGAGGCTTGACCAACTCAACCACCCAGGCATCCCTATCTAGTCTTTTTTATTTAGCATTATGACATGAGCATTTTCCTATATTAGTTTTTTATTTTTATTTTTTAAACAGTTTATTTTTTTATTTTTTAGAGAAAGAGCAAGAGGTAAGGCAAGAGCAGGAGTGCACGAGGGGGAGAAGGAGAGAAAAATCCTAAGCAGGCTCCATGCCCACGGCAGAGCCCAATGTTGGGATCAACCTCACAACCCTGAGATCAAGACCTGAGCTGAAATCAAGAGTTGGATGCTTAATGTACTGAGCCACCCAGAGGCACTATGCCATTAGTTTTACAAATATAACTTTTAGTCGTTACAAAAGTATGCTGTTCTACAGGCAAATCATAATTTATGTACCCACTGTATAATGTTTGTGTGCAGTTGGCTCATTCGTGATTGAAGAACCTACACACGTGACCTGCAGCTCCTTCTTTGACACCTAGCACAGCAGGTGCTTAATTCATATTTGGGTGAATGAAAACTAATGTTTTGATGGGGACTTCCAGAGACTTCCTACCACTCATTGTATGGGTCTTTCTCATTCCAACCCCACCAGCCTTTGATTTAAAAGTTAAAAAAAATGTTTGCCAATTTGCTTATTAAAATGTGTGTGTGGGGGGGGTCTCATTGTTTTAAGTTTTTATTTGATTCATACGTTAGTTTGTTGTCTGTTGACATCCCCCCTTCCCTTTCTTCCTGTCTTCTTTCCACCTTCCCTTCCTCCTTTTGAAAGGAACTGTTTTTAAAAGAACAGGCACCAGGCCAGCAGTCTTGATATATTTCCCAGGGACACGTTTCCATTTCCAGATAATCTGAGTTTCACGAGAAGGAATTGAGTGCCGCTAATTATTTTAAGGTAATTGCATTAATAAGTTCAGTTATTCGTTATTTCTGAGATTCACTGATTCACGAAATCATTAATTCTACACTCTGCCAGCTCTTAGGTATTCGTGAATTTCTTGCTTTTTATAGAGTTAGCAATTGACACACGGCTTTCCTGACACTTCAGCTTCAGATTGCTGTTTGGTTTTCCTGTAATTCCATGTTCACCTTATTAAAGTTCAAAGATTTTGGAGGAAACTTCATCTAAGGCATTAGCACCCAGTGAATTACTGTGAAGTGACAACACTGGAAGTAAAATGGGTTTTATTTCCTATCCTGACAATAGATTCCCTCCCACCCACCTGCCTAGTGCAGATGCATAGTTCTTTGGCACGGATGGTCCACCTGCTGCTCAGGAAATCACAGAAAGATTCACAGAACATTCCAGAACTGGAGGATCAGGAGATTGGATCGTTTGCCTCCAGGTGAATGTCTAACTCCTCCTTAAAAGACATTTTTCATTTCCTTCTTGGAACATATTTTGGAAACTCAAGCCTCATGTCTACCTATAATCAATCATTCCATGGCCTTATTACTGATGAACAAGAAGTTCTTGTTTAATCAGAGTGAAGTCATTCCTGCCTTAATTTCTGCCACTTATTTATATATGACCTTGGAAAGCCCTCTTGTTTTGGCTTTATCATTTCTGGAACGATGGTCCTGGAGTAATGACTCTGTCAAGTCATAATTCTAAAGTCCAAGTAAAGCACTTTGCACTTGAGGGATGCTTGATAAATGTTTCTTGTTTCCGTGGTGACTTTTTTTCAACAATAGGGGTGGAAGGGAATGGACACCACTTAGGGTCCCCCAATAAACGTCACGTTGTCTGGTGATTTTCCCTATGGGATCTTTAATAAAACAATTCCATGGAGTAGATACTACTGTTATCTTTCTTTTACAGGTGAGGGAGCTGATGTTCAGAGGGTATAGCTCTCATTCAAGATCACACAGATTTGGTGATGCACTTATTCTTCCCGCCACCCAGGGGAGAACTACTATGTCACACTAGGTGGGGCTGGTCTAGGAGAAGGGGTTACAGGAAGCAGGAGGAGTCTCCCCTCCCATTGAAGAGTCCAGATGCCTTCACTAAATGCCTCACAATGCAAGTTCATTGATGCTAAATTCTTCAGAATGTTTCAGAGGTGGGTGAGTGTTTCTGGGGTGGACGAGATCCCAGCAGACTGAGGCCCTGGAGAAGCCTTCAAGGAGTAGGCAGCTCTGTGTTTGGTCTCAAAGGACGAGAAGATTCAGATAGTGAAGCGAGGTGAGAAGAAGGGAGACACACCAACAGAGATGTGGGAGTGAGCAAGGGGGACTGAGTGAAGAGGTTTGCATTAGGAGGTGGGAGAAAGAGCACTGGATGGGGAGGTTGGCACATGGATCATGGAGGTTTCCAGGTCAGGTTAAAGAGTTTGCCTTTATTTTTGAGACTTGGTTTCCCAAAATGAGCCATGGAGCACTGATCCCAGGGAAAGCCTCCAAGGAAAGAATCAAACAGTATTCCCTGCACCCCACCCTTTCCTGGTGACTTGCCATATGCAATAACATGGTCAAAGGTCTCAGAAGTCCTGCAGAAAAGAACAACACAGAAGGTAATTTATTTTTAACTTTTCACTGGCAATTTTCCAATTAAATAGGATTTTTTTTTAAGTGGGACCTAGCAGCCTGGTAATGGAAATCTTTCCCTCCCAGTCTAGAAGGTCATTTCGTCACCCCCAAGGGGGAGACCCTCAGGAGAAGAAATATATTCCAGAGGCTGGGATGGTGGATCTACTTTTTCCTAGCTGCCCCCTCCCTGGCCTTCCACTTCCTCTCACATGTACTAGCTCCTGTGGCTGATGATGCCCTCCCTCATCTTCAGCTCACATGGTCTTCAGGGCAACCCTGGGATGGGGTGCTCATCCCCACCGTGCAGGTGAGGACACAGAGTCTCACAAATGATCACCCTCTGTGGATCCTGCAGCCTGGTGGGCACAGTTGGGATGGACACCCAAGTCCTTGACATCTCCGTCTCTGCATGTGAGGCTCTCTCCCCAATGCCTCTTCCACATTTTTTGGGGTGCTCCTCCAGGGAGGGGGCGTAGATTGGCTTTACTTACTTCAGAGGTGGGTGTGCCTCCAAGAAGGAATATCAGGTAAATTAATTTGGAGGCAAATTGACCACAGCCTGAGCCGGGCAAGTCCAGGAGAACCAATCTGTTTTTTCAAGGGCTTGCTACGATCTCTACACTCATGAACACATGCCAACCTCTGGTCAGGAGGTGGAGGGGGTTGTTTGTGGGGATTTCGTGATACAGTGGTGGCAGGTTGTGATTTTCTATGTCGATGATGGTTTTGCAGGGTGTATGTGATGCACAGTTTATGTGATGTATGTTTCCTGGGCAATGGGTTGATTTCATGTCAATGGTGGGTGCTAACGCTCTGCCCCAACCCTCTTCAAGGAGAGACAGACCCATTGCCTGCTGCTGGGAGCACTATCAGCAGTGGTTTCTGCAGGGACTGCTTCAGCTACGCGTACAATCTCACTTCTCGAGGCAGCCCCATCCAGTAACTCACCCTTGCCGGTCACACAGGCCCTGCTTAGGCTAACTCTGAAGGGCCAGTTAGCTCTGAGCGCCTGTGGGTTTGGCCAAGGCTCTCGCTGAGCCCACATCACAGTTTGCCATCTCCGTCCCCCCCTTCCAGTCACAAGTGTTGATCCCAAGGGTGCCCTGATGGACATTCAAGGCACCAAACTCCCACCTCAGGGTTTGCTTTCTGGGGAACGAGTGTGGCCAGAGTTCCCAGTTTGCCCAAGACGTGGGACTTCTAGTGCTAAAGCCAAGGCGGTCGTGGACACACCCGGACCCCACAGCAAACCCAGCCTCAGATAATGTCACTGGGTGTGCTCATGCTTTCCCGGTGGTCAATTATTATTATTTTATTCTTTCAAAAGTTGGGAAAGGGCCATGTGCCATTTCCCCCTTAGTTCTTGCCACTAATCTCAAGACAATCTTCTTATGTCTATGGGGAGATTGGGGCTCAGAGAGTTAAGAAACCTTTCTCAGGCTATACCATCCGTGAATAGCCATGTGGGTTTCAACCCTAAGGCCAGCTGAGCTCAACACCTGTGCTCTACCCCCCAGCCTCTTTGGTTATAAGACCCACACCTTGGCTGTGCGTTCCAAATGCAGCTATAGGTAACTATGAATGTAGCAAGGAGCACTTACAGATTCCCAAACACTCTTGGAACTTTTTGAGAAATAAAATCACACTCTTTATTCACAGCCTACCTCCCCGTGCAGACCAAGTTCTGAACATCTGAACTCTCTGCTAATTACTGTCATGTTAATTAAAAAATAAATCCCCTCTAATTTCCTAACAGGTGGTTTGTGGGGCTGGATGAGAACTTGAAACTTGTGTGCAATGAATGTGTGGCTTGTTTGCATTTCTAATTGCCTTGGAAGACACCGAAGGCCCAGATTTCCAGCTGCCTTTCGCCTCCAAAGGCTGCGTTGCATTGTGCGGACACTGGTGGTGTTAGTATCTTTTCTCCAAGTACCACCAGTGAAGGTAGCAGCTCCAGCTGGAGTCCCAAGACTTCCTATCAACACAGACAGCAACCGGGCTGCTATCTGCATGTGGTTGCTGTGAAGGACCCCTAACTCACCAAGGACCCTAGCACCAAAACTTGAGCTTGGCCTTTGTTAGGTGCTCAGTAATTCTTGGCCCACCATCGTGGGCAGTTCCGAAACTGACACTCACCTCACTTATCTGACCCAAGCACCAGGTAGGCACACAGGGCTGGTAGCTCTGGGCTCTAATGCAAGGAGTCTTAGATTCGCCCCACAGATGTGCCTCGGAGAAGTTGTCCGTAACCCAAACTTCTGTGTACAGAATCTGTTTCCCCTGTGACTTCTGAATCCCTGTGGATATGTGTTTTATTTGTCGGGGGCTTCCAGCCGTTCAGATTTAAATTTCTCTCACAATTTCTGCCTCCCTGAGTCTTTCTATAAAGGAGTTAATGACCTACAGAAGAATACTTGAATGTATTACCAGCACTTTTTAAAAAAAATGTTATTTATTTATTTGACAGAGAGGAGACAGCCAGAGAGGGAACACAAGCAGGGGGAGTGGGAGAGGGAGAAGCAAGCTTCCCACAGAGGAGGGAGCCCGATGTGGGGCTTGATCCCAGGTCCCTGGGATCATGACCTGAGCCGAAAGCAGATGCTTAACAACTGAGCTACCCAGATGCCCCAAAAAGCACTTTCTACTTAAGGCCCTAATGTGATGTGGTGTAAAGACCTCAGGCTTTCGAGTCAGACCCATCAGGGTTTAAATCCTGGCTTGACCATGTGAGTCACTTGGGAGCTCAGAGACCCCAGAGAAGTCACTTAACCTCTCAAGGCCTCAGTTTTTTATCTGTAAAATGGGACCAAATTATAACTTGGTTCAGTGTTTTGCAATCTTGTCTATACTTTGGACTCGTTTAGAGAGCTTTAAAAAATGATCAGTTCTTGAGCTGCACCCACAACCGAGTAAATCAGACAGCGGTGGGGGTGGGGGTGAGGGCTTGGGCATCTTAATTTTTAAAAAGCTACCTGGGTGATTCTAATGTGCAGCCAGGGCTCCCCACTGCCGGAGCCCCTGAGCCAATCCTAGTTCAAACTTTCCCCTTACTTGACCTGGGGAACAGTGCCTTACCACCATGGGTCTGGGACAAGCAGGGGGGTCCTGGGCGTGTAGTGAGTCTGAGATCCCACCTCTGGAGGGCAGGACAGGGACTCAAGCACCTTGCTAGCTCATGAGGTATGGCCTGGTCAAGGCAAGAAGCCAGCAGTCCCCTCCCTGGCCAGTGAAAATGAGAGTACCTGTTTCAGTGTTCCTGCCAATCTCAGACTTCCCCAGGGAATTCAGCGGATCTGCTGAAGAAAGGGCTGTAACAGAACAAAGGTCAAGAATGATGTCATTGAGCAAAAGTCACCGAATTTTATTTTGGGCCAGCCTTCCGTTCCGTATCTCTTTTGGTCCTCATCACAATCCTGCAAGAGAGGGATCATCATGTCCACTTTATAGATGAAAGAACTGAGCTCTTCGAGGTTAAGTGACTATATATCTTTTGAGGAGCAGAGCCATGAGTCACACCCAGTCTTGCTACTCCAGAACCCTTCATCTTTCTCCTACCTGTGTGGCCTTCTTTATATCAATACAAGGCTTACTCTAAACTCCCTCCCTGCAAGTTCCTCAGGCCAGACACTGGAGTCACCCATGCCTCCACTTTTTCCCTCACACCCCATGTCTGACTCACTGGATCTACCTTTACAACATACCAAGAGTTTAAGAACGTTGCCACCTCCTTGAGACCACGATGGTCCGAGCACCCCATCAGTCACCTGGGAGACGGACTGGGCTCCCTGCCCCCGCCCTGGTCCACACAGCAGCCGGAGTACCTGGTAAACTGTTTTCCCAACCTTGACTCTACTGGCTTCCATCTCACTCTGGGTAAGCACCAATGTCCCCACCATGGCCCGTACTGCCCTGCACAGTCCTATTCTCTCTCAGGGCTCATCTGCTCATCTGCAGCTTCTCCCTGCTCACACTGCTTTACTTTGCCTCAAACTCTCCAAGCACACTGCCGCCCCAGGCTTCCGCACTTGCTCTTCCCTCTGCCTGGAATGTTATTCCCTCAGCGTCCACCGGGCTTGCTCCTTTCCTCTCTTCAAGGTTTTGCTCAAATGTCACCCTGTTTAAAATTGAAATGAACTCACTGGCACACTCTGTCTGCTCTCCTGCTTTATTTTTCTCCATAACACTCATCACCATCTGGTATATCACTGGCATAAACTTACTGATTGGTTTATTGTCTGTGTTCCGTGACTAAATTTTTACCTCTTTTATTCACGGCTCCATCCCTGAGGGTGCGAACAATACTTAGCATATAGGAGATGCTCAGTAGATACTTGTTGATTGATTGAATGAAAGAATGAATCTAGCCATCGCTCCTGGCTAGTGAAAGGCTGGGGGACTGTGTTAGGGTTGGGGGTGCCCCCAGCTGCTTGCTGTGTCTCCCTCACTTGGTGTTGGTGTCCCCATTTGCAGGTGGTCCCATTTGCAGAACACCCTGGGAAGCCATCTTCTATCCGCTCTCCTCAGGGTCCACCTGGCTTGTCCAGAGTTGCGAGTGTAAGGCAGGTTTTCTTTTTTTTGCTTCAATTTATTTATTTATTTTTAAAATTTATTATTATTTGGGGGGTCATATTTTTATGTCTTTAAAAAATTTTTTTTATTTTTATGTTAATCACCATACATCACATCATTAGTTTTTGTTGTGTTCCATGATTCATTCTTTCTGCATAACACCCAGAGCTCCATGCAGAACGTGCCCTCTTTAATACCCATCACCAGGCTAACCCATCCTCCCACCCCCTCCCCTCTAGAACCCTCAGTTTGTTTTTCGGAGTCCATCGTCTCTCATGGTTCATCTCCCGCTCCGATTCCCCTCTTCATTCTTCCCCTCCTGCTATCTTCTTTTTTTTCTTAACATATATTGCATTATTTGTTTCAGAGGTACAGATCTGAGATTCAACAGTCTTGCACAATTCACAGCACTCACCATAGCACATACTCTCCCCAGTGTCTATCACCCAGCCACCCCATAACTCCCACCACACCCTCCACTCCAGCAACCCTCTTACCCCACCCCCACTCCAGTAACCCTCCTACCCCACCCCCCATTCCAGCAACCCTCAGTTTGTTTCCTGAGATTAAGAATTCTTCATATCAGTGAGGTCATGTGATACATGTTTTTTTCTGATTGACTTATTTCGCTCAGCATAACACCCTCCAGTTCCATCCACACCGTTGCAAATGGCAAGATCTCATTCCTTTTGATGGCTGCATAATATCCCATTGTATATATATATACCACCTATTTTTATCCATTCATCTGTCCAAGGACATCTTGGCTCTTTCCACAGTTTGGCTATTGTGGACATTGCTGCTATAAACATCAGGGTGCACATACCCCTTTGGATCCCTACTTTTGTATCTTTGGGGTAAAAATACCCAGTAGTGCAATTGCGGGATCGTATGGTAGCTCTATTTTCAGCTTTTTGAGGAACCTCCATACTGTTTTCCAGAGAGGTTGCACCAGTTTGCATTCCCACCAACAGGGTCAGAAGGTTCCCCTTTCTCCGCATCCCTGCCAACATCTGTCGTTTCCTGACTTGTTAATTTTAGCCATTCTGACTGGTGTGAGGTGGTATCTCATTGAGGTTTTGATTTGGATTTCCCTGATGCCGAGCAATCTTGAGCACTTTTTCATGTGTCTGTTGGCCATTTGGATGTCTTCTTTTAAGGCAGGTTTTCTTAACCTTGGCATGGTTAGGCTGGATGTTCAGGGCTGGATGGTTCTTTGTGATGGGGGCTGTCCGTGGGTAGGAGGTTCTTCAGCAGCATCCTTGTCTTCTGCTCACTAAGTACCAGGAGCATCTCCCTCTCCCTGACTTGTGCCAACCAAGAAAGGCTTCAGGTGTTGCCAAATATCCCTTGCGGGGGCAAAATCACCCTCCGTTGAAAAACTGCTCTGGAGAGCGAGGAGTGGATGAGTCAGGAGGCCTGTGGGACATCAGCTGCTGGTAGGGCCATGGTCTATGGATCACTACAAGCTTCAAGGATCTCCGGTGGGCTCTGAACTCATCCAGTAATGCAAGTCCTCTCTTGGTTCTTCCGGGTGAATGACTAAGCCGCTCACTTGTGCCTCTTACTGGGCTTACCTCTCATTGACCCACTAACCGCGGCATAGCGCAGCAGCCTTGGAGACAGGTGGTCTGGATTCGAAACCAAATTCCACCCTTGTGCGCCATTGCACCTAGCTCATCGGGCTTGGGGGTTCCCCAACACAAAGCCTGCAGGGAGCTCAGCACAAGGACAGGCACATGCTAGTGTTTAATAAAGGGCAGCTCTTGTCACTAAGTGAGTGGGACAGAGTGAACACGTGTTCACAAGTGAAAATTTGTTTGTAACTGGAGTTAACCGAAGGCTTTAATTTGGTGCCCTACCCCCAAAGTCTGATGCCAAGCCCCATGGGGGGCACAGCCGAGCTCCCACTGCACCTGGACCCTGCAGCAGGAGGGGAGGGTTGTGGCTGTCCGTAGAGAACCTTGGCAGCCTATGTAGTCTTGAACTGGTGGTGACTTCCACTTGTCACTGTTCTTACTTTTTAATTATAAATTACCATTTGTTTAGTTTCATCATTACCAATTTAGTTTGTTGTGGGTTGTTTGCTTAACAGCAGTAATTTGGGCTTATGCTTTTTCAATGGCTGAGCTTCAAGGCACGTGTGCTTTGCACTTCAACTATGAGTCATCTACCTCGTTCCTGAAGCAAATCTGTTTCCAGTCTTTCCCCCAAATAGCTTGTGCTGCAACACTTCCAAATTATCTGCGAGTTCTCCTCCCACTGGAACATGAGAACAGATGGGCAGGAGGCTGTGGGTCCTTTTACCTTGTGTAGGTGGGCAAGAGTCAAAGAGGAGGAGATGCTGTTCTAGATGGATTTTTCCCCCTTCCTCTCCTTCTATGGATGGTGGAAACTGAGGCCCAGAGAGGTGAAGGGTCAGAGATCACACCTAGTCACTAAAATCAAGTTTTCTCAATTACCTGTGCAAGGTTTCTTCTGCTCATCACGTTACCTGCATAGGCCAGGACCCCTCCTTCTTGAGGACTTTGGGTCCCCCACAAAGGTGGCCTGAAATTGCCTAACATGGGGGTGGGGACTCATTTTGGATCTTCCAATATGGTGCTGGTGTATACTTGATTGTTGTGTGCAAGTGTTGGGGCTCTGGGGTCAGATTACTTTCTAGGTATGTGACTTGGGCAAGTGATTTAATCTCCCCATGCCTCAGTTTCCTCATTTGTAAACTGAGGATAGTGACAGCACCTACCGTCCAAATTTGGAAGAATTCAATCAGACAATTCCTGTAGGGTGCTCAGCACAGTGTCCGACACAGAAAATGCTCAGCGGATGATGAGCATTTTTCAGATGTTCAGAGCTGATGTTGCATTCCCATCTGGAGCCTCTTAGGAGAAAGAAAAACTTGCAAAGCTTTCAAGTTTATAAAGTAATTGCCTTTGCAGTGTCCCTTTTGGTCCTCAAAATGATCCAGGGAAAGATTTTGTCCCCATTTAATAGGAAAACTGCACCCCAGAGTTGTGGGATTCAAATCCTAGAGGGCTTTCCAAACAGATCCCTTCTGCTCCCGACCTGTCTGTACTCAGTCTTGCCTCCGCATGCCTCCTCCTCCCAGACAAGCCACTCTGCAGTGGGACAGCCCAAAGCTGCTGCCCACACCTTTCTAGGTCACTTGGAGATGCGTGGGTAGACTCTGTCTCCCAACTAGATGCATGTGACCTTAGCAGAAATAGCAGAGACTCTCTGCTAGTTCATTGTTTAAAACATATCCAAGAGAGGGCAGCAAAGAGCAGAACAACCCTCTGAGGGGTCCCATCTTCCTGGCTGATAAAAAGGGGTCTGGGATAGGGTCTGGGGTGTGCTTGGGAGAGGGGCTGGCAGATTGTGCACAGACTGCAAGCTTCCCCTGAAGGCTGGGAGCTGCAAGCACCACTCATGGGTGGGGAGAAGTCCCTAGGCATCTCTGCTGCTCTGGCCCCAGCTCAGCAAATGTGCACAGGAACCACCTTCCTCTGAAACTGTAGCTAATAAAAAAAGACATAAAAGAAGGGAGATTAAGCCGGCACAGCAGAGACCCAGGTTAAGGGACAGCTTGTAGCTGGGTTGCGGTAGAACTGAGGGGATTCCCTGAATCTCATTGCATCCTGGAATGCAATTACCACCAGAGAGGTAGTCACATCTGTTGTTAGACTGGAAGACAGGAGCTTGCTCCAGAGAGAAGGAATCAGGATTTTGTCCTCTCCTGCACTGAGGGAGGGTTGGGGAGCTGGCTGATAGGAACATTCCAGGCTTTACTGATGGAGTGGGGAGGAGGGGTAATGTTTACAGAAGACCTACTGTGTGGCAGGCATTCTGCCAGGCATCTTACCTTCCTTTATGTGCTTCGGCCACACTAACATTCTTGTCCTCTCAAAACCAACTGTTCCTAGAGGGGAGGGGGTTGGGAGGGTGGGTTAGCCTGGTAATGGGTATTTAGGAGGGCACATTCTGCATGGAGCACTGGGTGTTATACGCAATGAATCATGGAACACTACATCAAAAACTGATGATGTAATGTATGGTGATTAACATAACAATAAAAAATTTAAAAACCCCCCCAAAACCCACTAACTCCTCCTCCCCCAGGGCCCTTGCACGTGCTGCTCTTCCCATTTATTCTCCTCGCTTGCTTTTTGGCATAAATGTCTCCCTAACACCATTTAAATTTTAGCTTAAAGTTTGCTTGAAAAGGAAAAGTCTTCTCCAATCCTAGCTAAAGCCCCCTCTCCATAAAACATTTTGTTTATCTGCCTCCCACCACTAGAACGTAAGCTCCCTGATGGTAGGGATTCTTTCAGACTTGTTCATGGCTGTGCCCAAGGACAGTCCCTGGCACATAGTATGTACTTGACAGACAGCTCTCCCTACCTGGAGGCTGGGTCCTTTTCCCGTAGAAGTTTTTTTTTTTTTTTAAAGATTTCCTTTACTTATTTGAGAGAGAGCACACAAACAGGGGGAGCTACAGGCAGAGGGAGAGGGAGAAGCAGGCTTCCCACTGATCAGGGAGCTTGATGTGGGGCTTGATCCCAGGACCCTGGGATCATGACCCGAGCCAAAGGCAGAGGCTTAACGGACTGAGCCACCCAGGTGCCCCTCCCCTGGAGTTTTATGCCAGCCTCACAAATGCTCTGGCAGGTGGCATAACTATTCCATTGTGCACATGAACAAAGAGAGGATCGGGGAGCACAAAGGGACTTGCTCAACCACTAAGTGATGGAGTGGGAACATGAACTAGGCTTTTGAGTTCAGAGCTGTACCTTCTGATATACTACACTGAGACAGAGATCCCAGATCAGCATAATGGAATGACACTAACCATCAGCATCACCAGATCCCTTCAGTTTCAAGCAACCTCAGGTCCTACCTTGGCATTCTAAGGAGATGGTGCTGAAAGAAGAAAGTGCTGACCACCCGACATGCATATGTCATGTTGCCCTGGTATCCTCTCTCCTAGGGAAAGTTCATCTGTGAGATGAAAGTCTCTGTGAGAGCTTAGCTAATGTGGGCCCCTACTTTGCCCCTGACTCATAGAGGTTGTTCACTCTTTAGGGGACTGATACAACCAGGTCCTGATTGTGCTCAGTGGAGAAGTAAGTCACCCTACAGAGTCTTGCAGTTGCCTCGTGGAGGCTGGGGTGGCTGCCATGTGAGACTCGGGGTGAACAAGACTCGCTCAGATGACATTGACATTCGTTTCAGCCCAATACCATCATAACACAAGTCTCCTTGCAAGGGAACACCTCCCCCATGCCAGAGGGGCAGCCCATTTCTTTCAGGTTATAGCAGATGAAACAAAATTCCTAGACCAGCAGAGGACACAGACATCATCCGGAAGCGGGCTTACGTGGCTTCATTCCCCTCACAGCCCATGGTTGTCTACAAGAGAGCCCTGGGACCACACCCACCAGGAGGCTGAGCCCGAATCCAGGCTCTGGCACAAGCCTGCCTCCCTCATTTTCCGGCTCTGACTTGATGCCCCCATTCTAGTTATTGGGCAAACCTATCTGATACACTTGGACTCTGCCTGCTACTCAGGCTCAGCTCTGGAAATAAAGACACAAATAAGACACAGTCCTGCCTCCAGGGAGCTCAGTCCATTGGGGCAGACGTGGGGAGTGGGTTAGAGCATGAAGACACCCCTGGAGAGATGCCTGACACAGGGGAGACAGGAGGCTGCAGATGTCATGGCAGGGGTATCTGGATATCAGAGAATGGTGTCCTGAATGAGGACAGGGAGAAGTTTTCAAGGTGGAGAGACAGAGGCATGACCTTCTGGGTGGAGAGAGACCAAGTCCCAGTTTCTTCAGGAGCCTGTGTCCTGCCTGTTAGCTCCCCTCCAAGAGGTGGCCTCACTTCCTGCAGACCGACTTCTCAGACCCGCCTCTCTGTGGGCCTGGCGCTCCCCACACTGACTCATAGGGCATCTCTGGCCCCCACCTGCACCTGGGGAAACTCCCATGTTGCCTCTGCTTGACCTTCTCAAGGGGACCACTTACTAGATGCCATCCATCTACTCTTGCCACTGGGCATTTGGCACCAAGCGATTTCCATATGCCATCCCATTTGCTCATTCTTTCATCCACTCACGCATTCATGTGGCATGTATTTACTGCACACCTCCTAGGTCCTGGGTGCTGCTCTAGGCCTGGGAGACACAGCCTTGAACCAAACAGACATGAGCTTGGGGAGCTCAATCCTACGGGAGTAGATAATCAGTGAAGAAATGAGCGAAACAGAGAACACATCAGAGGATGCTCAATGCTGCGGAAAAGGCAGGGCTTTGGAAAACAGTGCCGAGGCGCGGATGTCAGGGATGGTGGCATCCTTAGGTAGGTGGTCAGGATGGCCTCACTCAGAGATCAGTAAAGATCTAGAGGGAGTGAAGGAGCAACCCATGCAAATATCTTGAGGAAAAGTTCCAGGCGGAGGGAATAGCGAGGCAAAAGCCTCAAGGATCCTTGCATCTTCAACTCTGGTCAACCTTTTAAGTTGAGGAAACCAGGCTGCGCGCCTTGCCCTAAGTTATGTAACTAAATTCTGTGGGCATGTGTCCTGCCACAAAGCCCTACATGGCCGCATCTTGCCACAGCTCATCTTCCCTCACACTGGGCTCCAAATTCCTGGCAGGCATGTCCCCCTGCCTGTGGCCTGGCCCGGGCGTGTCCAAGCCTGGACGTGTGTCTGGTCACCCATCCCCTTCTCTCTCTTCCTGGCCCGCCCTGCGCTCTGGGCTGACAGTGGAGACTGAGCTTGCCTCACTTTTGACAGGATGGCAGTTTCTGTATTTAGGCAACTCATGAATCTTCCTGGGATTCTGATGAGTTCCTGTCTTCCTGGGCTCTCCTAGGAATCACTTTTCCCTGTGATTCAGATGCTAATGTCCCCCGAGGTCTTTCCTGCCAGAGTAACTGCCAGGGGGGATTGGAGGTGGCCGAACTTGCTCTCCTCAAGGACTGAACTTCTTTGGGTGCAAGTTGCGGGCAGGGATGGCAGTTGCTTGGGAGGGAGGGTTAGAGAGCTCATCAGGTGGTCTGGAAACAGCCGTCCCTGAAACCACACGCACACGCACACTTGCATGCACACGCACACTTGCACGCACATGCACACATGCATGCACACATACACCCTTCCTGACTGTTGCAGGAGCTTGTCGAAGGTTCTGGAGCTTCCCAGCAGCTGAGTGCTGTGTCTTGTAATTGAGCCCTTCGGGGAATAATAACCCTCCCATCAAGACCCTCTTGGAATTAGCAACCGCTGGAACCCCCTGTGAGCAACCTACCAAGGCAGGGACTTCAGAGCAACCCTTGACTTTTCCATGTTCAAATTTTCCTAGCCTTCCCATCATCATTAGGAGAATGCCATTTAGCCATTCCTACTCCCTTGACACGTTTGTAACCTCCAGTGTAGGGATCAAAACCCCATTCTTTCTCAGCATATTCTCTTCAGCCGTTCCCTTGGTTTGTGAGTCTGTTTTGATTATTTTCACTATCTCTATCATCTTCAATACATTGAGAGAGGTTTGAGACTTAAGAACAACAGGCAGTAAGTGAGCATCTGGCATAGAGCCTGGCAGCTGGTGCATAGGCTCCACTTGGCACTGGGATCCTACCTGCGTCTGCTCTGAACTCAGGGATCCACGATGGGCACTCTCTGCACCAGGAGGCTTGTGTCCTGGGTTTGCCTGCTGACCCTGGTCAGGTCTGACCTGAAGGCCAGCTTTCCCCCTTGTTGGCTCTGGCTTGGTTGGGGGGGGAGGTGAATAGTCTTGCTGGGCCAGTCTGAGATTCATAGGACACTGGCCCTAGCAGGGCACTCAAACTTGGTCCATTCCAACTGTCTCCAAGCTCATATGAGAAAACTAAGGCCCCAAGATGGACCATCATGGGATGGCTCAGTCTTGGGCCAGGCTATCTTCTAAGATGCTGTACATGTGCATTTGTGAATCCATAGGCTGCAGGGGCCTTTTTAGCGTTTCAGAGGCTGGATGGGAAGGAGGGAGTCTGGTGGAGGTAGGAGGTCTGGCTAGTCTTTAAGTGGTCTCAGCCCATGAATCAGCTGGAAAAGCCTGCCTTTCTGGGTTCCTGCCGCTCTAACTAAACACCTTCTCACCCATTTAAGACACTCAGTTCCAGACATCTCTTTTTGGTGCCTCTGCTAAGAGCCTCAGCCACTTTTTGATGAGAGGCACAAGGACAGTAAAAGGTAGTGGAGGACTGACCTTTCCATAGAAGTGCTGATCAATGGGGGGTGTTCCCTGTAGGCTACTTTTAGAGCTGACTTTCATCCATTCAGTCAGTCAATCATTCACTCAATAATTATTTATTGGAAACCCACTGAGATAGTCCAAACAATGTGTGCAGGTGGGAAGGGGTCAAGGGTATAAATGGTAGAACAAAGGTCTTAATGATTTGGTGAGCACCTTCTCAATTACTGTAGAGGACACTGTAATACACTGATATGTTACATGGTAATTCATAGGAGAGATTAGGCATGCATGCAGTCTGGACACATCTTTCAGGTTTGAATCCTTGGACGAGATATTTAATAATAATTGCTATAATTTATAGGGCACCTGTGCCTGGCACTTGACCAATCACTTTTCCAGAATTTACTCAGTTGCTTTAATTTTTAATTTCCTCATCTAGAAAATGGGAAAGATAATTTTGTCTTTACCTGATGTTGTGAGAATTAAGTACATCAATAGTTATAAAGTCACAAACACATTGCTTGACCAGTAAGAGGTACTTATAAAATGTTATTTCCCTTCCTTTTCTTGTTAGCTCTGTGGTAGCTCTTAGGCAAGAGAGAGAAGTATCTAAGGACATAGATAATGAGCAAAGTTGAAAGTCAAATTCCAAAGGATAGTTATGACCAAGTACTATGGATGTCGAAAAGAGGAAAAACTTCTCTTTAGCTGGGAAAATGAAGAGGTGCCTGGTTTCACCTTTCTTCTGGGGTCCTGAAACCTATCCTCCCACCCCAACTGCAGGTGTCTCTGAGGTCCTGGCATGCCTTATGCCCCGGGTCCCCTGAGTGAAGGCAGGACCTATTCCCCTAGGCCTTCAAATAAAGCCCACCCCTCCTGGCCTCATCCTTACTGCAACTGGATGGAGATCTGCTACAGGGAAGTATAGTGAGAGCTGAAAGAGCAGGAAGAGCCCAGTCTGACCAAACAGAACCCTCCTGTCTTGCACAAGAGGAGTAGAACAGCATCACATAAAGGCAGTTCTGCAGAATTTATCTCAACAACTCATCAGAGAATGTCAAATTTAACTAAAGCATTAAAGATGGCAGTGATTTGCTTGTTTCCTCTGAAGTGTTAAAAAAGAGGCAGGATTTTGACTTGCTCTCATGAAAGCATACATTGGTAACAGACTGGAATCGCAGAATCACAATATCTTATAGGTTAAAAGGAACAGCAATGCTTATCTCCCAGGCAGGCAGTGATGACCACATGAGACAGTGTGTGTGAAGTTTCACTTACAGGGTTTGGCACACAGTAGGCACACACTTCCTGATTATGTGATCCAACCGCTTTGATTTCAAGATGAAATGTCAGGCTAGCACATGACACTTAACATGTCCCAAACCACATTTTTCATCTGCACTTCCTCTTTCGCTGGCTCCTGGTAGCATCAAACCAGCCCCTTCTCCCATATGTGCCATTTCTCTTGGGTGTGCCATGCCTACAAGTGGTGAGACAGACATAACCAAAGCTCTCTCCTTTTTTGACCTCTCTTCCTGACCTTTCTTCAGTCACTTGCCAACTTGCAGGGGCTCTACCCCTACAGGGGTCCCCGGTTCTGCTTCTAGCTTCTCACATTGCCACCACCACCTTTGTTGAGGTACTTGTAATTTCTCACTTGGACCACTGTCACAACCCCAAAAGTGTCCCTTAACACTGCACCTCCAGTTTTGTGTCTCTTCTCTCCAAATTCTACCCATGATGTCAAATGGAATTTTCCAAAGGCAACTCTGCTCTCACCCCTTTATTCAAAAAACTTCAATGACTCCCCACTGCCTACTGCATTAGGTACAAATTCTTCACTCTGGCTTTCAAGGCTTTATCCCATAGTGCTCAGGCTGTCCTCCCCAGACGTTTTTTTGCATCTCCCATGGATAAAGGCTACGCTCAGCAAAACCAGATCATCACCATTTCCCAAATGTGGACTCACTGCCTCGCTTTCCCACCTCCAGACCCTCTGCCTGACATGCCCGCTCCAATCTCTATGTGCCCCCACCACATCCTCTGGGGCCCTTCAAATGCCATTTCCTGTAGGAAGAACCTCCTCTCATCTTCAACCAGGTGTTATCTTTTCTCTGTGAATTCACAGTACATGATGGCTTGGACCTCTCCTGAGACACTCTTCCCAGTGGACCTTGCCTTATGGGTATTTGTGAAAAGGTCTTACTTCCCATGGAGAGCAGGAATGAAATTGAACTAATTTTTACTTCCTTACAGTACAAAGCAAGGCTGTGTACCCTATAGGCACCATGCAAGTGTCAGCTGATTTACATTGTAGCCTGGGAAATGGGATTTCCCACTGACTGGCCAGGTCATCTGAATCTTTCTCTACCTTTCTGGGTAAAGCTGGAGTTATCTACTGCTCAGGGAGAGATTTCTTGAATTCTGGAGACTCTAGGGACTGCCCTGTGCTGGCTGGTAATTGCCGATATTATAAACTTGTCAAGCTCGGAAAGCCCTGACACATCATATTCTCTAATTTTACAGAAGAAGAAACTGAGGCTCAGAGAGAGCAAGTGACTTGTCCAGGGTCACACAGAGGCTGAACTTTGACTAGAACTTTAGAGACAGGAGACGTATTCAACATTCCTAGCCGAATGGGCTGATTCATTCAGTCAGTCATCTGTTCAACTTCCTTCATTAAGCGCTAGATACCTGCCAGTCACTGTGGGTTCAGAGATAAGAAAGAGTCCCTGTCCTCAAGAGACTTATAGGCTGGATGGTGTGCAGATGGAAGGAGCAGCTATGTTAATAGACAATCTGCAAGGAGAGGACAGGGTGATGGGAGAACAGAGGAGGGCACCTCACCCAGCTTTTGGTCAAGGGTAGAGGTTGTGTCTTCCATGGCCTCGGGGGCCACCCACATCCTCCTGCCCCAGTTCAGAGGGATGGTCCAGCCTCTGTTGTGCCTCTGTGTTCCAAGTCCTCTCCCACAGTCCATGCTGCAGAGACAGTGTTTGACTGAAATAATGAAATGGAGAAAGAAGCTTTATGCCCCCCCCCCAAGATTTGCTCTAAAGATTCAGTTAGACAAGGGACATTAACCACTTAGCTTAGTGCCTTAGAGACAGCAAGCCCTTACTAAAAGTTAGCTATTATTACTACAAATAAGAAATTAGAGGCTCAGGGAAGTTATGAAATATGCCCAAAATAAAGCAGCTAGTAAGCTGGGGAACTGGGCTTTCAACCCAGGTCTAGACAGAGCCTCTTCTTCAAAGCCCTCCTCTCTCCATCTGCCACCCAGAGATAAATTGGAGACCCCTAGTGTCACTTGCAGCCCTTTAGCTAATGGAGACCATCCCACGAAGGCCCGAGGTCAGTGAAGCCCCTGCTGTATTCCCAATCCTTCTCTTGTGCACACATAAGGGGGATTTGGAGAAGAGATCTGTTTTGGGGGCCTCTCACCCTGCTTCTTGGTCCAAGCTCACATTCCCAACCCTCACTGCTACTTCTGGTAGCTCCAGTTTTCATCTAGTCTCCACTGTAATAACATCCTTGGGAATAGTAATTCTTGCAGCCCTGGGTGGGCCTTTGGTGCCCTTTTTACCATAAAGTGCATAAGGTCCGCCAAGATGAGTCAATCCACTTCGGAGTCCTATGCTAGGAAGGCAACAGAGGAGAGAGAACTTTCTGGAAGTTCTCCAAGAATCTCCTTGCAGACTGTGGAAACAACAGAGAGGACTCTATTCCTAGCAGTGCTGGAAACACACAGGGTCACTTTGTAGGAATGGAAGCCCTTCCAAGAGAACCAAGTATGGCTAAGCCATCCTTTTGGTACTTTCTTACCCAAGCTCTATTCACCTAAATTTTTATTTGTTTTTGTGGAAATGCCCAGCAGGGTGAGCTAAACATTGAGGGAGACTCATGATCCCAGTGACAAGACCCTGATTCAGAAGGACGCAGTATGCCCAAGTCTAGATGTACAAAACCCATCGATGATTACTTATGTTACAGATTCACCTTCAAATTCCCTTCAAATAGGAAATGTGTTCCCATTGTCATTTAAAAAATAGATCATTAACTATTTGACTAGGAGATGGGGAAGCAGGAGGCCAGATAAAAGTAAATGCCCAAGTAGGAAAAAGCTACCAACTGAAGGTCCTTTAGGACAGATCTCAAGATGTAGCCAGAAAGGGAAGGGACCTTAGTCCTTTACAGTTTTATCTCTGTAGCATTCACCTCCTCCTGTCATGCAGGCTCCACTGAGGCATTTTTCTGAATATTTGTGCAGCTCTCTCACAATATATACCGAGGATCTGAGTCTCCTATATCCTCCCTCAGCAGAAGAGAAGATGAAAGAAAAGAAGAAGAGGAAAGAGGAAGAGGAGGAAGAGGAGAAAGAAGAAAGACCCACAAGAAAGGGCTAGAAACAGCAAGAGAGAGCATGAGAATTTCTCCCATTTGGGTTTCAAAGATTTCATAGGTTATAAAGGGCCAAAGATCAGGTGGCCCAAACCCTCGTCAACACCTTTCTACAACATTCACATCAAATGTTTACTCCAGTTTTGCTGGTGATGGGGAGCTTTCTACTTCCCAAGGCAACTCCCTACACTTTGTCCAGCCTTGAACAATTGGAAGTTGCTCATGTTAAGCCCAACATATGGAGCTCCATATACCTGACCTTGATACCTGACCTTTCCACTCCAGAGGCCTTCAGATATGTGACATTGTGGGCCTCAACCAAAGTACACAGGTGTCAAGGCTGGCATTGGCTCCACAGGGGCCAATATCTGAATGCTCAAGAAGGCATTAAACCCCTTAATGCACTGCTGATTTGATGCATCTCCTCTGTGATCCTGAGGGAAAGCAAGAGAGTACCAGGAATTGGAAGACTCAAGTTTTCAAGCTTACTCTGTTACTGCTCTCTCTAGCAGCCAGTAAATATTAATTCCTAGGTTAAATATTAATTCCCTAGGTTAATATTAATGGAAATGTCCAGCAAAGTGAGCTAATCACATCAGGGGAGACTTATGAGCCAAATGGCAAGACCTTGGTTCACAAAGACTCAAGACACCGACGTCTAGATGTATAAAGTCTATTAATCTAGGAAATCTCATCAAAGACCATGGTTTCAGCTGACTAGCAAATTCCTATCTCTAGCCCAAACTCCTTGGGGCTCTAGATTAGTGAATCCCACTGCTTTTTAATAGTGTTTTAATACTTTTGGAGGCTCTTCAAAATCAATATGCCCAAACTTGGTCATCTTCTGGGGACCCAATCCCAATGAATGGGGCTGTCATGCATCCAACTGCACAAGAAAAATTACCTTTCCAACCTTCTCTGTCAACATCCTCTCACCCAATCCATTGCCAAGTTCAACTGGTTTTACCTCCGTCACCATCATCACTGTGTTCATGACCTGGGCTCCTCTACTTGCCTCCTCCCAGGTCTCCCTGCATCCACATTGGCCTTCTTCCAATGGATTCTCCGAATTAAAGAGTGATTCCTTCAAAACGCAAATCTGATCGTATCTTCCTGCTTAGAATTGCTCACGGGCTTGCACTGTTCTCAGGATAGAGACACAACCTTTGAACACGCGGTCCAAACCCTGCAACATGCCTCAGTCTGTTTCTAGCTATCTCTAGCCTCATCTCATTCTGGGCTCCACCCCCTCCCCACACAAGGTCTTTGTAAACATTCTTCCCTCTGCCTGGAAAGCCCTTCCTTACCCCCACAGCCTTCAAATTCAGCTTAATGGCCAATTTTCCTCCTCATACACTCTCGTAGCACCGTGACCCCCTCCCTTATTGCACTGGTCGGGGTTGCACTGTTCATTTTCACTTGTGTAATTCTTTGATTACTGTCTGTCTCTCCAAGTTTTAGACTGCATGAGGGGCAGGAGCAATGACTGTGGATCTGCTCATTATTGCATCATTCTTCTTGGTGGTACGGGACCTGCTACATAGACAGAGCTTTCCTAATAGCTCCTAATGGCATGGATGAGTAATACATCCTGCACATATGTCCTAAAGCTTAGGGAGGCACTGATATGCCCAGCCTCACCCTTGCCATAGGCAGCAGATGGCCGTGGCAAAAATAAAGCCCAGCTCTGCACAGCAGATGGGCAGCTCACCAAGCACAGTGGGTAAGGTGGTGGTTTTTACTCTAGAATAGGCACACGTTGGCAAACCTAGACATGGTGTGCAGACACCAGCCTGGGAGGTATATCCTTATCCTGGGGGACACAGTCATAGAGCAGGCCCTCTGGATAACCACTTTGTCCCTCAAGAGAACACCCTGCAGGGGCAATACCTTCCCTTCGGAGTTTATGAGAACTTTTTGGCTCTCAGCTCTTACAGTTCAGACAGCTCAGTAGCATGGTTTAGTGCAGTTGTTCTCAAAGTATATTTCCCAGACCAGCAGCCTCAGCATCTTTTCTGAACCTGTTAAAATGAAAGTCCTCAGGCCCCACCATGGTCCTTCTGAATCAGAAATTCTGGGGGTGGGGCCCAGCAACCCAAGTTTTAATGAGTGCTCCAGGTTGTCTATTCATTTCATGCAAAAGTTTGAGATCCACAAACGTATCAGAAAGCACAACACTGGGAGATGCAAACCACACTTAGAATCCTGCCTGGCTGTGGGTCCTGAACCAGTTCCCTGACCAGTTTGAACACAGTTTTCTCCTCTGTGAAATAGGGACATTACTCCCTTCCCCACGGTGATACTGTGAGAATTCTCATGTGATGTGCCTGGCATACTGCAGGTGTCCCATGAATGTCATTTTCTTTCCTTCTTATTTTATAAACGAAGAGGCAGACTCTGACGTCTGGGTGTATGGAGAGCATGTGGGAGAAGCAGGGAGGAATGCAGTCGGTTGATTCCTTCTCCTGGACCACACCACCTTGCACAGGCTGCAGGGTGTTGGCAATGTGAAGAGTGTGTCAGTACAGCCTGACTGATGTAAGGACAGCCAGCCAGGAAAAGGAAAACAAAATCACAACAGCTCCAAACTGTAGCGGGTGCTGAGCTCATGGGGCCTTCTCCATCTGAGCTGCTGAGGATACTGAAGGCACCAGCGGAAGGCGAGGGTTTGGGGGCCCCCGTGAGGGCCGCTAGTCCTCAGGGGGATATAGGGGGTGCATTTCTCTTGGCCCCTTTCCTGCCTCTTGGAGCATGGGCTGTGAAAGAGGCATCAGTGGCTGAATGTTCATAGAAAAACAGAATGCTTTGAAGCTGTGAGAAGCTTGTAGAAGACAGACGGTCAGTCCAATGATTAAGAGTACCCACATGGAACCCAACAGATCTGTGTTCAAAGCCATTTAAATGGCTGTGAGATCTAGGACAAATGTCTTAATATTCTTGTGTGTCAGTTTTCTCATTGGTAAGATGAGGGGGAGAGAATACCACCTTCCACTCAGGTCTGCTGTGAGGATTAAAAAAACAAGTTCTGTAAAACTGCCAACACCATGCCTAACACAGCATAAGGCCTCCAGGTGTGCTGCTCCCTTTCCCCAGCCTTGGCCTCTGCCACTCATTCGTGTACCCCGGACAACCAGATGATGGGAGCCTTGGATTTGCCCACTGCCCCATTAACCTGGTTGAGTGAGGGCTTCATGAGTCCCTCCCCTGCCTCAAGGTTCTACTCTGTGTTGTGGGAAACAAAGTGTGTGCCTTCTGTTGGCCCAGAAAACCTCAAAGGGAGATTGCGTGAAAGATACACTGACCTCCCGGGAACCACTCATTTAGCAAGACTCAGAAGTTCTGAAATTCACCATCATTTACTCTGTGAGATGTGCTGTATTCATGCTGGAGATACCAGATCAATAAGATATGGTCCCCACGCTCAGGGAGCTCATATCTTAGTGGGCTTCAGAGAACTCCGTGGCTTTGGTGCTACTCTGTGTTCACTGGGGCTGTCCACGGACAGCCTCTCCTCCCAGGCACATGCTAGGGTGACTGTACTCCCCTGCAATGTGATGTCTCCCCATCTGGGACTTACTGTGCCCAGTGAAAGGAAACAGTGCATGTCACTGCAGGGAGGACATTTTAAGAGCCTGTGCAATTTGTTCCCTCCCCCTGCCCTGGGGACCAGAGAAGAGCTCAGGTGGAGATGGAGTTTGCGTCCCCGAGTGACCTGCTATCTATCCATGTTGGACACGTAACAGGAGCCAGAAATGATTTCAGAGACCCCGGGGGTTATTTCCTACCATGGCATGACCTTGCCTGTTTTAACGGACCCAGCTGCCAAGCACCACGCTGGCCCTGATGTCTTTGTCATTATGCACGAAACCTCCCTTCTGCCTGTCCCCCACTCCCGCCATTGATAGAGCTCCCTTTATAAGAATTTAAAACTCTAAGCAATTAAGATGCTATAAATTGAAGTTCTTTCCAATGAATAAAATTACTCTTATTTCTAATGAATATGAGATAGCTTACATGAAGCTAAGTACTCTGGTGATTAAAATAGCCGACATAGATATCAACATTTCTTCTTCCACTGCTAAAGCGGCCTATTAAACTGGTACTCATTAGGCATTTTGCTTTTGCAAAAGCTCTCTTTCTGACACTGATCCTTTGCACTGTCTTTGACCCAAGGTCTGCTCCAGCTTGAGATGCTTCTCTCCTCCTCATCTGTGTAGGGGGCATGTCTAGACCCTTCCGTCAAGGAACTGACGGCAAAAGCAAGTCCTGTGGATACTGTGTTCCCCCAATTTCCAAAGGCTGTCCTGAGTTAATGCCATTTTCTTTATAAAAGCACTGTTTTCCACTTTACTGTTATTTGTTTTGCCTTTGCAGAACTATAGAGATAAGATAATTCAGAAAGAGGAAAAAAAACCCCTTCTTTTTGGAGCTTTTAGCAGATTGAAATGACTTCATGTGGTGCCCACATTTAGAAAGAAGTTGCTCTACTACCAAAGAGGCAGCACTTTTGAGGTTGTTAAAGCTTTCCCGTTCATGCACCAGGTCTAGCTGTTGCCTCCTCCCAGTGTCTGAGGAGCCCACTCACTGCCTTCTCCCCCCACCCCAACTGGCCCCATCGGCGCTTATCTGGATGGCCCACTGGGCTCCTAAGCAGTCTCCAAACCCTCAGCCTTGCTGCAGTATCCACCTTGCAGCCAAGAGTGACCTTTCTAAAAATATAAATCTGAAATTTTTATGCCCGTTCAAAATCCCTCTCCATCATTTTCTGGAACTAGCCCAATTTTGGCATCCTTCTATGACCCAGTCTCTGCTCATCTCTCCACTTATGTCCCTGCCTCTCTTCCTTCTACCAAGCAAGCTGTGAGCCCCAGAAAGAGGCCATATTTGTACCTCCTGGCTTTGCACAGGTTTCCCCTTCTTGGAATGTCTTTATCTCCCCTTCTCTAGCTAACGTTATTCATCCTTTCCATCCCCACTCCTCCTCTGACAAGTCTCCATTTTAACCTTTCAAGACTGGGCTGATGCCATCCTGCAGGATTTCCTATAGGGTGGTCCCACTTTCCACACTGTGCTGAAATTGATCACTTGTACTTCTTCTCCATTCTCTTTGTGAACTCTTTGAGGGCAGGGAGCAGGTCTCGTTTATCACAGGAGGTGCTTGGTAAGCACTTGTTGAATATGAGTAAAGGAACTTATCTCATTTGGTCTTGATGACAATTCAGGATGTAGGCAGAGTAACAATTATCCCCAATTTCATAGGTGAGGAAAGTGAGGCTCAGAACACATAGACTGAACACCATCTTTTCATGACCTGATGCACCCACAGAGCCCTTTGTCTGAATGTCCCATCCTCAGAGCACTTCAGAATGTCCACCACAGGAAGGGGGAGCATGAGCCCCAGTCAATCTCTCTCTCTCTAGAGGTGCAGGGGACAGGGAGAAAACAGTAGATGAATTTGTAGCAAGACCTGCACCTGTGTGTCTGATCTAGTCAATATCTGAATCTGAATGCCTTTGTTTCATAGCCAAGAATCTGGGTGTCTGGGGTCTGCTTGAATCCATAAATGGAATGGGATTTCTGATAATAGTCATCTTTCCCCATTGAAGATGCTCCAGTGTAATGATGGGGCTCATGTGGGGGAAGGGGAGTCCCCCAGCCTTGCAG
Organism: Neomonachus schauinslandi; assembly: GCF_002201575.2. Taxonomy (NCBI): domain Eukaryota; kingdom Metazoa; phylum Chordata; class Mammalia; order Carnivora; family Phocidae; genus Neomonachus; species Neomonachus schauinslandi. The sequence continues at coordinate 20,656,864 of NC_058417.1, forward strand.
AGCATTCCCTGTGTTCCACAGGCCTTTGAGCCCTAATGAATAGGGTTCATGAAAAACCAGAGAGATTTTATGGTGCTTGTTTTATAGTGGATGGCCTTCTAGAAATCCTAGAGCCCTCATTTTTACAGAGGGGGTCCTGTGTTACTGAGTAAAGATAGCAGTTGCCATGAACAAAGGAAACAGAAAACAGGCAAGAAGAATTGTAATGGAGAGGTACATGGACATTACCTTGGATAAAGGAAGCAGGGAAATGGTTCTAAAGGCAGGTGTTGTTGTCAGAGACAGGGGGCACCTAATACAACAAATCAAAGTGCACTGCTACAGACCGAATATTCATGTCCTCCCCGAAGTTCACATGTTGAAACTTAATGCACAATGGATGGTGTTAGGAGGTGGGGCCTTGGGGTTGTGTTTAGGTCATAAGAGTGGAATCTCCACGAACGGGTTTAGGGCTCCTCTAAGAGACTCAGAGAGTTCCATTGCTCCTCTACCATGTGCGGTTACAGCTAGAATGTGCCATCTATGAACCAGGAAGCAGGTTCTCCCCGGATACTGAGTCTGCCAGCACCTCGATCTTGGATGGCCCAGCCTTCAGAACTGTGAGAAATAGATGTGTGTTGTTTATAAGCCACTGTGTATGGGACTTTGCTATAGCAGTCTGAACTGATTAACACACGGGCAAGGGCAGAAGAGGGTGGGTGAGCTGGAGATGAGGTGCCCTGGCTTCATTCCAGAAGAGGAAGCCAAAAGTATGACCAGCATTCAGCTCTGGCTTGCCAAGATGCAGTTTTTGCCCATTAGCTGACATACTGGTATGAGAGAAGCACAGGTGCTTATGTGCTTATATGCACCTTATGCTTATGTGCACCTTTCTGAAAAGCCCAAATCTCTCAGCCTTGGGGAGTGGGGGAGGCTGTGACAGGAGGACTCAATGTCTGGGAATCTGGTGATGGTTGAGACCCAAGCTGGAACATAGGATCATTCTTTCACTCACTTGCTCAATGAACATGTCTTCACTACTGTGCACCAGGCTTTGTGTTAGGACCTTGTCCTCAAAGGGGGCACTAATCTCTGCAGACTTATCTTGTTTCTGACCATATTCCAATCATGGCCTCTGCAAGAACCTGATCAAATCTGGGGAGCTTCTCTGCAGAAAAAAACAAATCTAGACATGTGCGCGTGCACACACACACACCCCCACACACACACTAACATTCCCTGTACATTTCAGGGGGTTCCTGGGTCCTGCAGAAGCTTATCCATGGACCCTAGGTTAAGAGCCCTTAGTTTAGATGGGAAGGAAGACATGTAAACAACTGTGAGATATAAACTGTGGAGCTGTTACACAAGTCCCACCTTTTAGGGGAATTGGAAACAGAGAAGATTTGGCTTGTTATTCAGTCAACAGATATTTATCGAGCACCTACTATATGTCAGGCACTGTGCTAAGCGCCAGGGACAAAATGGCAAATGAGCCCATATCATCCCTATCCTCTAGATCTTACAGTTAGGTTAACAAGGTCAGTGGCATTTGGACTGAGTCTTCAGGTCAGAAAAGCAGCTGGGGGGAGGGCAGTCCAGACAGATTGAACAGCTTGAAGTGGGAGGCATGGCTGAGTTAGCGGTGAACAGGCAAATGGGCATCATCTCCTGCTCTGCTCTCTCCACCAACAAGGTGAGGTCGCTTTCCAATGTTCATGCCTGAAGAAGACAGCCCAGCAGTGGAGGGCCCCGTGGAGGGAAAGGAAGATCTGTGCATGTGTGTGCGTGTGCACACACACAAACATGAATGAGCAGACCAGGTCATTGGCAATGTGGACCCTGCCTCCCACCCAGCCTCCGCGCAGCAGTGCCCATAAGCCATCACCGGGCTTGTCACATCCAAGGAATTATTGAGGTTGCCTCCTTAATCTCAGCCCAGAACCCATGCTAAGAGAGAGCCTTCTCTTATTCCACCCCTCCCCCACATTGGCCAGAATTTCAAATGCATAAGAAACAGCTTATCAGTGGCTTGGATACTGAAGGGTCCCTGAGGCCCAGCGCAATGCGCACAGCTTCGGTGTTTCTGTGCATAGCCCTCAATGGGGACAGGAAGGCAGGGGACCAGGCATGCAGCTGTCAGCTCGGCTACTTCTTCTTCACGCTCAGCGCTTTCTACCTGCAAGACTTTGCTCTATCTAAATAAAAGGAAACCGGTTCCTGTCTTCCCTTCAGTTTCTTGGCACATTTAATGCCCCCTATGATATTTTTGGCAAACTCACTGCTGGCAGTTAGAGGACTTTTTGTAACTACCACAAAATAACTGTTAAGTACAAGAAAACAAAGAGGTTTTTTAATGGATAGAAAAAGAATACAGACACGTCTGGCTTTGTAAAATTACTGTCAGTAGTGGGCATATGGGTTCCTGAAAAACTGAGCAGAAATCACAATACTGTCAAAAGGATCCCTGAAATGCATCCCACTCTACCTGGCAAGCTCTTAGTCCTCCTTCAGAACCTGCTTAAATGACCCCTCCTTTAGAAAACCTTTTCTGGGCCCCCTCCAGTGGAAGGGAATGGATTCTTGTTGCATCTCTACCATGTGCCAGGGACTAGGCTACAGTCATCCTCTGTTCATCCCCACAAGTAGGTAGCCATGGCATTTCACAGGTGAAGAAAGCGAGTCTGCAATAGGCTTCTACAAGGTTCCGCAGCTCATGGGTGATAAGACCAGAGTTGAAACCAGGTTGGCTGGCATTAAAACGCATGCTGTGTTCATTACAAATAGATTCATAGTTCTGCTTGAAGGGCACTTTCATTCTGACTTTTCATCATGGGTCATACCAGATTTAATCATTTATTAACTGGTTCTTCTTTTCCACTTGGAAGGGCTCCTCGATGTGGGGACATCATGGACTTCCTAGGGCCTCCTGTGCCTCTCCTATAGGAGGGATGCAGGAGTATTTGCAGATTGAAAGTAAGAACTTATTACAGATTCCTTCAAAGATTTTTCATCTGCAGCCATTTTCAATCAAGCTCTAATTCCTTCTTAGAGTCCTTTGCTTGCCTCCTGCAGCTCTCCTGATGAACAGTAAGACCACCCCTGCTTTAAGAGCTTAGCCTCCCCTCCTTTTATCCCCAAGGAATAAAAACAATTGGGAAAGCGTGGCCAGGAAACTCTAGATAGATTTACTATAAGATCTTGGTCTTAAATCCTAATTCACTGGAAACAGGACTCAGCCAACAATTGTTCTACTTACTTCCAATTTTCAGGAACATGGGATCACTGAGCGGTTGATCAAGATATAGATGTCCTGCAAAAAACATTGCCTTCTCGTCCAGTTTCCCTACCTCTATCCCTAGCTCTGTGGTCTTGGTCCTCCAGGTGGGCCGGTGTTCTCTTTATTATGACCTTGCTGCTACCCAAGGTGGGGTGTAAGCAGGAGGTTCTGGTTTCAGAGAGGTCCTCCATCCAGCCCCATCCAACCCCTCTAATTGATCTACTCACCGTGATAACACTGATGAAGATAAGCACCAATATTTACTGAGCACTCATTATATGCTAGGTACCAAGCACTTTTGCCTAATCTCTGCAAAATTCATTTCACAGATTAGGAAATGCAGGCCCAGAGGAGTTATGAGATTTGGCCTCAGTTATAGAGCTATGGAGTGGAGGAGCAGGTATTTAAATCTGGCGGGCTGAATCCAGAAGGTGCAAGTTTAACCACTTTGTACCAACGCCTTACCATAGGCTCGGGGTGGGGGGCGGGGGGAATCTCAGGATTGCCCCACCCCCATCCACATCACACATCACATCTTGGTCACCCAGCTGTTTTGACCATGGCTCCTTATTCCTGTCCTTATTTCAGCTTCTGAACTTGCCTTAGGAACCAGCTTAGACACACTTTCTTGTCTTTGGTGCTCTCTCTCTCTCAGGATGTGGTTGTATTTTTGTTCTCGAGTCTTACTTACACTGCTGCTCTGGATAGCAGACCCACCCCCAGCCTCACTTCTCCATTAGGTGATCAGACTTCATCTTCTGAGAAAAGCAAGAGTCTGGCATGCAGCCAGTTTTCCTAATGAGGTACACTTCTCCTGCAAGATGCATTCAGCTAGAGGAGCTATTTTGTTAGTGGTATTGTTAATGGCCAGGGCTCAGCAAATCCCCACAACTATGCCAGCCTCACAAGGCAGGGGAAGGATCATGGTCGAAGCTATGGTGACCAGGTGGTGTCTCAGGGAGGTGTCACGGAGGTGGGGAGGATCCCCTTGCATGCTTTCTGGTTTCATGCCCTCTACTGGATCCCTCTGTTCCCAGCATGCTCAGAGGCCAGTGTACATGGAGAAACATTGCCTTCCCACCTGGGATCTGGGGGAGGGGGGGTGCGAGGTGGGTGGAGGGAATAGTTTCATCAGAATTCTCTTCTCACTCTCCATCCTGCTGCTCCCCCATCCTGCTTCTGCCCCCGACCTGACCAGGTCACTATGGGCAAACTGAAAGGTCACCAGGACGTGCTCTGTGTCGCATTTGGAACATTTACTTTAGCAATTCTGAGGTTGACTGAAGAAAAGGAAAAACCCTTTGTTGAGAAGCATCTGTCCAATTCATAGAATATTACAAGCTGGGAGAGATTTAATTGAGATTGTCAGCCAGCAGTCATCTATCACCAAAATACCAGGCAGCCTGGCAGAACCCAGAGCCATAATATGACAGTTCTGAAACCTGACCCACCATATGGCGTCTGTGAGCTCTTGGCTAAGTCATTTATCCAAGTCCTTGCAGGACATTGATTTTATTGTCTGTAAAATAAGGCTAATCTTAATAGCTAACATTTACAGACTTGCTTACAATAAAGCTCTTTATATAGATAAGATCATTACATCCTTTTAACAACCCTATTATAGTTGTTTCCTGGAGCCGATGCAACAAATTCTTACAAAATCAGTGGCTTAAAGCAATAGTTTATTCTGTCACAGTTCTGGAGGCTAGAAGCCTGAAATTAAAGTGTCAGAATGGCCACACTCCTTCCTGATGGACCTAGGGACAATCTATCTTTACCTCTTCCAAATTTGGGGCATCCCTGGCCTTCCTGGTTTGTGGCTCCCATCCTTGCCTCCATGGCCTTCTTGCTTGGGTCCCAATCTTTCCTTTCCCTCAGGGACACCAGCCATTGTCTTTAGGATCCAATCTAAACCCAGGAAGACATCAAAGCTGCGATGTTTAACTCCATCACATCCACAAAACTCTATTTCCAAATAAGGTCACATTCACAGGTGCCAGGGGTTAGGACTTGGAAATGCTTTTTGGTGGAGACACAATTCAACTCACTACACTTATGAAACAGGTACCTCTATTGTTCCCATTTTACAGGTGAGGGGACCGATCAGGGTCCCGCTGATCAGTCAGTAAGTGGCATATCTAAAAAGCAAACCTGTGGGGTCTGACTCCAGAGCTCATTTGGAAAAATCACTACATTTGGCAAATATTTATTGAACCAGGTGGATAGTTTTAGTCACTAAAGACATAGCAGTGCAAACAGGATAAAAGGAAAAACAGACCCCAAACTTGTGCTAGGAACAGCAAGGAAGCCAGTGTGACTGAAGGTGAGTGAGTGAGCAGGTCTGCAGAAAGAGCTGAGATCAGAAGGTAAGAGTGACCAGATGGTGTGGAATTTTCTAGTGACTTTGCTGTTCAATACAAATGAGACGGGAAATGAATTGAGATTTTGAGTGAAGACGTGACAGGATCTGCTTTGTGTTTTAAAAGGACCCCCAGAGTGACTACTGGGTTGAGAGCTGACACTTGTAGGTCCAAGCCATGAATAAGGAGGCAGTTGGAAGGTTACTGCAACAATTAAGCAACAGACGCCGAAGCCTGGAGCAGGAAGGCCATGGTGGTAGCGAGGTGGTCACATTCTGTGTGTATTTTGAAGGAGAAGTCAGCAGGATTTGCCGGCAGGTTGGATGTGGGCTTTGCAAGAAAGAGGATGCCAAGATTTTGACCTGAGCACCTGGAAAGCTGGGGTTGCTACTGACCCTCTTTGCTTTCCTTGAAGGGTTCTTGTAAGAACCAAGTGAAATGAGTGAGAAAGTACCATGTGGCTCTGAAGCTCTGCCCAGCGCTTTTTGTTGTTGCTGTGGTTGTGGTTGTCATTGTTTTGCAGTCTGAAACTTTTTCCAGCTCTACTTTGCCAAGGAGGTGCCAGACTGGGTTGAACCACTGTCAAGAAAAATCACTGTCTCTATTATGAGAGAATATAATTAGCTGATTATAATTTTAATTTGTCCTGTTTTAGTACCTCTGTATTCCTTGTCTGTGCTGAGTACATATTTGAGATTCAAGAAGGCTCTCTCTTTCATAATGGACAAGGCAGTATCAATGCAGACAGCAACAAAGGAAACAGTGGCAATTTTGAAATTATCTCCTTGAGATCCTTGTCATTTTTTCTCTAAGCCATTGTATTTAAATGGAGGAGTTGCAGGCTTTCTGCTCTGCACAGTGTGAAGCGTACAACAACAGGCTACCATTCTAGAAGCGATAAATTCATTCCCTTCCAACTTGCCCAGGTTTCTAGTAACATCCTTATCAGTGTGACAGTTTCCTGTTGATTTTTTTCTTAAAGGAGAGTAATGTTCCATATTTGATTCATGAGTGTACTGGTGAATTTTCATTGCTTCTTCAGTTTGTTCATTCAAACATTTCACAACCTTTATTAATATGAGACAGCTATTCTTTTCATCCTCTCTATTTTACAGATAAACTGACATTCAGAGAAGTGAAACTAACATGCTCAAGGCCACACAGCTAGTGGGAAACAAGGTTTGAATTTGAAACCCATCTGCCTCCTCTCTCCAAAGTGCAACCACCACACTGGATGGTGCATTCTCAAAGCAACTGGTTTTATGGAAGCGAACCTTTATTTTTCTTCGTTTTGCAAAAGTTTTTATTAACCTTAGTGAAACGGGATCACAGAGTGATTTTTTAAATTTTTTTAATTTTTAATTTTTAATTTTTAAAAAAGATTTTATTTATTTGACAGAGAGAGAGACAGCGAGAGCAGGAACACAAGCAGGGTGAGCGGGAGAGGGAGAAGCAGGCTTCCTGCTGAGCAGGGAGCCTGATGTGAGCCTCTATCCCAGGACCCTGGGATCATGACCTGAGCCGAAAGCAGACACTTAATGACTGAGCCACCCAGGCGCCCCACAAAGTGATTTTAATGAAAAATAGTTTTATTACTTTCAAATGTTATACAAATGATCAACTAAGATATAATAGAGTGCAAATGATGAACATGAGGGGAGTTAACAAAAAAATTACAATTCATAATAAGCCTGCAGAACGTGAGCGTGTATCATAAACATAAAAGACCTTTAACATTACAATAATTGATTGCTGAACTCAGAAGTTGCTGAAGCATGAAAGGAATACTTAATTTAAGAGCCCTGAATTTTTTTTAAAAAGGATACTGATTTAAAATAGATTTCCCTTACTGAGATCACCAAAGTTTTCAGTAGCAGAGGTAATTTCAAACTATATACTCAAGAAAGACCACAAACACTGTTATTTGCCTTTACATCAAAATCTGCATGAGTAGGACTCAAATAAAAAAGCATTTCTTGGATCCATGGTAATCTTCCCTGGTTAGATCTGCAGTGGAACAATGGGGTACCATCCATACCCTCCCAGTCTGTTTTCTGTGGCTTATATCAGATTTCAAGATTCAGATTCCAACTACATACACTCAACCATACTTTGAAAATTGGTTACTGGTAGAAGGGAACCTATGGTTTTGGAGTTGTGACCTGCCATGGAGTCTAGTTCTGTTACTTCCTGGCTGTGCAAATTTGGGCACATCTTTAAACTCACTGGGCTTCAGCTTCTTCATTGGGCACGTTAAGATACTAATGATAATGTCCATATCATAGGGCTATTTGGAGGATTTGAGCATTGAATATAAAATGTCTACTATGACAACTTGCACATTAAATAGTGCTGAGTTAATGGAGTTTATTACTACAATTGAGCCATACGACCCAACCCCTTTACTTTAAAGATGAGGAACTAAAGTATCAGGAGGTTAAAATGACTTGCCCAAATCCACCTGGCTATCCAGTGATCGAGATGGTGTAAAAGCAGAATCAAGTTGTCCTGCCTCCAACCTCAACACCTCATCAACCATTATGTTAACACTGAAAAACACCTCTTCCTATGGATCCATTGTAAAAACTCTTCATGCGGAACGTATCAGTCTAGAAAAGCATTGCCTATAGAGGACATGCTGTAGGCCGGCAAAGTCATGAATGCCCTGAATTTCCTAAAATTACTGCTGTCTGAGATTCTGGAGGAAAAAACCTGGGCCCCCATTCCTATGTCTTTAAACAGAACTCTCTCCATGACAGGTGGTCAGCCCCCAGATGTGTCAAATTTTTGGTCCTCTGTATCCTTCACAATAAACAACCCTAATGTGACTACCCAACCTGCTCCTGATCATGACCTTTGGCTTTGTGTTCTGTTGCTTGCTCTGACCCCTTTTAATTTAAAGTTCTCCCAAGGTCCTTTCCTCAACTCCTCTCCTTTGCTACTCTTTTAACATGCCTCCCTGCATTCCATCAGCCTTTGACCTCTTCATGGCAAGCACTCAGTGCCACCAGCTACCTAAGTATTCTATGTGACCTGTGGCCTTGATGGGTTTTCTCCTATTCAACAGTAAGTTGAGAACCATAAAAGGCAGTCCTATTTCAAACAGAAGGTACTTCCCAAACTCATCACCCCCAGGAGATAATATAGATTTATATGGAATTTAACACCTGCTTACTATAAGCAAATGTGTTAAATTCATTAAGCCTAGAACCTTCATTAAATATCTCAGGAACAATCAACTCCCAATCTTCCCTTAATAGAGAGAAATTTGCCCCAAAGACTTAGTCAATTCTAGTCTGGCATCTTCTCTGGAATCTCTTATGAAAACACAACAGAACAACAATAATAGCAGAAGTCTAAGTGGAAATCAAACTGATCATGCCTTGTCTGTAATGCTGCCCACTGACATTTGTAGAAATTGACTCTGGTATTTTGAAATATCCCTTTCCTGGAGTAGTACATGGCTTTCTAGTTTTTGATGCAGCTTTGTTTATTTGTTCTGCTATCTTTTTTGTGAAATGGCTTTTCAGTGTTCAAAGGGAGACTACATTGCCCACAAAACCAGCAACCATCCTTAGGATGACTATATCATTTATAGGGAGTTTGGGGCTGCCATGTAATAGAAAAACCAACTCAACCTGACTCAAACAGTGAATATTTAGTTCACATAAGAAGCTTAGAATGGTTTTTCAGACACTGGACAACAGTCGACACAGGACATACATTATCCTCAGAGAAGGGCCACAGACAAAAGCCTTCTGATTGCCCTGTCTCACTGGGAGAGTTTCTTGATGGTGGTAGAGGAGAGGAGAACCCTAACAGAGCCTGGCAGCCTTCCTGAGTTGAAGTGACAAAGACAGAACTATCCCCAGAGATCAGACAGGGCCAGGAATCCTATATGTTTCTATCAGCCAGAAGTATGGTAACTTTGCAATACATCAGGCATTGAACAGAGTCCTCAGAAAGGTATTGCTTCAGTAGAGGAGATAAATTACCCATAGACTGGGGCTGTCTGGGACCCACCTAATTTAAAAACAAGCTTCTGAAGCAGAGGTCAGCAAACATTTCTTGTAAAGAGCCAGATAGTAAATATTTTAGGCCCTGCAGGTTCTGTCTTAATTACTAAGTTTGCTATTGTCATGCATAAGCAGCCACAGGCCATACATAAATGAATGGATGTAGCTGGTGACTGTGTTTCATTAAAACTTCATTTACATAAACAAAAAAATGGGCTGGATTCTGAATGTAGTTTGCTGATCCCTGCTCTAAACCATCAAAATTGTTTCCAAATAATTTAACTGCATCCCAGAACAAGGCTTTCAGACACCTAAAGGAATTAAAAAATGACAGCACCCAACAACATAAAATTCACCATGCCTGTCATCCAATAAAAAATTATCAGGCATGCAAGGAAACAAAGAACTATTACCCATAATAATGAGAAAAATTAATCAATAAAAACATACCCTAGAAAGAAACAGACAACAAATTAGTAAAGAATTAAAACAGCTGTTATCAACATATACCAGTTATTTGAGAAGATAGGAAAGTGTAAGCATGATAAGGAGAGACATGGAGGATATCAAGAAGACCCAAAACAAAAATTTTGGAGATGAAAAATGCTTCAAAACTCATTTTATGAGGCCAATATTACCCTGATTTCAAAACCAGACAAGGACACCACAAGAAAAAAAAATTATAGGCAATATCCTTAATGATCATAGATGCAAAAAGCCTCAACAAAATATTAGCAAACTGAATTCAGCAATATATTAAAATGATCATACATCATGATCAGCATCCATGGGATTTATTCCAGGGATGCAAGGAAGGTTCAACATTCACAAATCAATGTGATACACCACAATAACAAAATGAAAGATAAAAATCATATGACCATCTCAATAAATAAGGGGAAAGCATTTGATAAAATTCATTATCAATTTATGATTAAAAACTCTCAACAAAGTAGGTATAGATGGAATATACTTCAACATAATAAAGGCCTTATATGACAAGCTCACAGCTAACATCATACTTGATGATGAAAAGCTGAAATATTTTCCTCTAAGGTCAGAAACAAGAGGATTCCCACTCTCATCATTTTATTCAACAGAGTATTGGAAATTCTAGCCACAGGAATTAGGAACAAAAAAGAAATAAAGACATCCAAATTGGAAAAGAAGTACTACTTTCAGGATATGATTTTATATATCAAAAATCCTAAAGACTCTACTAAAAACCTTTCAGGGTATGATTTTATATATAGAAAACCCTAAAGACTCTTTCAAGATATGATGTTTTATATAGAAAACCCTAAAGACTCTACCAAAAAACTGTTAGAACTAATAAACTAGTAAATTTCAGGATACAAAATCAATGTACAAAAAACTATTGCATTTCTTTTTTTAAAATTATTTATTTGAGAGAGTGTGTGAGAGAGAGAAGGAGCAGGTGGAAGGGCAGAGGGTGAGGGAGAAGCAGACTCCTCACTGAGCAGGATGTCAGATGTGGGGCTCAATCCTGGGACTCCAGGATCATGAGCTGAGCAGAAGGCAGATGCTTAAACAAATGAGCCACCCAGGCACCCCATCTATTGCATTTCTATACACTCATGGATGAACTATCAGAAAGAGAAATTAAGAAAGCAATCCCATTTACAATTGCATGAAAAAGAATAAAATACCTACAAATGAATTTAACAAAGGAGGTAAAAGACGCTGAAAATTATAAGACATTGATAAAAGAAATTGAAAAATCACAAATATTATGGATAGTCCATGCTCCTGGATTGGAAGAAAAAATATTGTTAAATGTCCACACTATAAAAAAGCAATCTACAGATCCAATGCAATCCCTAACAAAATTCCAATGGCATTTTCATAGCAATAGAAAAAACAGTCCTAAAATTTGTATGCAACTACTAAAGACCCCAATTTGTCAAAGCAATCTTAAGAAAGAAAAAGGAAGTCAGAGGCATGTCACTCCCTTATTTCAAACTGTATTGCAAAGCTATAGTAATGAAAACAGTATATTAGCATAAAAATAGAGACACAGTTCATAAAACAGAATAGAGAGCCCAGAAATAAACCCACAAATATACGGTCAATTAATTCACAACAAAGGAGGCAAGAAAATACAACAAAGAAAGCAGAGTGTCTTCAAAAAATGGTGTTGGAAAATGGTACAGCTACATGGAAAAAAGTGAAACTAGACCACTATCTTACACAATACCTAAAAATTAACTCAAAATGGATTAAATAATTGAATGTAAGACCTGAAACTGCAAAACTACTAGAAGAAAACATAGGTGGTAAGCTCCTTGATGTTGGTCTTGACAATGATATTTTTGGATGTGCCTCCAAAAGCAGATGCAACAAAAGCAAAAAAAAAAAAAATAAATAAGTGGGACTATATCAAACTAAAAGCTTCTGCATAGCAAAAGAAATCATTAACAAAATGAAAAGCACCCTATTAAAAGAGAGAAAACATTTTCAAATCATTTATCTGATAAGGGGTTACTACCCAAAATATATAAAGAATTCATACAACCCCAATCTGATTTAAAAATGGACAGAGGATGTGAACATTGTTCCAAAGAAGACATGTAGATGACCAACAGGCATATGAAAAGTTGCTAAACATTACTAATCATCAGAGTAATGCAAATCAAAAGCACAATGAGATATCACCTGATATCTGTTAGACTGGTTATCATTGAAAAGCAATAACAATGGCAAGCATGTGGGGAAAAAAAGAGAACCCTTATGCATTGTTGCTGGGAATGTAAATTTGTTCAGCTACTATGAAAAGCAATATAGAGGTTCCTTGAAAACTTAAAAATAGAACTACCATATGATCCAGCAATTCCACTTCTTGGTAATTATCTGAAGAAAATTAAAAAACACGGATTCAAAAATATATATGAACCACCATGTTCACTGCAGCATTATTTAGAATAGCTAAGATATGAAACAGCCTAAGTGTTCATTGATAGATGAATGGATAAAGAAGATACGATATATATTTATTTTATATATATATAAAGAAGACATGATACATATAATTATTATATATAAAGAAGATATATCTTCTTTATATATATCACATCTATTATATATAATATATAATTATATATTATATATATAATGGAATACTATTCAGCCATGAAAAAAGGAAATCTTGTCATTTGCAACAACTTCAATGGACCTTGAGGACATTATGCTCAGTGAAATGTCAGAGAAACGCAAATACTGAATAATCTCACTTATATGTAGAATTTAAAATGTAAAAGACAAATCAATCAAATAAAATGAAACAAAGCAAATCCCTGCCATGCCCCCCCCACACAGCCAAAAAAAACCCCCAACAACACTAAGCTCGTAGATACAGAGAACAGAATGGTGGTTGTTAGAGGGGAGGGGGAGAGGGAGGAAAAACGAGTGAAGGGAGTCAAACGGTACAAACTTCATGTTATAAAATAAATAAGTCAGGGAGATATAATATACAGCATGGTGACTATAGTTAAGACTGTATTACATATTTGAAAGTTGTTAGGAGAGTAAATTTTAAAAGTCTTCATCACAAGAAAAAAATTTTTGTAACTATGTATGGTGACAGATCACTAGACATATTGTGGTGGTCATTTTGCAATGTATACAAATATCAAATCATTATGGTGTACACCTGAAACTAATATAATGTTATACATCATTTATACCTTAATTTAAAAAAATACACTGGGGGTGCCTGGGTGGCTCAGTCAGTTAAGCATCAGGATCTTGGTTTCAGCTCAGGTCATGATCCCAGGGTCCTGGGATCAAGCCCTGAGACTGGCTCCATGCTCAGCAGGGACTTTGCTTGGGATTCTCTCTCCTCCTTCTTCCCCTCAGCTCATGTTCTCTCTCTCTCTCAAATAAATAAATAAAATCTGAAAGAAAGTAACCATTAACTCAGGATTCTACATCAAATGACAATATATTCCCAAAACAAAGGTGAACCAAAGATTTTCAAACACAAATGATGGCATTGAAAAGTACAGCATAAGGGACACAGTTAATAATGTTGTAATAATGTGTGGTGACAGATGGTAGCTACATTTATGGTGAACACTGCACTTATAGAATTGTGGAAACACTATGTTGTACACCTGAAACTAATATAATATTGTATGTCAACTATACTTCAATAATAAAAATTTGAAAAATGCACATGATGGCAGAATTTATCACCAGCAGACACTACCACATGAAAAGTTAAAATAAGTACTTTAAGCAGAAAATAAAATGATGCCAGATGGAAATTTGAATTTATATAAGAAATATGTGAGTAAATATAAAATATTTTTTCTTATTTTCAAAATCTCTCCTAAAAGATTACATTTAGAAAGTACAAATAATGATGTATTGTGGGGTTTACAGCGCATATAGAATAAAATATATGACAAGGTATGGGAGGCGGAGCAAGATGGCAGCGGAGTAGGAGACCTGGATTTGGTCTGGTCTCAGGAATTCAGCTGGATAGGGATCGAACCATTCTGAACACCTACAAACTCAACAGGAGATCAAAGAAAAGAATAGCAACAACTCTCTGAACAGAAAAGCAACCACTTTCTGGAAGGTCTTTTCTGATTTGTTTAGAGTATATTTTCTGGGGACGTCATTACTCTGTTAGCATTTTATTCTCTCCTTCACCTATTCTTCTCTGGACAAAATGGCAAGGTGGAAAAAATCACCTGAACAAAAAGAACAAGAGGTAGGACCGACTGCCAGGGACCTACTCAATACGGACATTAGTACAATATCGGATCTAGAGTTCAGAATCATCAATTCAAAGATACTAGCTGGGCTTGAAAAAAACATGGAAGTTATAAGAGAAATGCTTTCTGGAGAAATAAAAGAACTAAAATCTAACCAAGTTGAAATCAAAAAAGCTATTAATGAGGTGCAATCAAATATGGGGGCACTAACTGCTAGGATAAATGAGGCAGAAGAGAGAATCAGTGATATAGAAGACCAAATGATGGAAAATAAAGAAGCTGAGAAAAAGAGATAAACCACTTTTGGATCACGAGGGCAGAATTCAAGAGATAAGCAATACAATAAGACGAACAACATTAGAATACTTGGGATCCCAGAAGAAGAAGAAAGAGAGAGGGGCAGAAGGTATATTGGAGCAAAATATAGCAGAGAACTTCCCTAATTTGGGGAAGGAAACAGGCATCAAAATCCAGGAAGCACAAAGAACCCCTCTCAAAATCAATAAAAATAGGTAAAAACCCCGACATTTAATAGTAAAACCTACGAGTCTCAGAGACAAAGAGAAAATCCTGAAAGCAGCTCGGGAGAAGAGATATGTAACCTACAATGGTAGAAACATTAGATTGGCAACAGACCTATCCACAGAGACCTGGCAGGCCAGAAAGAACTGGCATGATATATTCAGAGCACTAAATGAGAAAAATATGCAGCCAAGACTACTATATCCAGCTAAGTTGTCACTGAAAATAGGAGGGATCAAAAGCTTCCAGGACAAACAAAAACTAAAGGAATTTGCAAACACGAAACCAGCCCTACAAGAAATCTTGAAAGGGGTCCTCTAAGCAAAGAGAGATCCTAAAAGCAACATAGACCAGAAAGGAACACAGACAATATACAATGACAGTCACCTTACAGGCAATACAATGGCACTAAATTCCTTTCAATAGTTACCCTGAATGTAAATGGGCTAAATGCCCCAATCAAAAGACACAGGCTATCAGACTGGATTAAAAAACAAGACCCATCGATATGCTGTCTGCAAGAGACTCATTTTAGACCCAAAGACACCCCCAGATTGAAAGTGAGGGGCTGGAAAACCATTTACTATGCTAACGGACACCAAAAGAAAGCTGGGGTGGCAATCCTTATAGCAGACAAATTAGATTTTAAACCAAAGACTGTAATAAGAGATGAGGAAGGACACTATAACCTACTTAAAGGGTCTACGCAACAAGAAGATCTAACAATTGTAAATATCTATGCCCCTAACATGGGAGCAGCCAATTATATAAGCCAATTAATAACAAAAGCAAAGAAACACATTGACAGCAATACAATAATAGTGGGGGACTTTAACACCCCCCTCACTGAAATGGACAGATCGTCTAAGCAAAAGATCAACAAGGAAATAAAGACTTTAAATGACACACTGGACCAAATGGACTTCACAGACATATTCAGAACATTCTACCCCAAAACAACAGAATACACATTCTTCTCTAGTGCCCATGGAACATTCTCCAGAATAGATCACATCCTAGGTCATAAATCAGGTCTCAACCAGTACCAAAAGATTGGGATCATTCCCTGCCTACTTTCAGACCACAATGCTTTGAAACTAGAACTCAATCACAAGAAGAAAGTCAGAACGAACTCAAATACATGGAGGCTAAAGAGCATCCTACTAAAGAATGAATGGGTCAACCAGGAAATTAAAGAAGAATTTAAAAAATTCGTTGAAACAAATGAAAATGAAAACACAACTGTTCAAAATCTTTGGGTTGCAGCAAAGGCAGTCCTAGGAGGAAAGTATATAGCAATACAAGCCTTTCTCAAGGAACAAGAAAGGTCTCAAATACACAACCTAACCTTACACCTAAAGGAGCTTGACAGAAAACAGCAAATAAAGCCTAAACCCAGCAGGAGAAGAGAAATAATAAAGATCAGAGTAGAAATCAATGAAATAGAAACAAAAAGAACTGTAGAAAAGATCAACACAACTACGAGCTGGTTCCTTGAAAGAATTAACAAGATTGATAAACCCCTGGCCAGACTTATCAAAAAGAAAAGAGAAATGACCCAAATCAACAAAATCATGAATGAAAGTGGAGAAATCACAACCAACAACAAAGAAATACAATTATAAGAACATATTGTGAGCAAATCTATGCCAGCAAATTAGATCACCTGGAAGAAATGGATGCATTCCTAGAGATGTATCAACTACCAAAACTGAACCAGGAAGAAATAGAAAACCTGAACAGACCTATAACCAGTAAGGAAATTGAAGCAGTCATCAAAAATCTCCCAACAAACAAAAGCCCAGGGCCAGATGGCTTCTGAGGGGAATTCTACCAAACATTTCAAGAAGAATTAATCCTTATTCTTCTGAAACTCTTCCAAAAATAGAAACGGAAGGAAAACTTCCAAACTCGTTTTATGAGGCCACGATTACCTTGATCCCAAAACCAGATAAAGACCATCAAAAAGGAGAATTACAGACCAGTATCCCTGATGAACATGGATGCAAAAATTCTCACCAAAATACTAGCCAATAGGATCCAACAGTACATTAAAAAGATTATTCACCACGACCAAGTGGGATTTATCCCTGGGCTGCAAGCTTGGTTCCACATCTGCAAATCAATGTGATACAATACATTAATAAAATAAAGAACAAGAACGATATGATCCTCTCAATGAATGCAGAAAAAGCATTTGACAAAGTACAGCATCCTTTCTTGATCAAAACTCTTCAGAGTATAGGGATAGAGGGTACATACCTCAGTATCATAAAAGCCATCTATGAAAAACCTACAGCGAATATCATTCTCAATGGGGAAAAACTGAGAGCTTTTCCCCTAAGGTCAGGAACGTGACAGGGATGTCCACTATCACCACTGCTATTCAACATAATATTAGAAGTACTAGCCACAGCAATCAGACAACAAAAAGAAATCAAAGGCACCCAAAGCGGCAAAGAAGAAGTCAAACTCTCACTCTTTGCAGATGATATGATACTTTATGTGGAAAACCCCAAAGACTCCACCCCAAAACTGACAGAACTCATACAGGAATTCAGTCAAGTGGCAGGATAGAAAATCAATGCACAGAAGTCAGTGGCATTCCTATACACCAACAACAAGACAGAAGAAAGAGAAATTAAGGAGTCGATCCTGTTTACAATTGCACCGAAAACTATAAGATACCTAGGAATAAATGTAACCAAAGAGGCAAAGGATCTGTACTCAGAAAACTATAAAATACTCATGAAAGAAATTGAGGAAGACACAAAGAAATGGGAAAAGGTTCCATGCTCATGGATTGGAAATACAAATATTGTGAAGATGTCAATGCTACCTAGAGCAATCTACACATTCAATGCAATCTCCATCAAAATACCATCCACTTTTTTCAAAGAAATGGAACAAATCATCCTAAAATTTGTATGGAACCAGAAAAGACCCTGCATAGCCACAGGAATGTTGAAAAAGAAAAGCAAAGCTGGCAGCATCACAATTCCAGACTTCCAGCTCTATTGCAAAGCTGTCATCATCAAGACAGCATGGTACTGGCACAAAAACAGACACATAGATCAATGGAACAGAATAGAGAGCCCAGAAATGGACCCTCAACTCTATGGGCAACTCATCTTTGACAAAGCAGGAAAGAATGTCCAGTGGAAAAAAGACAGTCTCTTCAACAAGTGGTGTTGGGAAAATTGGATAGCCACATGCAGAAGAATGAAACTGGACCATTTCCTTACACCACACACAAAAATAGACTCCAAATGGTTGAAAGACTTCAATGTGAGACAGGAGTCCATCAAAATCCTAAAGGAGAACACAGGCAGCAACCTCTTGGACCTCAGCTGAAGCCACGTCTTCCTAGAAACATTGCCAAAGGCAAGGGAAGCAAGGGCAAAAATGAACTATTGGGACTTCATCAAGATAAAAAGCTTTTTTTTTTTCAAGATAAAAAGCTTTTGCACAGCAAAAGAAACAGTCAACCAAACCAAAAGACAACCGACAGAATGGGAGAAGATATTTGCAAATGACATATGAAATAAAGGGCTAATATCCAAAATTTATAAAGAACTTATCAAACTCAACACCCAAAGAACAAAGAATCCAATCAAGAAATGGGCAGAAGACATGAACAGACATTTTCCAAAGAAGACATCCAAATGGCCAACAGACACATGAAAAAGTGTTCAACATCGCTCGGCATCAGAGAAATCCAAATCAAAACCTTAATGAGATACCACCTCACACCATTCAGAATGGCTAAAATTAACAAGTCAGGAAACGACAGATTTTGGCGGGGATGCGTATAAAGGGGAACCCTCCTACACTGTTGGTGGGAATGCAACTGGTGCAACCACTCTGGAAAAGAATATGGACGTTCCTCAAAAAGCTGAAAATAGAGCTACCATACGATCCAGCAATTGCACTACTGGGTATTTACCCCAAAGATACAAATGTAGGGATCCGAAGTGGTACGTACACCCCAATGTTTATAGCAGCAGTGTCCACAATAGCCAAACTGTGGAAAGAGCCATGGACAGATGAATGGATAAGGAAGAGTTGGTATATATATACAATGGAATATTATGCAGCCATCAAAAGGAATGAGATCTTACCATTTGCAAAGACATGGGTGGAACTGGAGGGTATCATGCTGAGCGAAATAAGTCAAACAGAGAAAGACATGTATCATATGACCTCACTGATATGAGGAGTTTCTCAGGAAACAAACTGAAGGTTGCTGGAGTGGTGGGTGGGGTGGGAGGGATGGGGTGACTGGGTGATAGACACTGGGGAGGGTATGTGCTCTGGTAAGCGCTGTGAATTGTGCAAGACTGTTGAATCCCAGATCTGTACCTCTGAAACAAATAATGCAATATATGTTAAGAAAAGAAAAAAGAAGTGGATAAGAATAAGGAGGAGTGGAAGAATTAAGGCAGGGAAATCGGAGGGGGAGACGAACCATGAGAGACGATGGACTCTGAAAAACAAACTGAGGGTTCTAGAGGGGAGGGGGTGGGAGGATGGTTTAACCTGGTGATGGTTATTAAAGAGGGCACGTTCTGCATGGAGCACTGGGTTTTATGCACAAACAATGAATCATGGAACACTATATCTAAAACTAATGATATAATGAATGGTGATGTACATAATAAAAACAACAACAACAACTACAAATATACGATAAGAATAGCACTAAGGTGAGGTGGGAAATACTATATTCACATATATACTATATGTGAAGTGGTCTAACATTTGCTTCAAGATAGACTATAAAGATTTATACTGTGGACTCTAGAACTGTGGTTCTAGGTTGGTCATCCTAGGGATATTTGTCACAATGTGGGGAGGGCTGCTACGGGCACCTCGCGGGTAGAGGCCAGGGATGCTGTTTAATCCTTAAGACAGCATCTTATGACAAAAAATTATCTAGCCTCAAATATATTGGAGTTTAGAAACCTTGCTTTAGAACAACCACAAAAACTAGAGAACTAAGAGACAGAACTAGGAAGCTAACAAAGGAGATTCAATGGAATCATTAAAAATAATCAATTCAAAAGAAGACAGGGTGGGTAGAAAGAGGAACAAAGACTAGATGGGGCAAATAGAAGACAAATAGCAAGTTGGTAGATTTAAAGCCCAACCACATCCATAATCACGTTAAATAAGCTGGTCTTCACATCTCAATTAAAGGTGGAGATGGTCAGATTGGATTTAAAAAAGCAGGACTGAAACCTGTGATGGCCACAAAAAGCCGACTTTAAGCGTAAAGATAAAGATAAAAATAAAAGGATATAACAAGTAAACCATAGTAACACTAATCAAAAGAAAACTGGAGTGGCTTTATTAATGTCAGACAAAGGAGATTTCAGAGCAAAGAATATTACCAGGGACAAAACGTTTCATTTCATAATGATAAAAGGGTCAGTTCATCAAAAGGACAATAATAACAATACTTTAAAATACATGAAGCAAAAAAGATAGGATTAAAAGAAGATATAGAGCCACATTTATAGTTGGAGACATTAACACCCCTCTCAATAGTGTGGACAATATGTAGCTGGAAAATCAGTAAAGATATAGAAGTCTTGACTAATGTTATAAGAGGATGATTGTCCCTTAAGATCAAGGACGAAGCAAGAAGGATGGCTCTTACCACTTCCATTCAGCATTGTAAAGGAGGTCCTAGCTGGTGCCACAAAACAAGAAAAATAAATAAAATGCATATAAATTGGAAAGGAAGAAGTAAAACTGACTCTATTCACAGATGAAATAATCTTCTATGTAGACAACTGTGAGGAATTTACAAAAAAAACTACCCCAACTAATAAGTGTGTTTAGTTGATACATGCAATGTTATGGAGAAGTCTGAAAATTATGCTTAGTTAAAATAGCCACACGAGAGAGAACACACTATTACTCCATTTTTATAAAATTCTAGAAAATGCAAAACAGTGTATAGTGACAGAAATCAGATCAATTTTTCCGTAGGGATGGAGATAGGAAGGAGGGAAGGATTGAAAATGGACATGAAGGAACTTTATGATAAAGATGTATATTTTGTTGATCGTGTTGATGGGGTTAATGTCAAAACTCATTAGACTGAAAATTTTAAATATGTGCATATTGCTGCATGATGGTCATATCTCAATAAAGTCACATAAATGTTAGAAGAAGGAGAAACGGAAAGAGGAGGAAGATGAGAAGCCACCCGTCATTTAGAGCTAAGGTAGGCAGGAACATTACACACAGCCATTCACAGTATTGGCTTCTCCTAAGGCCATTTCCCCATGCTATTCAAGATCAGTGCCACAAGCCTCTTTGGGCTCAAAGGAGAAACAGACTCCCCAGAATCCTCCAGTAAACTTCTCTCCATATTTCATTGGCCAGAACTGTGCCACATGCCTTTTCTTGAGCCTTTCATTAATCAGGTCTACACCATTATTCATTCAGTAGAAGAGGGTCTTCCAAATCCCAGAGTTCACTGTAGTGATCCTATTTTTCACTTCGCTGGGAAAGACAGCCCTTTTTCTTCTCCCCACCCCTACCCCTTCCTTTCCCCCTTCTCCTTAATAAAGACATATTATGGGCAAAAGCTACATATGAGTTCATAGATTCAAAAAAAGTGTTCAGACGTACTTATGAAGGATGGAGCTGTAAATGGGGATGTAGATGGGCTTACTCTGCTACTATGGTGACATTCCCTGGGGACTATCTACATCCCTTGGGGTCTGTTGGTTGGGCTGGGAGCAGAGAGGTGTGACTGCTCTCGAGTTTCTCACCTCCTGTATATATATATATATATACACACACATACACACACACACACACATATATCCCACATTTCATCCAGCTCCATGATACTATGTGTGATTTGATTTCAAGAGAAAAAGTTGGAAAACTGCCTCTCTGATGCTATTTCTCATAAATGCCCAGATATTAATCTTGTACAGGTTAAAAAGCAGTCCCAAATTTTCTAATTGACATTGTCCTAGATGATAAAGCAGAAAAATTGTTTTTTTCATAGTGCTTTTTTTATTCTTATGTTAATCCCCATATATTACATCATTAGTTTTAGATATAGTGTTCCATGATTCATTGTTTGTGCATAACACTGTGTGCTCTATGCAGAATGTGCCCTCTTATATACGCACCAACAGGCTAACCCATCCTCCCACCCCCCTCCTCTCTAGAACCCTCAGGTTGTTTTTCAGAGTCCATCATCTCTCATGGTTCGTCTACCCCTACGATTTCCCCTGCTTCATTCTTCCCCTCCTGCTACCTTCTTCTTCTTTTTTTTCTTAACGTATATTGCATTATTTGTTTCAGAGGTACACATATGAGATTCAACAGTCTTGCAAAATTCACAGCACTTACCAGAGCACATACCTTCCCCAGTGTCTATCACCCCGTCACCCCATCCCACCTACCCCACCCCCCACTCCAGCAACCCTCAGTTTGTTTCCTGAGATTAAGAATTCCTCATATCACTGAGGTCATATGATACATGTCTTTCTCTGTTTGACTTATTTGGCTCAATATAATACCCTCCAGTTCCATCCACGTTGTTGCAAATGGCAAGATCTCATTCCTTTTGATGGTTGCATAATATTCCATTGTGTATATATACCACATCTTCTTAATCCATTCATCTGTCAATGGACATCTTGGCTCTTTCCACAGTTTGGCTGTTGTGGACATTGCTGCTACAAATATCGGGGTGCACGTACCCTTTCGGATCCCTACTTTTGTATCTTTGGGGTGAATACCCAGTAGTGCAATTGCTGGATCGTATGGTAGCTCTATTTTCAACTTTTTGAGGAACCTCCATACTGCTCCAGAGTGGTTGCACCAGCTTGCATTCCCACCAACAGTGTAGGAGGGTTCCCCTTTCTCCACATCCCTGCCAACATCTGTCATTTCCTGACTTGTTAATTTTAGCCATTCTGACTGGTGTGAGGTGGTATCTCATTGAGGTTTTGATTTGGATTTCCCTGATGCCGAGCAATGTTGAACACTTTTTCGTGTGTCTGTTGGCCATTTGGATGTCTTCTTTGGAAAAATGTCTGTTCATGTCTTCTGCCCATTTCTTGATTGGATTCTTTGTTCTTTGGGTGTTGAGTTTGATGAGTTCTTTATAGATATTGGATACTAGCCCTTTATCTGATATATCATTTGCAAATATCTTCTCCCATTCTGTCGGTTGTCTTTTGGTTTGGTTGACTGTTTCCTTTGCTGTGCAAAAACTTTTTATCTTGATGAAGTCCCAATAGTTCATTTTTGTCCTTGCTTCTCTTGCCTTTGGCGATGTTTCTAGGAAGAAGTTGCTTCGGCTGAGTTCCAATAGGTTGCTGCCTGTGCTCTCCTTTAGGATTTTGATGGACTCCTGTCTCACATTGAAGTCTTTCAACCATTTGGAGTCTATTTTTGTGTGTGGTGTAAGGAAATGGTCCAGTTTCATTCTTCTGCATGTGGCTATCCAATTTTCCCAACACCATTTGTTGAAGAGACTGTCTTTGTTCCATTGGACATTCTTTCCTGCTTTGTCAAAGATTAGTTGACCATAAATTTGAGGGTCCATTTCTGGGCTCTCTATTCTGTTCCATTGATCTATGTGTCTGTTTTTGTGCCAGTACCATGCTGTCTTGATGATGACAGCTTTGTAATAGAGCTGGAAGTCTGGAATTGTGATGCCGCCGGCTTTGCTTTTCTTTTTCAACATTCCTCTGGCTATGCGAGGTCTTTTCTGGTTCCATACAAATTTTAGGATGATTTGTTCCATTTCTTTGAAAAAAGTGGATGGTATTTTGATGGGGATTGCATTGAATGTGTAGATTGCTCTAGGTAGCATTGACATCTTCACAATATTTGTTCTTCCAATCAATGAGCATGGAACGTTTTTCCATTTCTTTGTGTCTTCTTCAATTTCTTTCATGAGTATTTTATAATTTTCGGAGTACAGATCCTTTGTCTCTTTGGTTAGATTTATTCCTAGGTATCTTATGGTTTTGGGTGCAATTGTAAATGGGATCGACTCCTTAATTTCTCTTTCTTCTGTCTTGTTGTTGGTGTATAGGAATGCCACTGACTTCTGTGCATTGATTTTCTATCCTGCCACTTGACTGAATTCCTGTATGAGTTCTAGCAGTTTTGGGGTGGAGTCTTTGGGGTTTTTCACAGAAAGTATCATATCATCTGCAAAGAGTCAGAGTTTGAGTTCTTCTTTGCTGATTTGGATGCCTTTGATTTCTTTTTGTTGTCTGATTGCTGTGGCTAGGACTTCTAATACTATGTTGAATAGCAGTGGTGATAATGGACATCCCTGCCGCGTTCCTGACCTTAGGGGAAAGCTCTCCGTTTTTCCCCATTGAGAATGATATTCGCTGTAGGTTTTTCATAGATGGCTTTTATGATACTGAGGTATGTACCCTCTATGCCTATACTCTGAAGAGTTTTGATCAAGAAAGGATGCTGTACTTTGTCAAAAGCTTTTTCTGGGGGCGCCTGGGTGGCTCAGTCGTTAAGCGTCTGCCTTCAGCTCAATTCATGATCCCAGGGTCCTGGGATCAAGCCCCACATCGGGCTCCCTGCTCGGCGGGAAGTCCGCTTCTCCCTCTCCCACTCCCCCGCTTGTGTTCCCTCTCTCGCTGTGTCTCTCTCTGTCAAATAAATAAATAAAATCTTTAAAAAAAGAAAGCTTTTTCTGCATCTATTGAGAGGATCATATGATTCTTGTTCTTTCTTTTGTTAATGTATTGTATCACATTGATAGATTTGTGGATGTTGAACCAACCTTGCAGCCCAGGGATAAACCCCACTTGGTCGTGGTGAATAATCCTTTTAATGTACTGTTGGATCCTATTGGCTAGTATTTTGGTGAGAATTTTTGCATCCATGTTCATCAGGGATATTGGTCTGTAATTCTCCTTTTTCGTGGGGGTCTTTGTCTGGTTTGGGGATCAAGGTAATGCTGGCCTCATAAAACGACTTGGAAGTTTTCCTTCCATTTCTATTTTTTGGAACAGTTTCAGAATAGGTATTAATTCTTCTTGGAATGTTTGGTAGCATTCCCTTGGGAAGCCATCTGGCCCTGGGCTTTTGTTTGTTCGGAGATTTTTGATGACTGCTTCAATTTCCTTAGTGGTTATAGGTCTGTTCAGGTTTTCTCTTTCTTCCTGGTTCAGTTTTGGTAGTTGATACATCTCTAGGAATGCATCCATTTCTTCCAGGTGATGTAATTTGCTGGCATAGAGTTGCTCACAATATGTTCTTATCTTTGTTTGTATTTCTTTGGTGTTGGTTGTGATCTCTCCTCTTTCATTCATGATTTTGTTGATTTGGGTCATTTCTCTTTTCTTTTTGATAAGTCTGGCCAGGGGTTTATCAATCTTGTTAATTCTTTCAAAGAACCAGCTCCTAGTTTTGTTGATCTGTTCTACTGTTCTTTTAGTTACTATTTCATTGATTTCTGCTCTGATCTTTATTATTTCTCTTCTCCTGCTGGGTTTAGGCTTTATTTGCTGTTCTTTCTCCAGCTCCTTTAGGTGTAGGTTTAGGTTGTGTACTTGAGACCTTTCTTGTTTCTTGAGAAAGGCTTGTATTGCTATATACTTTCCTCCTAGGACTGCCTTTGCTGCATACCAAAGATTTTGAATAGTTGTGTTTTCATTTTCATTTGTTTCAATGAATTTTTTTAATTCTTCTTTAATTTCCTGGTTGACCCATTCATTCTTCAGTAGGATGCTCTTTAGCCTGCATGTATTTGAGTTCTTTCCGACTTTCCTCTTGTGATTGAGTTCTAGCTTCAAAGCATTGTGGTCTGAAAATAGGCAGGGAATGATCCCAATCTTTTGGTACTGGTTGAGACCTGATTTATGACCTAGGATGTGATCAATTCTAGAGAATGTTCCATGGGCACTAGAGAAGAATGTGTATTCCATTGCTTTGGGATGGAATGTTCTGAATATGTCTGTGAAGTCCATTTGGTCCAGTGTGTCATTTAAAGTCTTTATTTCCTTGTTGATCTTTTGCTTAGATGATCTGTCCATTTCAGTGAGGGGGGTGTTAAAGTCCCCCACTATTATTGTATTGTTGTCAATGTGTTTCTTTGCTTTTGTTATTAATTGGCTTATATAATTGCCTGCTCCCATGCTAGGGGCATAGATATTTACAATTGTTAGATCTTCTTGTTGGATAGACCCTTTAAGTAGGATATAGTGTCCTTCCTCATCTCTTATTACAGTCTTTGGTTTAAAATCTAATTTGTCTGCTATAAGGATTGCCACCCCAGCTTTCTTTTGGTGTCCATTAGCATGGTAAATGGTTTTCCAGCCCCTCACTTTCAATCTGGTGGTGTCTTTGGTTCTAAAATGAGTCTCTTGCAGACAGCATATAGATGGGCCTTGTTTTTTAATCCAGTCTGATAGCCTGTGTCTTTTGATTGGGGCATTTAGCCCATTTACGTTCAGGGTAACTATTGAAAGATAGGAATTTAGTGCCATTGTATTGCCTGTAAGGTGACTGTTACCGTATATTGTCTGTGTTCCTTTCTGGTCTCTGTTGCTTTTAGGGTCTCTCTTTACTTAGAGGACCCCTTTCAAGATTTCTTGTAGGGCTGGTTTTGTGTTTGCAAATTCCTTTAGTTTTTGTTTGTCCTGGAGGCTTTTTATCTCTCCTTCAATTTTCAATGACAGCCTAGCTGGATATAGTATTCTTGGCTGCATATTTTTCTCATTTAGTGCTCTAAATATATCCTGCCAGTCCTTTCTGGCCTGCCAGGTCTCTGTGGATAGGTCTGTTGCCAATCTAATGTTTCTACCCTTGTAGGTTACATATCTCTTCTCCCGAGCTGCTCTCAGGATTTTCTCTTTGTCTATGAGACTCGTAAGTTTTACTATTAGATGTTGGGGTGTTGACCTATTTTTATTGATTTTGAGAGGGGTTCTCTGTGCTTCCTGGATTTTGATTCCTGTTTCCTTCCCCAAATTAGGGAAGTTCTCTGCTATAATTTGCTCCATTATTCCTTCTGCCCCTCTCTCTCCTTCTTCTTCTTCTGGGATCCCAATTATTCTAATGTTGTTTCATCTTATGGTATTGCTTATCTCTCGAATTCTGCCCTCGTGATCCAGTAGTTATTTCTCTCTCTTTTTCTCAGCTTTTTAATTTCCCATCATTTGGTCTTCTATATTACTGATTCTCTCTTCTGCCTCATTTATCCCAGCAGTTAGTGCCCCCATTTTTTATTGCACCTCATTAATAGCCTTTTTGATTTCTACTTGGTTAAATTTTAGTTCTTTTACTTCTCCAGAAAGCATTTCTCTAATAACTTCCATGCTTTTTTCAAGCACAGCTAGTATCTTTAAAGTGATGATTCCGAACTCTAGATCTGACATCATACTAATGTCCGTATTGAGTAGGTCCCTGGCAGTCGGTACTACCTCTTGTTCTTTTTGTTGAGGTGATTTTTTTTGTCTTGTCATTTTGTGCAGAGGAGAATATATTAATGAAAGAACAAAATGCTAGCAGAGTAACAACGTCCCGAGACAATATAAACAAATCAGAAAAGACCTGAAGCAGTGGAAAAAGAAATGGAAAGAGAGAAAAAAGAAAAAGAAAAAAAAGAAAAAGATAAAGATAAAAACAAACAAAACAGAACAACAACAACAACAAAAACTAGAATGTGATCAAATATGATCAGGCTGGTATATAGATCAGTGCCACACACTAGATTTGGGGTGTATTTTGGTCTTTTAGAAGAAAGTGCCTCCCAAAAATTTAAAGAAAAAAAAACTTATATATGTACAAAAATAAGGGTTGATATGATGAAGGGAAGGAATATGACTGTAAAGATGGAAATTATAAAAAATTTTATAAAAGGAATTGATAAGTTGTTTGAAAAAAGAAAGAAGAGGATTTAAAAAAAAAGAAAAAAAAGGAAGAGAATGTCATCAGGCAGGGGAGTAGAAAAAACCATATACTAGCGATTTAGGGTATATTTTAATCTGTTAGAAGAAACTATCTCAAAATTTTAAAGAGAAAACAACTTATATATATATGCCAAAAATACAGGTAACTACTATGAAGGGATCGAATATGACTCTAAATATGAAAAATAAAAATGTTTTTTTAAAAAAGGGATTGATAAGATGTTGGTTGAAAAAGGGAAAAAGAAAAACTCAAAAAAAAAAAGAAAAAGAAAAAAGTTAAAAAAAATTAACTTTGAGAGACTACAGAATCATGGTAAAAAAGCCATGAATTCTATGTGCAGTATTCCCCTAGCGCTGGAGTTCTGCCGTTCTCATTGATCGGTAAACTTGGTCTTGGTTGGCTGTTCTCGCTGATCTTCTGGGGAGGGGCCTGTTGCCGTGGTTTCCAAATGTCTTTGGCGGAGGCGGAACTGCCCCGCCCTTGCCCCTGCCGGCTGAGTAATCTGCTCAGGTCTGCTCTCTGGACCTTTCGTTCCCTGTGAGCTTTCTGTACAGCTTTGGAGGCGGAGAGTGAAAATGGTGGCCTCCCAATCTCCGCCCTGGAGGAGCCGAGAACTTGGGGCCCCGCTCCTCAGTGAGCCCCCAGAGAAATGCCGTCAGTCACTCCCATCTCCCCGGTCTCTGGCCGCACTCCGTGCTCACCCCGCCTGTGACCGCGCATTTCTATCTCTGGCACCCAACCCCGGGTGGAGTCTCCAAACCCAGCAGATCCCTGCGGTGCACTCCCGCGTGGCTCCTCCCAGGGGAGGAAGGGGAGTCTCCCCGGATCTGCCACTTGTTGGGTCCCTGCTGGAGGAGCAGTGGCCCGACTGTGCCGCGGATCACAGTTTATGGCAACCCCGAGCTGAGAGCCCGTGCCTGGGCTCCACCTCTGCAGCTGGCTTCCCTGTTCCATTACCTGGGAGCTCTGCCACACTCAGGCACCCCCGGTCTTTCTGTGACCCCGAGGGTCCTGAGACCACACTGTTCCGGAGGGCTCCACCCCCCGCTTAGCCACCAGAGTGACATCCCGCAGCGGAGCAGACTTTTAAAAGTTCCGATTTTGTGCTCCGCGGCTCTATCACTTGCCAGAAGCGGCCGCCGGAGGCCCCTCCCCCGCCGTCTCTCCTCCCGAATATTGCCTCGGATTCACTACTCCGCACGTCCTACCTTCCAGAAAGTGGTCGCTTTTCTGAGGAGAGAGTTGTTGCTCTTCTTTTCTTCGATCTCCTGTTGACTTTGTAGGTGTTCAGAATGGTTTGATCCCTATCCAGCTGAATTCCTGAGAGGAGACGAAATCCAGGTCTCCTACTCCTCCACCATCTTGCTCCGCCCCGCAGACAAATGGTTTTAATAATACATTTTATTTTTGCCATGGGACTCTGGCTATTTTTGGACTGAATGGAAAAAAAAAAACTTCTGCCCATACATATTTTTATTTTTACTGAATTGGCCCTTGTTCAAGAAGGATTGCTTACCACAGTGGTCTACAGGGCAAGAGTTTGCTAAGCAACTGAAGAATTCACCCTGGTTTTCAGGGAAATAACCTACTTGATAGAACCGATCATTTGAAATTCCATTAATGGTATCTATTTACATGTTAATGTTCTAGTTACAAAGGTGTTTTATGTGTTCATTCAAAAAGCGGAAACTCTACTTAATTCCACTTAGAACCCTTTGTTAACACCTGGTAAGTGTCAAGAAGTAATAAAACTTTCCCCAGGATCTGGCGAATCTGGAGATTAGTGACTTAATTTGCAGTGAGACCCTTTCTTCACAGCCTCAGCACCGTCCCTAGTGGACTGCTGGCTCCCAAAAGTGCTAGGTTGAAGGATGTGGACATGAGTTTGTGCTTGCATTGGGCTGGTTGAATGACCAGACCCTATAAAGCTCTGTTCATCCACCCTTGGTGTCTTCAGTGTGTTTCTGCATATGGCTCTTGGCCTGGTGTGCTTTCAGTCCCAACAACAGCCTCTTTATTGAAGAGCTGTCCTCTGCCTGCCAAAATCTGCACTTACCACATGGAAAACTAGAGGTACTTGGGAGTTTACATCCCTCTGGGGAGCAGCCCTTAACCAATGACTGACAGGTGCAGGGTGTGTAAATACTCCACCTCCCTTGTGCACTCATTGGGATGTGTTCTAGACCATCATAACAACACTGGGGGATCTGATTGAGAGAGTCTATGCTGGGATTGGGATTCTGCCTTTCTGACTGGTTTTCTGGTGATTGCCAATGCAGCTGGTCCAGGACCATGTGTGGAATCCCATAGGTCACCCTGTTTCCAGAACACCCAGTGAGGCTGAGTAAAATTTCCATCTTGGAGCCTTTGTTTGGCTTGGCCATCACCTTGCTTAGCTTGGCCATCCCCTAGGGCCCAAATCACTACTGATATTTCCTAGGAATACTTCTTAATAAATCACTTTCACATGAATCCTTGTATCAGAGTCTGTTTCTGGGGTGCCCATCCTAAGGCAACAGATAATAAATGTCTTGGTAGGTGGAGGGTGCTAGTCAAGATCCACCATGATTGGGCACCCTCCTCTACCCACCAATCTGAATAGAATGCCACAAAATTCCCAAGACTCCTGACTTTTCCTCATGCTGATCCACAAAGGTGGAATTATTGCTTCTAGTTCTCAGCACATTCCTCATTTTTCAAGACTCCTTTCTAATGCCATCCTCACCATGAGGCTGTTTCTGATCTCCACGGTCTGTCAGCCCCTCCTCCCCTGGGTTTCCACAGTATGCTGCTTATGGCTTGTTTCCCTCATCCAAATAATGGGTATATTGATACTTGCTCTTACCACTGTCATAAAGTTGTGACGACCAAATGAGAGGATTAATGTGAAATTCTTCATTAAGCTGAAAGAGTTCATATGGATACCAGCTGTGATGATGATGATGATGATGATTATGTAGGAAAATAAACAGCACCATGAACTTGCTGTAGAGTTTTTCTAAAATATATTATACATGTATTTGGATCTATATATGTAATCTTGTATTTAAGCACTGGAAAGTAGGAAACATTATGTTCAAACCTAAGTTTTCAGATTTGGGGTATATATCTGTTGTTTGGGAGCTTCCTCTGCTAACTTATAATACTGCAGCCCAACCTACTACACTCTGTAAAACCAAGACCAAGGTCAAAGGGGGCCAGGTTCTGGGGGGAGGATGTGTGGTGAAATTCTGGGGCATCTCAGTGGGGCCTCAGAGCCATCAGTTTTCCCCTTGCCAGCAGGCCAAGCTGTAAAGCCGACCACAGCAGACCGAGTGGAAAACTTTGGGGGAAAGACAAAAAGTTAATGTTTGCCACTTCTCCAGGAATGATGACAGCACCCAGGCAGAAATATCTGGAGCTCAGCGGGATGTGTGAAGACTGGCCAGAGAAAGAGAGGTAGGAGGTAAGAAGATGAGTGTGGGAACACGCTAAGTCGGGTGTTGGGCTTGACAAATTATTATTCAGCTGGCTTGCCTGAATTGTGACATATTATTTATTAAAATGGAAGGAAAAATTTTAAAAAGTGAGATGTCAGCCCCAACCCCAACCTTCCCAAGCACAGTCAGCTGGAGCAAAACAGCCTCTGCACAGGCTAAAACCCCAAAATGATAGCAGTGCACAGAAGAAAAAATCATGGAACAAATTTAGAATCATATAGATACAGGTGCATGTTTGGCTCCATCACCCAGTGTCTACATGACCTTGAGACAATTCCTCTATCCTTTCAGAACCTCACTGTTTTTACTGTAAAATGGGATAATGATGTAGAAAAGAGTTGTTGGCAGGATAAAGGCAGACTATGGAGAGAAAAGCATCTTGCCAATAACTTCATAACATTATGACTACGACTATGAATGAGGATCATGACGGTGGTTGGGTTGATATCTTACAGGTTTTAAGATTTTTTTCAATTTAGTATAATACATGGCCACTGGTCATCAATTTATTTACATTAAGAAATGAACCCTGTCCTCGGGGAGTTTGTAGGCTATAAGAGTACAAACTTATAACCCAATAATTGAAAGACATTATTTGGGATTAGAGAACACACATGATCATCTTCATTATAAGGAAAGGGGAAATGAGGGTCAGAAAGCCAAATGACTTGTCCAGGGTCATACATCTAGGGTGGGAGGTCATAGCTCTAGCTCAGTTGTCTGACCCTCCAGTATACCTCAAGGATGAGTGCCTTCACCTCCTCACCCTCCTGGGACCCAGTTAGGGGACTCTGAGACTGATGGTCTAGAGGAGGGCTATTGATAAGAATCCTGTCAACATATTATTGGGCCTGGCATTTAAATGCAAATTACAATCCATGAGATGAAGCAATGTGTTGGAGAGGTCAAGGCTGTCCTGACATCATTTGGGGCATTGGGGGTGAAGTATCCTGGCTGGGACTCCCAGCTCTCCAATTTCAGGGTCCCAAGGAGAGAAGGCATGGTCCCGCTTGTCACGGATCCCCATGGCTTTATAGCCATGCTGCTTTCCTTGGGCAGGGGTGTCTGCTTTCTCTAAGGATGAATGGAGATGCTTCTGAAACTGACCAACCCTCCTAGCTGGGGGTCCTAGCACTGCAGCTTACCTGCGGGCTGAGTTCGGACAGTCACTGAATTCTTGTAAGCCTCAGTTTCCTCGCCTGTCAAAATGTGACACTTACACATGCTTGCCTTAACCTCGCGAATTGCATGCCTGCCGTGTGCCAGGTACACTGCTGCTGGGCACTTGACAAATATCAAAGGGATTAAGGAAGCCATGGGGCACAGAGTGGGCACTCCATGAAAGCTGTGAGCAGATTTAGCAGCTCATTTCATCATTACCATAATTCCTTCATCATCCCCATTTTACTAATGGGGAAACTGGTACTTGGAGAGTTTAAATAATGGAATGGAGGTCACATGGCTATTAAGAGTTAGATCTTACACATAAATCCTGACTTTAAACCCATGCTTTGCCCACCATACTATGTTGCCTGTGGGTTAAAAGTACCTGAGGTGATGATAATAATTATCACTTAGGGAAGAAGACTGTCAACATGACCTGCAACAAAAGGTGCTCCAGCCTTCTCTGTCCACCGAGAAGGGTAAAAATATATGAGGTTGACTGCAGGGCATCCCTCCAGCTGTCTATTGGTGGCCCCCCTGCCCCTGCCCCCAGCAAAGCCTGGGCAAGAGTGTGGACCCCGCTGAAGAGTATAAATAGAATTGCAAATGGCCTCTCTTGGTGGAAGCGAGGTGTCATTGTCAGAAGAAATAAGCTCCGAGTGCAAGAGGGTGGGTGCCTGGGTGGTGGCACCATTCGTCCCACTTACGTCTGATTAGGAAACACTGTCATGCTTGGTGGCGGTGCCTGATGTCATGATCAACTCAAGTGACAAGAGTACTCCTTTGGGTTTGAGAGAGTGAGGCACGGTGGAAGAGTCTAAAACTCTATTCTAGCAGGTGGAGAATAAATATTTTAAGACAACAAATATGATTCAGAAGGCTAATTGGAACATACTGACACCACCCAGAGCTCCTTGTGGCGTGACACACAGATGGGAGTAGGGATCTCCGCCTCAGCATTAGAATAGACACTGTAAATCACATGGCAGGAGGAGTCCCCTGTGGGGACGCTCATCCAAGTCCTCACCAGAAAGCTGGCAGATGGGGTAGGGAGGGGCAGGTTGGAGCAGGAGATGGCCTGGCTTTTTGTTTTGAGTCTGTGTGCCTTCTTGAGAAAGTCACTTTCTGACCCTCAGTTTCCTTATTTATAAAATGGGTGGAGAGTCAAAGTGACAGTTGGTAAGGGGTTCAACCAAATGAGATTACCTTTAATTTAATGAATTTAAAGCACTTTACTCTCTCCCTGTTCTCACACTGTGGGATTCTGGGAATCTATAGCCACCACTTAGACTTTATGTTTTGTAGTTGATTGATGAATGTCTAGGGGTTCAGCCTCCAGATTCTGGAGCCAGCCAGATGGCCTCAGTTTAAACACAAGCTCTGCCACTGGGCCTTCTCTGGGCCCCCTGCTGTAGAGGATGCTTCTCTGGCCCTCTTCCATCTGTGTCTTTCCCTCCAGGTACCAGGAGGACATGCTTACCTGGAATGCATGGTTCTCATTCTAGACCACACTCTGGGGCCCTAGAACCAAGGAACATTGGCTGAATGACTCCAAGCCAGCTTCCAGGACCCAGAAATCCTCACTTTGGTATCCAAGCAGTGGCTGTTTGCAGTGGGGCGTCTGGAACTTGGATGTGTGGGCTGGGCTGTCCACATGCACATAAGAAAGGTCCCTCATAGTTTAAGACAGAGCTGGGGGTAAGAAGAAAATGGGGGTAAGCTGTGAGCCAGGGACTGCTTTCCCTAAGCTACTGGTCCTTGTCTCGGCTTCCAAGGAGTGTAAGAATTTTGAATTCAAATTGGGCTTTCCAGTCATGATACAGGTATCTTCGTCAAGTAGGATGAGAGGACATATTTTATTTAATAATTTGTTACCTGGGTTTATAACTTTTAAATATTTAGACATATGGTCTATGGGCCCTTCAGTGGTACTCTTACTCTGGATTCCACACATGTTAATAGGGAGCCTGAACCCTGGGAAAATTGCTTAACCTCTTGCTCCTAGGTTTCCTCATCTGTAAACCAGAAATAATATTAGACCTGACCTCATAAAGGTGTCACTGGACCAATGAAGTGACACATGGAAACTGGTCCTATGCCCAGTGCATGAGAACATTCAGTAAACTGTTAGCTGTTGCTATTTTTTCTGTTATCCAGGCCTGGGGTTCTACCTCCCCATATCCTGCAGACTCTTGGTCCCTTGCTGTAATGGTTTCACTTTTTCACTCTGTCCTGCCACCCGGCACATGGCAGCCTGACCACAATACTGCCTGGCATATTAGTACCTCTTGGGGCTGCCTTCAGCCTGGGTAGTCCCCACCAGCCTGGATAAACCTCCCGTGTCCTCTTCAGAAGCTCTCCAACCAGGGGACAAAGGACCCATCATCTGCATGGCTAAAGCCATTAAACAAGACATGAGCACCAAAATGTTTGGGGCAAAACTGAAATGGGCAAATAAAAGTCTCTTTAAATATCACCACTCCAGCTAGGGAAAGATGCATGGGAGCTACAATGTGCAATCCCTCTTCTAGAGAGCAAATAAATAAGTCTGCATTCAGGTCCCAGGGCTTGGCCATGTCATTAACTGTCTTGCTTGGAGACCTGGCTCATGATAAAAAACCAGTGGGAAGGATTGCTCTTGCAATTTAACTTTGCTATCACTAAAAAGCCTTCTGTAGTTCCTCCGATTTACTTATTTTATTTTTCCAGCATCATGCCAGTTAAAACTAAGGTAAATGATAAGTCTGTTAACAAATACCTCAGTTAATTTTATGGCAGAGAGAGCAGAGGAGGGAGTGGGTGGGACCTTCCCCACCCTTTGGGCTCATAACCATTTGAAGCATCAAACATTTATTAAGGACCCTGTGATGGTGTAATGGCTCATTCTAAATGCTTCCTGCTAATAAAATGAGCATCGATTTGAAAGACAATATTTAAATTCTATCCACAGTATGTCAAGAAAGGACAACTGTGGATGAGGCGTGAGAACCACTTAGCCAAGTTGTTTTAATCATCAGATGCCCTGCAAATTGTGTGCTCTTGGCAGGTGGGAAATGTTCACTAGGAAGTGCTGCGTTGGAGGAGGCACTCAGACTGGGTTTCAAATCCCGGCTCCCCCTATTTGTGCTGAATGACTTTGGACTTGATACATAAACTCTCCAGAAAACAGATATTCATACCTCTCTCCCGTGGTGGTTTGGGATGATGTCCATAAAGGGATGGAGGAACACTGAGACATTAGGAGCTCCCTCCCCGTGCCCTTGAGACTGAACACGGCCCCCCTTTGGGTAAGCACTCCTCTAGCTTCAGGCCAGTTACCTCGTGTCACGAACAAAGGAAAAGGCTCAGAAATTGCTGGCTCCTCTCCCTTGTAAAGAACTGTCTCCCATTAAGTACACCGACCATCACCGGCCTGGATACATGTCCCATGTTGCAGGTTCTGATTATTAATACAGTGAACCTGACGATGACATTCTCACGAGCATAGTCTTTTGGTGGTCCTTCCATGTCTTCCTTAGGACAAAGCCCACACTCCCCAGAGCTACCTCGGACACCTCTCTTCCATGTGTCCCCATCCCCCTGACTCTTCCGAAGAAGGCACTTCCGGTTCTAGCCCCATGCTCTGTGCTGACTTCTTGTCTTTGCACGTGCTCGCTCCTCTTCCAGGAGTACCTTCCCACCATCTCTGCTGGAATAACTCCTTTTACTTTTAAGGGGAGGTGTGGAGTCTTCTCTTTTATTTTTTTTATTTTTTTTTTTTTTTAAAGATTTTATTTATTTATTTGACAGAGAAAGACACAGCGAGAGAGGGAACACAAACGGGGAGTGGGAGAGGGAGAAGCAGACTCCCTGCCGAGCAGGGAGCCCGATGCGGGACTCGATCCCGGGACTCCAGGATCATGACCTGAGCTGAAGGCAGTCGCTTAACCAACTGAGCCACCCAGGCGCCCTGGAGTCTTCTCTTTTAGAAGGCCTTTCCTGACATCCCCACCCCACTGAGGGTTGATCCATGAGCTCTAACCCAGGAGCTTCTCCCCTCTCCCCACCCCCCAGCCCTGCCCCTGGAAAGTGACTGCATTCCACTGACATTGCTTTGTCCTCTTTCTTGGGCCAAAAGAGAGTCTCATCTCTGTAGGTCAAGCAGCTATAATAATAGCACCTGGCATAGAGGCAACAATCTATGGTTTTTATTTTTTTATTCAGCTCTCAGTCTCTAGGGAATCTTGTCCTGTCTCAGGGATTTAAAAACTGTCTACATGCTGAGGACTCTCAAATCAATCTGGCCCTGTCCACTCCCCTAACCTCCAGACTCATGTACCCAATTGCCCACTTACATATCTCACTTAGATACCCAAGCTTGTCCAGAACCTTCTTAGCAAATGGAAACTCCATCTTTCCATTGCTCAGACCCACAGCCCCGATGTCATCTCTGACTTGTTTTACTCCTCTTACACCACAGTTCTGCTGTGACTGTGGTTCTGCTGCGCTACCTTCAAAACAGATCCATAATCTGACTCCTTCTCACCACCCACCACTGTGGGCTAAGCCTTTATCTTTCTCACATGGCTTATTGCAGTCTCATGCAAGGGGCCTTTCCCTGTTTTCTTCTCCCCTGCTTCCTTCAGTTTATTCCCAGCACAGCAGTCACCGTGATCCTGTGAAATTACATCACTCCTCTGCTCAGAACCTTTCAATGTCTCCCCATCATGCTCAGAGTAAATGCCAAAGTCCTTCCTGTGATTATAAGCCCCTTACGTGATCTGGCCCCCATCACCTGCTAAGCTCACTTTTATTGTTCTTTTTTTAAAAAAATGTTTAAATTCATTTTAGTTAACATATATTGTATTATTAGTTTCAGGGGGAGAATTTAATGATTCATCAGTTGCATGTAACACCCAGTGCTCATTACATCAAGTGCCCTCCTTAGTGCTCATCACCCAATTACCCCATTCCCTCCACCTACCTCCCCTCTAGCAACCCTCAGTCTGTTTCCTACAGTTAAGAGTCTCTTACGGCTTGCCTCCCTCTCCGTTTTTATCTTATTTCATTTTTCCTTCCCTTCCCCTATGTTCTTCCTTTTTTAAAAAAATTTTATTATGTTATGTTAGTCACCATACAATACATCATTGGTTTTTGATGTGGTGATCCATGATCCATTGTTTTTGTATAACACCCAGTGCTCCATGCAGTCTGTGCCCTCCTTAATACCCATCACCGGGCCAACCAATCCCCCTCCCCCTTCCCCTCTAAAACCCTGTTTTTTTCTCAGAGTCCATAGTCTCTCATGGTTCATCTCTCCCTCCAATTTCCCCTCCCCATTTTCCCCTTCATTCTCCTAATGTCCTCCATATTATTCCTTATGTTCCACAAATGACTTTCTCTGCTTGACTTATTTCACTTAGCATAATCTCCTCCAGTCCCATCCATGTTGATGTAAAAGTTGGGTATTCATCGTTTCTGATGGCTGAGTAATATTCCATTGTATATATGGACCACATCTTTATCCGTTCATCTGTTGAAAGGCATCTCGGCTCCTTCCACAGTTTGGCTATTGTGGACATTGCTGCTATGAACATTGGGGTGCATAT
>NC_058417.1:20695026-20709945 GCF_002201575.2 Neomonachus schauinslandi
TTGGATTTCCCTGATGGCTAATGATGATGAACATTTTTTCATGTGTTTGTTAGCCATTTGTATGTCTTCTTCAAAGAAGTGTCTGTTCATCTCTTCTGCCCACTTTTTGACTTGATTATTTGTTTTTTGGGTGTTGAGTTTGAGAAGTTCTTTATAGATTTTGGATACCAGCCCTTTATCTGTAGTGTCATTTGCAAATATCTTCTCCCATTCTGTGGGTTGCCTGTTTTGTTGACTGTTTCCTTTGCTGTGCAGAAGCTTTTTATCTTGATGAACTCCCAAAAGTTCATTTTTGCTTTTGTTTCACTAGCTTTTGGAGATGTATTTTGAAAGAAGTTGCTGTGGCCGATGTTGAAGAGGTTACTGCCTATGTTCTGGATTTTGATGGATTCCTGTCTCACATTGAGGTCTCTCATCCATTTTGAGTTTATCTTTGTGTATGGTGTTAGAGAAGACACAAAAAGATGGAAAAATATTACATGCTCATGGATCGGAAGAATAAACATTGTTAAAATGTCTATGCTACCCAGAGCAATCTATACCTTCAATGCCATCCCAATCAAAATTCCAATCACATTTTTCAAAGTGCTGGAACAAACAATCCTAAAATTTGTATGGAATCAGAAAAGACCCCGAATCACCAAGGAAATGTTGAAAAAGAAAAACAAAGCTGGGGGCATCACGTTGTCCGATTTCAAGCTATATTATAAAGCTGTGATCACCAAGACAGCATGGTACTGGCACAAAAACAGACATACAGACCAATGGAACAGAATAGAGAACCCAGATATGGACCCTCAACTCTATGGTCAAATAATCTTTGACAAAGCAGGAAAAAATATGCAGTGGAAAAAAGACATTCTCTTCAATAAATGGTGCTGGGAAAATTGGACAGCCACATGCAGAAGAATGAAGCTCAACTATTCTCTAACACCATTCACAAAGATAAACTCAAAGTGGATGAAAGACCTCAATGTGAGACAGGAATCCATCAAAATCCTAGAAAAGAACATAGGCAGTAACCTCTTTGACATCGCCCACAGCAACTTCTTTCAAGATACATCTCCAAAAGTTAGTGAAACAAAAGCAAATATGTTCTTCTGTTTTGTTTCTTAAATTCCATATATGAGTGAAATCATATGGTATTTGTCTTCCTTTGACTTATCTCGCTAAGCTCACTTCTATTGTTCTTTGTCTACCCTAGACAAACTCCCACCTCAAGGCTTTCACACTGATTGTTCCCTTTGCCCGGAGTACTCCTTCCCTAAATCTATAGGGCTGGTTTCCTTACTTACTCCAGGCCTTTCTTCAACATCACCTTTTTAGGGAGGCTTCTCTGGCCATCTTATTTAAACTTTCACTTGCCAACACATATTCTTGTTCCCTGATTTACTTTTTCTTCTTCGCACGTATTATTCACTATACTATATCCTTTACTTATGTATCTTGTTTATTTTCTGTCTCCTCCAAGCAGCAAGAGCATGGATTTGGCTCTGTTTTGTTAATTATCATGTCCTCTGTACCTACAGTGGTGCCTGGTCTGCGGTAGGTGTCCATTAAGCATTAGTTTGTTGAATCAATGAATGACAGTTTTCTTCAGGGGAGAAGCCCATGGAGCTGTCAGGATCGGTTCCACAGTGAGGGGCAAGTAGTCTGGGGCCATAGCAGCAATTACGAAGTGTTTTCACTAAAGGCCCCACAGGGACAGTCATGGAGTCCTTCTGTGCAGTGAGTTTTGGAGGAAGATAATGTGTTGTTTGGGGTTCACTGGGCTGTTGGAAGCAAGGATGGTTTTCTCTTTGGGGAATATTCTGAATAGGATTTCAGAGCAGGAGGAAATTACATGTGAGACACAGAGTACTGTGTGTAGGGCGCAGACACCTCACCATCTCAAGAGACTGTTTTCCCCGTCTGGGTGCCCAGGGTGTGGTCAGCAGGTCATGCTCCCCCTCTGGGGGCCCTCTCGGTGCGGGAAGCAGGGCTCCAGCTGAACCAGGCAGAAAATGTGAAGGGAGTTATGCACACAGATTCCCATTCCTCCATTGCCTAGAATTAGGAAAACTATATTAGAAAGAGTATCAGAAAAAATGGGGTATGCATTTCCAGGGGAAGAACATGTGACTTTAAGATATGATTGTGGGTTTTGTGATCTTAGATGATGCAGTTATCTAAATTTCTCCTTCCAGTTGTATTTAGCTTAATTCTTACATTCGGGGCTTATTCCCTGAGGTGTCTCCAGGAGAAGTAGCGCTTCAAATGTCAGAGAGAAGAAAAAGCAAAGGATAGCCCTTAGATCCCATGGAGCAAGGGCGGCCCGTGGTGCCTGCTCTGATGAGCTCAGAACCATCACAGACGCTAAGTCAGAGAACAAGAGAAGATCCAAAGATCCGGGAAAGACAGCTGTGAGGGAAAGCAGAGGACAGGGAGCTTGGAGGAGCAGCTTCTGACACCTGGAGCAGCTTTGTCCTGATGGCCACGGGTGGGGGAGGAGGCCTTGCCAGGATGGAGGAAGAGGGAAACCAAGCAGAGCTCAGGAACAGGAGAGAACATTTGGATGGGAACTGCCTGATCCAGGGCTGTGACTTCTGACCTCCAGCTCCTTGTTGTGATTGCCTCTGACTTGACCATGGTGGCAAAGGTCCTCCTATCTCTGTGCCCCCACAGCCTCCTCGTGACTTGGAGCTCCCTCATTGAGGGGAGCACACTGTGTTAGGAATCGATGGTTCTCATGTCTGTTTTCTGCTCTCGGCTGGAAGCAGCATGACGGCGGAAAGCACATCAGTGAATTCATATAGTCCCCAAAACACCTTAGCTCAGTGTTTGACACATACCATGTCATATATATATGATGTGATATACATGTCACCTGACATACATGCGCATAGGCATATGTGTGCCTGGGTGTGTATCCACACACCTTGCTAAAGCACAGTTTTTCTGCTGTTCTGGGTAACAACTCTGATCCAGCCAGGCCCCAAGCTCCATCCTGGGTCCAGCCCACAT
The DNA here is from genome assembly GCF_002201575.2 of Neomonachus schauinslandi. Taxonomy (NCBI): domain Eukaryota; kingdom Metazoa; phylum Chordata; class Mammalia; order Carnivora; family Phocidae; genus Neomonachus; species Neomonachus schauinslandi. Next base: position 20,698,030 of record NC_058417.1, read on the forward strand.
GGCCAGAAGGTTAACCGGAGCCGCATGAGAAGAAACCGGACCTCTTTAGAATAATGTGGAGAAACTGTTTCCTTCTCTCCTCAGTGCCCACCTCTGCCCTCTTGGGGAGTGCTGGGGTTGAGTGTCCACCCCCCACCTCTCTTTAATTCCACCCCTTAGAGAGAGTTGGCTCATTTGATTGGGGTCAGAGCTGACTTCCCTGGCCTCTTAACTCTGAGGGGTAGTAATGTACTTCAGGGGCAGGTGACAGGCTCCACCTTTGTTCTTTTTCAGGGGACTGTCGTGCACCATAGGACAGACATGGGGACTCAGTCTTCTGTTCCCTGCTCACACAGGCCGAGCACTCTAGGTGGGATCCAGGCTGCGAGTGCCCTATCACTCTTTTTGGGTGTGTGGGGTAGGCCAGTGTCTGGCTGGGTAGTGTTTTCATGGTCTGCTCACCCCCAGGCAGGGTCCAAGGTCTAAGTATGTGGTGAAAGTTATTAGATCCTTATTTTAGCCTCAGGTAAACCATGTTCTCCAATCTGGCTCTTGCCAGAAAGCCCTGCAAATTGATATTTGGTTGGCATCTGGCTTGTAATCTTTGTCTCGGTTTTCTATTGGTCAGACCTGGAGGGGAGCAGCAGGAGCCTTGGGTCCCCTGGCCTCTGAGAGTTGGGCTTTGACAGGGACCCTGCACTAAGTCATGTTCTCCCAAGACTGCAGATTATTTGGTCTTTTATCTCGTGAAATATCAAAGTCTTCCAGAAGAACTTAGCTTGTCACTTTTCTGGTCAGTCCCTGCCTGTCCCTCCCTTGTCCAGCTTTGGTCACTATGTCCTCGCTATAAGCAAGCTCAGCATTGTCCAGCCACTAAGTCAACGAGAGGCCAGCCTGGCAAAGTGCGAAGAGCCCCTTCATGCCACCTGGGCAGGATGGGAAGATCAGCTGCTGTCATCCCTGGGGGTCAACCAGAAAGACAGTCTGCTGTGGATACTCCTGGTATCTACTGCTCAACATTTATTCACCCTCTTGGTAACTAGTCCCCAGTTTCCCCCTTAGGAATCACCTTTCCCACCCACCCCATGTGCTTCAGATAAATAGACTCTACCTAGACTCCAAGGGTGGTGCCCATGGCCCACACTAAGGCAACATTTGGTACCCTGGCCCAGTTGTTTCATAGATGAGCATGTCATCCAGGTCAGGCCAATTACAGCCAATGAAACGCATGCACACACACACACACACACACACACTGTTGGTGGAGTGGACTTTCATTTTCATTTGACCTGAAGCTGGAAGGAGCAGAATTGGGAACTGCCAGTGACCATCATAAAGATACAGTCTGACCAAGAATGAAGCCAACATGGAGGAAGCAGAGTTGGAATGGACAGAGATAAACCTTATACTGGTGTCAGCATTTGATCCCTGGATTAAGCCAGGCCTGAAGGCTGATCAGTCTGCCTGGATGGACTAGTTGGTTATATGACACAATAAGCTCTCTAGTTTACTGAAGCACATTTGATTGGGGTTTTCTCACTTGCAGTCAAAAGTGTCCTTACTGATTCAGAGCCTTCTGTCCCCACAGACTGCCCTTCAGTAACCTCTCTCTCTAGTCTTTGCTCTATGGCTTTCACAGTTTTCTCTCTTCTCTCTTTCTCTCTATCTCAGTGGTTAGCAACTAGAGCTTCTGTTGGGAATGGAGACTAGCTCCACAGACCAGATGCTCAGCCAGGCCCTCATCCTTGTGACTCATTCCTCTCAGCTCCCCCTTAAGCCTGGCCTTAAGTATCCCTTGTATCTCCTGATCCTGAGCATAGCTCAGGAACCTACAAGCTCATGCCTTGTGCCCCTTGGGATCTGCAATTCCCAAAATATGTTCCGGGGAACACTGGTCCCATTGGATGTTCTTTTTGGAGATTAGGAAAAAGGATTTGCAATTTAAAAAAGTTGACAAAGCCCCATATTTTATATTCTTCTCTTGGAGATCTACAGGGACATTTGCTTATTAAAGGTTTTGGTAAGTACTGCAGGGAAGATAAGTGTTTGACATATAATTTAGCACTTTGAAACATTTGACTACTGAACACATAGGTTTTTGGTCATAGGTATAACACCTACAACAACCTGAGAAACCTGTATTTTGGAAACCTTGACTAAAATTTGTAGAAGTCCGTTGGACCTGGCAATTTGTATGACCGGTCTCTTCCTGGAGGGGGCTGGCCCATCAGACCTGGTTGGGTTCTGACACCTCCATGCTGACCTGGTGATATTGGCATCATTTCTTCTTGCCAGAGCTCCCAAGCTGCTGCAAGGCTGGGGCCACACATGTGTTGGCATAGCAGTCCCATGCCGATGGCAACAAGAGACAATTAGATTGGGCTGACAATGTGTGTTCTTTCCTGGGCCACATGGACCCCCTGACACCCCATTTTGAGACCATAGTTCAGATTTGGAAACAAGAAAGTCTGCACTTACATGTAAACAGGGAGCTCAACACTAAACCATGATTGAGGTTTCAAACCAAAGCTCTCAGGGTCAGGATGGTAGATGAGTTTCCAGGAATTGGGGCCTGTAATGAAACCAGCCAGGGTCATAAAAATGCAGGATGGCCACAGGAGGCCTCCTGGAGGCTCAAACTTAGATGACAGGAAGAGAGCTAAATTTTATTTTTTTTCTCTCTCTCAAAACAGTGGCCTTGTACTTCCCAGGAAACAGAAATGTTTGCTTGCTTGTTGCCTCATAAATCCTTGTGACCTGTAAGGAGATAGAAGGGGCCAGGGGGCCCAGGCATGATTTGTTTTGGGACTGGGGGCAGGAGGGGAGACGGGAGGCCGCTACCTGTTGAGCATCTATGTGCCAGGCCTCATGCTAAGCTGCTTCCCATTTACCATCCTTTTTAAACTTTATACAATCCAATGAGGTGAGTAGTGTTTATAATTTTCTGGGGAGGAAACTAAGCACCAGGAAGATGAAGTTTTTTGCCTAATGGAGATCCTGGGATTTGAACCCAGGTCTGCCAGCCACCCAAAGCTGTCCCAGGAAGGCATTTCTCACTGGTGTATTATGGTATGGAGACATTTCAGACTCAGTTAGTTGATCTTTGGGGGGGGTGTTGTCCCCTTTCTTCCCCTTGACAACCCTTCAGCTGTGTGTTCCAATCAAGGTAGAATATCCTTCCATGGGTTCTAGTCTCTCTGACTGGGGGAGATGAAGATGTGAGGGGATGCAAGTAAACTGGATCCAGGGTGAAGTTCCAGGTGACCCAGATACCTCCAGATTGGAGAAGCTACTTTCAAACTGACCCTGCTTATTATTAGAGATCAGTATTATCAGAGAGCTAGCAGGTTTGTTTGTCCCCAGAAAACATCAACATTTATTTATATATATTTTTGGAATATCCCCAAACAGTCATTCCAGTGGGTGACTCAAAACAGTATGGAGGTTCCTCAATGAGCAAAGAGCTCATTGGATTGGATGCCAAGACATCAGGGATCCTAGTCCTGGCTCTGCCCCTTCCTAACAGCATGGCTCTCCTACCCTCTCTCTGAGCCTCAATTTTCTCATCTGATAACTAGGTTTAATAATTCCTTCCCACTTTACTAGTGACAATAGCTGCGGCATTTGATTCAACTCAACCAGGATTGATTGATTGATTGATTTTAAAAGGATATATTTATTTATTTGAGATAGAGAGAGAGAGAATGAGTGGGAAGGGCAGAGGGAGACAGACTCTCAAGCAGATTTCCCACTAAGTGTGGGGCTCGACATGGGGCTTGATCTCACAACCTCGAGATCATGACCTGAGCTGAAACCAAGAGTCGGATGCTCGACCGACCATGCCACCCAACCGCCCCCCAACCAGGATTTATTAAGCACTAACTATATGCCAGGCTCTCTACTTGGTCTAAGCAGAAAAGCTTACAAAGGTGGGTGATGGATGATCCCCATCCTCAAGTGATTCATGTAGTGCAAAGAGGATGGACAGAGGTGGTGAACGGTGGTTTACATTTCAGTAGTATTCTAGAGCATTCTCATTCATTACTTCATTGAAAACATATGATGGCTGTCTGAAATAGGCAGAGCAAATATTCTTACTCTCATTTGACAGATGGAGACTAAGAAAATTAAGTGACTTGCTGAGTGGTGATTATAATCTCTAAAGTCTGCCCACAATTCATTTGCACAGGGCTTTCAAATCCGTCATTGTGGCATGTCATTGAATCTTCAAAAAGTCCTGTGTGCTAGAACTTATGAGTGCTAGACTTGTATTAAAGGTGAGAAAAGAGGCAGGTCCAGAGTGTCAGCTCCTGGAGAGGAAGAACCAGAGCATCTTGATTCGTATGTCCCCAGATCAAGCATGGTATCTGGCAACGGCAGCAAACTTGCATACTCAAGAGCAGAAACACTAATAACCCAATTACAAAATGGCTAAGGACTTGAACAGACATTTCTCCAAAGATGTGCAAATGGCAAAGAGACATATGAAAAATGCCCAATGACGATGGACTCTGAAAAACAAACTGAGGGTTCTGGGGGGGGTGGGTGGGAGGATGGGTTGGCCTGGTGGTGGGTATTGAGGAGGGCACGTTCTGCATGGAGCACTGGGTGTTATGCACAATGAATCATGGAACACTACATCTAAAACTAATGATGTAATGTATGGGGATTAACATTAGAATAATAAAAAAATAAATAAATGAAAAATGCCCAACATGACTAATCATCAGGGAAATGCAAATCAAAACCACAATGAGATGCCACCTCACAGTTGTCAGGATGGCTAGTAGTATCAAAAGAATGAAAGTCAGCAAGTATTGGCGAGGACACGGAGAAACTGGAATTCTTGCAATTGTTGGTAGGAATGTAAAATGGCGCAGCTGCTATGGAAAACAGTATGGAGGTTCCTCAAAATATTAAAACATAGAACTATGTTTTAGAATTGAAATCAGGATCTGAAACAGGTATCTGCACTCCCATATTCACTGCAGCATTATTCACAATAGCCAAGCTGTGTGAACAACCTAAGTGTCCACTGACAGAGGAAGGGATAAAGAAGATGTGCTTTGCACATACAACCGTATACTCTTCATTCAGCCTTAAAAAAGAAGGAAACTCTGCCATGTACAACAGCAAGGATGAACCTTGAGGATGTTATGCTAAGTGAAATCAGTCAAATCACAGGAAGACAAATACTGCTCTAAAATAGTCAAGTTCATAGAATGAAAGAGCGGAATGGTGCCTGGGGGTGGGGCGGGAAATGGGGAGTTACGAGTCACGGGGCATAAAGTTTCAGTTAAGCAAGATGAATAAACTCTAGAGATCTGCTGTACAACATGGTACCTATGCTCAACAGTTCTGTATTGTACACTCCAAAATTTGTAAGTGGATCTCATGTTAAGTCTTCTTACCACAATGACATAAAATAAAAAATAAACAAAACTAAGTGCTTAAAAAAATGTGGCTCCTAGCGGATACTTCTGGTCTACTGTCCATGTTCCCTTGGACTTAACAATTTTATTGTGGGATAGCCACAACTTCAGCTACTAGTGCCTGCATTTCTTTGCCTGAGGGCTTTCTTTCTCTGACCATACACAAGGCAGGGGAGGAGTGCCAAAAAGTTAATGTTCCCTGGGAGCTGCCCTCAACCAGACTGTCAGTTAATTGGGACATAAATATCCCCACTCCCTCACCCTTCAGGTGAGATAACTCTGAGGTTCATGTTCTACCCCAGCTCCCAGAGTTCCCTGTGGGATTAAGATCCAATTGACCTTGGGGCTAACTTAATAATGCACTTGTTTTGATTACTTTCTTTCCCTGTCTCACTTCCTACTTCCCTATGTGTTCTCTGGGATCATCTCCCAGATAAACTACATATCTTTTTTTCACGGTCTGCTTCTATGGGAACCAGACTAAGATTGGGTTCACTAGCAGTTTATGGAGTGAGTGAGTGAGTGAATGGACATGAGAGGATGGACCCCATCTCTAATCCCTGCCCTAGAACTTATAGTGGGCCTTGATGTGTTCATTTAATGGGAACTGGGGTGGGCTCGGGGAGGGGCTGCATCTTGCCAGCTGGTGTTGGCGGGAGGAAGCAGAGAAAATATGCTATAAATCCTGTGCTAAAGCTGAGGTCAGGAATGTGATCCCTAGCTGGGTAATTGGTCTATGAGAAGCCCAGGATTCTCTTGCTTAGTTCCCCTCCCTTGGCTGCCCAGTTGTCTTGGAACAACTGGAGCCAAACTCCTTACTCAGGACTTGCCATGCTCTCCAACACATCCCAGACCTTTTGCCTTCACCGGGGTGTTCCAGCCTTACATGTTCTGTTTCTTGAACACGTAGAGTGCACCCTTCCTTCCCTTGGGGCACCTTTATTCTTGTTGGCACTTTGTCTGGAATGATCATTCCCCCAGAGATTTGCCTGACTCACATTTTCCTTTTCCTTTGGGTTTCAGCTTCAAAGAGGACTCCTTTGGTCTTTTCTGACCAACCAACTTAGTATCTCCTTATTATATCATCTCATTCTATTTCACCATGAAACTCGTATCTGTGGAAAATTTATTATTATTATTCTTAAAGAATTTTCTATATAAAATGCAGGTTCTATGAGACACCTTGTTTGTTTTGTTCACCGATTCAGCCTCAGCACTTGGAACAGAAGCTGGTGCATAGTAGGTGATCAATAAATATTTATTAGTGAATGAATGAATGGTTAACTAATGAGAAGTTGGTGGTTGGCAGAGATCTGGAAGAATTCTGGAGTGTGAGGGTCAGTGCCTTTGGCTGCATTTTAATGCCCTGGTGAAAACTTATTTGGACCAGCTAGCTGTCTTTACAAGACTGTATGAGATAGAGAGGGGTAATGTGAATGGCTCAGGATGACTCAGGTAAGAGTAGGGGATTCAGAACCTGAACTTGGGCTCCTGACCATGAACCCTGTGCTTTTGGTCCCTCATCCTGTAGGCATCAACTAAGGGTCGCTCAAAATGCCTGAAACAAGACCTTCTGATCATGTAGCCTTGTCTTCTACCACATCACATAGAGGGTATTATTCTTGTTGCTGTGACATTTAAAACTTTATTTAGAAATTGTCCCAGTTTTATCTTTTGCCGGCTTGTGAGAAAATATATAGGTCAGCCATACAAATAATTTGCCCTTGAAAACATGTCATATAAAAAAGAATGTCACCCCCCCTTCCCTAAAGCCTCCAGACCCTAGTTTTTTCAACTTCAGCACTACTGACATTTTGAGTTGGATCATTCTTCATGGTGGGGGCTGTCCCGTGCATTTTAGGATGTTTTGCAGCATCCCTGGCCTCTATCCAGGAACTCCTTCCAGTTATGACCACCGAAAATGTTTCCAGACACTGTCAGTTGTCCACTGGGGACAAAAGTGCCCTTATTTAAGAACCACCACCCAAGCTGTAAGAAGAATATACTATGTCTATTTTTTGCTTGAGATTGTGTCCCCAGCGCCTGGCCCATATTAAGTGCCCCATAAATATTTGTTGGAAGAAAGGATGAATAAATGAGTGACTACGTGAGTGAATGAATGTATGAATCCAGCCCATGTCCCTAGACTGAGCTCGCCAAATCCCCTGACCTCAGCAGCTCTCTACTCCCCGCACTCCCTTCCCCTACTCCTTGGCATCCCATTGTCGGCCAGTCTCATCGGCCAATCAGAGCCAGCTCCAGTAGAGGATTTCCATCTGCCTTCCCATAAACTTCCTCTAAATAGGCAGCAGCTCCCGAGCTGGGGTCTGTCTCAGTCTAGTGTGCAGAATCCCCCAGGTGAAGCAGGGAGAAGAGGCAGAACACAAGAGTGCATGCAACAGATAGCCCCATTCCTCGGGCATCACTCCCACCCTTTAGGATCCAACACAAGATGCTGAAGCAGAGGAAGTTGCTGAGCTGCCACTTTCCCTGTCCCTCCCTACCCTCCAAGCCCATATTTCTCTATCTTGCAGACACTGGCAGAGCAAACATCCATCAGGGAACATTACATTGTATAATGAGGCAACTGCACTCAGATCCCAAATAAGAAAATGGAAGCTTCTATTAGGCTTTAAGCTGCTCAAGTTCACTCAGCCTCTGCTGATGAAAATATGAGCGGTGTCTGAGGCTGAGCTTGCTCCCCCACGTGCTCTGGTAAATATCTAAGGATCTCCAGATTCCTTTCTGCCTTCTAAACTGCGTGCATCACTTCTGACATTTATGACTTATCCATGATGCCTGCAAGATTAAGTCACCACGAAAACTCTCCATCTGCACTCACTTCCACACCCCCTCCCCAACCGGGGCTGAGCTGGAATCTCTTAGACTGTTACAGCTCATCCCATATGGGTGAGATTTGAGGCCAACTGCAAACCTTTTAGGGTATAGCCCTCCCCCTCCGACGGTCACCCCTATTTGCACTGCACAGGCCTGGCTGAGTGAGTCTTCTTGCTACTGGGGGATGTGAGGGCTGACAAAGAGGAAGGAGACTCGGCTCTGCCCTCCAAGGAAAAGGCCTCCTCACCATTTATTGAGCAGCTACTATGTGCTCTGTACATGCCCTCAGTAGAAAACTATGGGTTGGTGCCTTTGTTTCACGGTTGAGAAACACGTGTGCTTTGAGTCATAGAGCCACCGTGGGGATGCAACCAGCAACAGATGACCAGGAATGACAGACATGTAATGACGTAACTGTATGCTCCAGGTATGCTAGGGAACTGCTACATAAAGATGCAAACAGTGTCCTGCGTGCAAGTAGAGAAAGGATGAATTCACGTGAGGGATGGAACAAGTCTGGGGTGAAAAAGAAATATGATTTTCATTGCTGGAAAATGGGGAGGTCCCTGGGCAGAAGGATAGTTGTGCAAAACCATGGAAGTGCATGACTTTCCACAGAGGAAGGGTGAGTGAAGAGCGCTGCGGGCAGAGGGAGGTGGGTGCGAGTGGGCAGCTGTGGGCGGGGCCAGTTCAGCAGTGCCGACCGCTCGCCCTACCCAGCATGGTATTCAACAAAGTCAAGCTGGTAGCTTGAAATCAGCCATGGTGTGAACATTTACACCATGGAAGGGGGCAATCAGATCTATTTTCCCCCTGAAGACCAGCTGTTAAACATTGAGTCTCTCACACTGAGGACTGGGGACATTACCTCCAAGGTGACTCCGGGGACCCAAGTCTTAGAAAACAGCAGGTTGCTGATGCTGTTGATGAGGATGAAGGCTCCAGGAAGGTGAGCCAAAGGCTGGATATTGAGACCTGTAGTTCAGAAAACCAGAGGTGACTGCTTTTCTTTCCCCCCATGGGGTGGAAATGTCCCTCTAAGGAGAAGAAAACATCCCTTTAAATGAAATGAAATAAAATCAGGGGTGGAGCAAGATGGCAGAGGAGTAGGAGACCTGGATTTCGTCTGGTCTCAGGAATTCAGCTGGATAAGGATCAAACCATTCTGAACACCTACAAACTCAACAGGAGATCGAAGAAAAGAAGAGCAACAACTCTCTGAACAGAAAAGCGACCACTTTCTGGAAGGTAGGACATGCGGAGAAGTGAATCTGAGGCGATATTCGGGAGGATAGACGGTGGGGGAGGGGGCCTTGCTTCTGGCAAGTGATAGAGCGGTGGAGCACAAAATCAGAACTTTTAGAAGTCTGCTTCACTGAGGGACATCACTCCAGTGGCTAAGCGGGGGGTGGAACCCTCGTGAGGCAGTGTGGTCTCAGGACCCTCGGGGTCACAGAAAGACCGGGGGTGCCTAAGTGCGGCAGAGCTCCCAGGTATCAGAGCGGGGAAGCCGGCTGCAGAGACAGAGTCAAGGCGTGGGCTCTCAGCTCGGGGTTGCCATAAACCGTGATCCGTGGCACAGTCAAGCCACTGCTCTTCCAGCAGGGACCCAACAAGCGGCAGATCCAGGGAGACTCCCCTTCCTTCCCCGGGAGGAGTGGCATGGGAGCACACCGCAGGGACCTGCTGGGTTTGGAGACTCCACAGGGGGTCGGGTGCCAGAGATAGAAACGCTCAGTCACAGGCTGGGTGAGCAAGGACTGCGGCCAGAGACTGGGGAGATGGGAGTAACTGACTGCTTTTCTCTGGGGGCTCACTGAGGAGTGGGGCCCCGAGTTCTCAGCTCCTCCACGGTGGAGATTGGGAGGCTGCCATTTTCACTCTCGGCCTCCAAAGCTATACGGAAAGCTTGCAGGGAACAAAAGCTCCCGAGAGGAAACCCGAGCAGATTACTTAGCCAGGACAGGGCAGGGGCGGGGCAATTCCGCCTCCGGCAAAGACATTTGGGAACCACGGCAATAGGCCCCTACCCCAGAAGATCAGCAAGAACAGCCAGCCAAGACCAAGTTTACCCATCAATGAGAACGGCAGAACTCCAGCACTAGGGGAATACTGCACATAGAATCCATGGCTTTTCCCCCATGATTCTTTAGTCTTTCAAAGTTAATTTTTTTTAACTGTCTTTTTTTTTGAATTTTTCTTTTTCCCTTTTTCAACCAACATCTTATCAATCCCTTTTTAAAAAAATTTTTATTTTTCATTTTTAGAGTCATATTCTATCCCTTCATATTAGTTACCTGTATTTTTGGCATAAATATATATAAGTTGTTCTCTCTTTAAAATTTTGAGATGGTTTCTTCTAACAGATCAAAATATACCCTAAATCTCTAGTGTATGGTTTTGTTCTACTCTCTTGCCTGATCACATTCTCTCCCTTTTTATTCTTTCTTTTTTTAATCCTCTTCTTTCTTTTTTCAAACAACTTCTTATCAATTCGTTTTATAAAATTTTTTATAATTTTCATCTTTACAATAATATTCCATCCCTTCATCATATCAACCCTTATTTTTGTACATATATAAGTTTTTCTTTCTTTAAAATATTGGTAGGCACTTTCTTCTAACAGACCAAAATACACCCAAAATCTAGTGTGTGGCACTGATCTATGTACCAGCCTGATCATATTCGATCATATCTGGTTTTTTTTGTTTTGTTCTGTTTTGTTTGTTTTTATCTTTCTTTTTCTTTTTTCTCTATTTCCCTTTCTTTTCCCCCAGCTTCAGGTCTTTTCTGATTTGTTTACAGTATATTGTCTGGGGACGTTGTTACTCTGCTAACATTTTGTTCTTTCATTAATCTATTCTCCTCTGGACAAAATGACAAGATGGAAAAAATCACCTCAACAAAAAGAACGAGAGGTAGTACCGACTGCCAGGGACCTACTCAATACGGACATTAGTATGATGTCGGATATAGAGTTCAGAATCATCACTTTAAAGATACTAGCTGCGCTTGAAAAAAGCATGGAAGTTATTAGAGAAATGCTTTCTGGAGAAATAAAAGAACTAAAATCTAACCAAGTCGAAATCAAAAAGGCTATTAATGAGGTGCAATCAAATATGGGGGCGCTAACTGCTAGGATAAATGAGGCAGAAGAGAGAATCAGTGATATAGAAGACCAAATGATGGAAAATAAAGAAGCTGAGAAAAAGAGAGATGAACAACTACTGGATCACAAGGTCAGAATTCGAGAGATAAGTGATACCATAAGATGAAACAACATTAGAATAATTGGGATCCCAGAAGCAGAAAGAGAGAGAGGGACAGAAGGTATATTGGAGCAAATTATAGCAGAGAACTTCCCTAATTTGGGGAAGGAAACAGGCATGAAAATCTAGGAAGCACAGAGAACCCCTCTCAAAATCAATAAAAATAGGTCAACACCCCGACATCTAATAGTAAAACTTACTAGTCTCAGAGACAAAGAGAAAATCCTGAAAGCAGCTCAGGAGAAGAGATATGTAACCTACAATGGTAGAAACATTAGATTGGCAACAGACCTATCCACACACACCTGGCAGGCCAGAAAGGAGTGGCATGATATATTCAAAGCACTAAACGAGAAAAATATGCAGCCAAGAATACTATATCCAGCTAGGCTGTCATT
>NC_058417.1:20714945-20789060 GCF_002201575.2 Neomonachus schauinslandi
TCAGTGGCATTCCTATACACCAACAACAAGACAGAAGAAAGAGAAATTAAGGAGTCGATCCCATTTACAATTGCACCCAAAACCATAAGATACCTAGGAATAAATCTAACCAAAGAGGCAAAGGATCTGTACTCAGAAAATTATAAAATACTCATGAAAGAAATTGAGGAAGACACAAAGAAATGGAAAACACACAAAGAAATGGAAAAACGTTCCATGCTCATGGATTGGAAGAACAAATATTGTGAAGATGTCAATGCTACCTAGAGCAATCTACACATTCAATGCAATCCCCATCAAAATACCATCCATTTTTTTTAAAGAAATGGAACAAATCATCCTAAAATTTGTATGGAACCAGAAAAGACCCCGAATAGCCAGAGGAATGTTGAAAAAGAAAAGCAAAGCTGGCGGCATCACAATTCCGGACTTCCAGCTCTATTACAAAGCTGTCATTATCAAGACAGTATGGTACTGGCACAAAAACAGACATGTAGATCAATGGAACAGAATAGAGAGCCCAGAAATGGACCCTCAACTCTATGGTCAACTCATCTTTGACAAAGCAGGAAAGAGTGTCCAGTGGAAAAAAGACAGTCTCTTCAACAAATGGTGTTAGGAAAACTGGACAGCCACATGCAGAAGAATGAAACTGGACCATTTCCCAACACCACACACAAAAATAAACTCAAAGTGGTTGAAAGACCTAAATGTGAGGCAGGAGTCCATCAAAATCCTAAAGGAGAACACAGGCAGCAACCTCTTCGACCTCAGCCGCAGCAACTTCTTCCTAGAAACATCGCCAAAGGCAAGGGAAGCAAGGGCAAAAATGAACTATTGGGACTTTATCAAGATAAAAAGCTTTTGCACAGCAAAAGAAACAGTCAACAAAGCCAAAAGACAACCGACAGAATGGGAGAAGATATTTGCAAATGACATATCAGATAAAGGGCTAGTATCCAAAATCTATAAAGAACTCATCAAACTCAACACCCAAAGAACAAAGAATCCAATCAAGAAATGGGCAGAAGACATGAACAGACATTTTTCCAAAGAAGATATCCAAATGGCCAACAGACACATGAAAAAGTGTTCAACATCACTTGGCATCAGGGAAATCCAAATCAAAACCTCAATGAGATACCACCTCACACCAGTCAGAATGGCTAAAATTAACAAGTCAGGGAAAGACAGATGTTGGCGGGGATGCGGAGAAAGGGGAACCCTCCTACACTGTTGGTGGGAATGCAAGTTGGTGCAGCCACTCTGGAAAACAGTATGGAGGTTCCTCAAAAAAGTTGAAAATAGAGCTACCAGCAATTGCACTACTGGGTATTTACTCCAAAGATACAAATGTAGGGATCCAAAGGGTTATGTGCACTCCGACATTTATAGCAGCAATGTCCATGATAGCCAAACTGTAGAAAGAGCCAAGATGTCCATCGACAGATGAATGGATAAAGAAGAGGTGGTATATATATATACAATGGAATATTATGCAGCCATCAAAAGGAATGAGATCTTACCATTTGCAACGACGTGGATGGAACTGGAGGGTATTATGCTGAGTGAAATAAGTCAAACAGAGAAAGACATGTATCATATGACCTCACTGATATGAGGAATTCTTAATCTCAGGAAACAAACTGAGGGTTGCTGGAGTGGGGGGGTGGGGTGGGAGGGATGGGGTGGTTGGGTGATAGACATTGGGGTGTGTATGTGCTATGGTGAGTGCTGTGAATTGTGCAAGACTGTTGAATCACATATTTGTACTTCTGAAACAAATAATGCAATATATGTTAAGAAAAAAAAAGAAGATAGCAGGAGGGGAAGAATGAAGAGGGTGGAATCGGAGGGGGAGACGAACCATGAGAGACGATGGACTCTGAAAAACAAACTGAGGGTTCTAGAGGGGAGGGGGTGGGAGGATGGGTTAGCCTGGTGATGGGTATTAAAGAGGGCACATTCTGCATGGAGCACTTACGCACAAACAATGAATCATGGAACACTATATCTAAAACTAATGATGTAATGTATGGTGATTAACATAAGAATAAAAAAATTTTTAAAATTACAGGAAAAAAATAAATGAAATGAAACAAAATAAAACAAAGATCGGACCTGGTGGGATTTCTTAGCAGGGAGGCAGGCAGAACCCACAGGCCCTTCTGCCTATTACCAATATTTCATTATCAGGAAGTCACTTATTCAGAATTCTCTTACCATAGATCAGTGTTTTGCCTCTTGCATTACCAGCTAATCCAAATGGAGCTGGTGCAAACTTAATTTTGAGGATAATGGAGACTCAATCTGTGTGCACCATTGGTTGGCTCTCACATCCTACAGCATTTGCTGACTCCTTAATATCAGCAAGTAGCAAGGTTGGGCCAGACCAGTAGACCCTCCTTCTGAGAGTGAAGGAGCAGAGTTCTGGGATCCCAGAGCACCTCTGGTTGCCTGCATTAAATACCCCCAGTGCACCAGCTACAGTGTTGGTTTCCCAGTGTGAATCGTGCCTGGTCCTCACCATACCCCCAAAGGGACATAATGTGACTTCCATCTGATAGAAGAAGAAACAGTGGAGCCCCAGGAAGGTTGAAAAACCAAGGTCATGCAATGAGCAAGTACAAGAGCTAAAATGTGAACCCATTTTCTGTAAGGCTTATACTCTCTCTTTTTTTTTTAAAGATTATTTTTTTATTTGAGAGAGGGAGAAAGAGAGAGAGAGAGCATGAGCAGGAGTTAAGAGCAGAGGGAGAGAGAGAGAAGCAGACTCCCTGCTGAGCGAGAAGCCTGATGCAGGACTTGGGATCATGACCTGAGCCGAAGGCAGACACTTAACCAACTGAGCCACCCAGGTGCCTCTGTAAAGCTTATACTCTAACCATATTTTGTCACTACCCATGGTGAGCTGAGTAACGGCCCCCAAAGACATCCACATCCTAGTCCCTAGAACCTGGCAAAAAGAAGTTGACAGATGAGATTAAGTTGAGGTTCTTGAGATGGGAAGATTTTCCTGGAATCTGTAGGAATAATCCCAAAGGCCTTTACAAAAGGCAGACAGCTGGAGGATTTGAGTACAGAAAAGATGGCCATGTGGGGATGGGGAAGGGACCAAATCGAGGGGCTACAAGCCAAGGAATGCCAACAGCCACCAGAAGCTGTGAGAGGCCAGGAATGAATTCTCCCCTGGAGCCTCCAGAAGGAGCCAGGCCTGCAACACTTCGCTTTTCACCCTGTAAGACTCATCTTGGACTGCTGGCCTCCAACACTGTAAGACAATACCTTTTTGTTGTTTGAAGCCCCTGTTTGTGGTCATTTTGTTATAGCAGCTGCAAGAAACTCATACACTTCCCGAAGCAGGAGGAGAGAACGGGGTTGAGATGTGAGATTTCAGTGGCAGGAAGGAACGAAGTGAGGCTGGACCTCTAGGTGTCCTCCCCTTCCTGACACCTGCCCGTCCGGCTACATTGACCTCCACCTGAACCAACATCATCCATCATTTGGACAGATATTCCTTGACACCTAGGGGAAGGGAGGAGGCTGCTGAGTGGCAAGGGACAGCACACTGGCCTCTGTTTAGGCTCTGCCAGCCACTTGCTGTGTGATCTTGGGCAAAGCACTTTACTTCTCTGAATTTTCCAAGATGCCATGACTTTTCAGCTCCAGCTCTGAGATGTTTCTATCTATGTGCTAAGCAAACTAATCGTGTAAACTCCGTTTGGACAGAATGTTGATGCCTCCAAAAGAGCATCCAAAACATACCCCATGCAGATAATTCTCACTTATCTTGTGTGCAAACAGGTTCCTGGGGCTCCCCGTGGAGGCCTCTCGAAGTTGCAGGCTAGGGAGCCGACCCTCACGGAGAAGCTCCAATGCCTATGAATTCGGGAGGATTTCTCTGGCTGCCATGGCCAGAGGGTGGGCACAGACCAGTCTTATGAGCTGAGGGTGGAAAGAAACAACAACCCTCCTTGGAAAGACTGGAGAAAACTCTTGGAGGCCTGCAAATGTGGAGGCTCTGAAACGAGCTGGCAGGGATGGGAGGAGGTGTAGCTGGAGGGTCGAGAAGAGATGCTGCTTGTTCAGGAGTCTGGATGCTAAATGCTAAATTCCCAGCAGTGACAGAGTCCCAACGGGGTTAGTCTTATTTTTTAAGATTTTATTTTAAATAATCTTGACACCTAACGTGGGGCTTGATCCCACAACTCTGAGATCAGGAGTCACACCCCACTGACCCAGCCAGCCAGGTGCCGCCTCCCGCATCCCTGTTTTCTGTCAATGGAGTTATTCTTTTAGCTACTGGAGGCTGGGCCTGGCAGCCGTGGTGACATGAGGCCTGGACGTAAAGCTCAGTGGGACAGAGTGTGGCTTAATTGAAAACCGTGACCTAGATTTCTGAAGGCCTAGACCCTACTTCTAGTCCTGTCCCCATCCCTTTTTGGAACTTTGAGTTTCTTAAACTTTCAACTTCAGCTTCCTGATCTGTCATGTGGGTGAGTGAGAGGAGCTCCTTGGAGCTGGGGAGCTCCTCCCATGTCACCCTGGGGGGCTGGGAGTCCTAGCTGGGAGTCCGAGCCTTCGTTTGCTCAACTGAAGAATGGGATTTCTCATCAGAGGGCAGACAGAAGGCTCAGTGAGATAGGATGCATACTCCAGTCCCGAGAATGCTGATTCCCTCTTGCCCAAGTAGGCTTTCTCATAGGCTGAGAGCATGACAAGGCAGAACAGGATGACAGACATGAGTGTGCTACTGCTGTTCTCTCTGAGGGTGGCCCCATCTATGCGGCAGAGTGACCACTGGCTGGAAAACATGTGTCTTTGTGTTCCCAACCAGCTGCTCGTCTGCCACGTTTAGGGCCAAGTTTCCACGAAGCTCTCACCCTCCCCCTCCCCCAGTAAGCGAGGGGAGAAGGGGAGAACAATGGGTGGGGTCTAAATGAACAAGGGCCTGCTCCCCAAGCCCTGAAGCATTCCTAGTTCCCATCTGAGACCTCCTGGCAACAAATCAGAATGTCAGTATGACCCGGGATCAGGTTCCTATGTCCTGCTCAGTCTACAACCTCTTACCTGCACCCCTGGTTGGCTCTTCCCCATGATGCAGCCCCTTTTTGGGCAAAAAGTACACCCCTGAGCTGCTGGCTGAGGGCTGTTTTCCCAGAGACTGCACCTGCTGGGCTGCCTTCAAAAAGAATGCATGTGCTCTGCTTGCCCTCTCTTCTCTGGGGCTGGCAGAAGCCCTATGAGAATGGGGCATGTGTCAGACATCCCAGGTCCCAGGCTCATAATCTGTCTCTTCCTCCCCAGGTTGGCGCTGGGTATTATTCCTGGAGACCACAACCATTACCCTCAAATCTGAAAGCGGAGCACCCTGAACTTTAATATGCATATGAATTACGTGGGGATCCTGTTAAAATGCAGATTCTGATGCTATTAGTGTGGGGTGGGGTCCACGATTGTGTTTCTAGCAAGTTCCCAGGTGATGCTGATGCTGCAGATCTCCAAGTAGCAGGGACCTAAAACATTACCCCGCGGCAATGACAAAGGCTCAGGGCTCAAAAAGAAGGAAAAGGGAACTGAAACCGCCTGTCCGCTGCGTTCCTGGGGCCCTTTCGCCAGGTGGGTGGAAGTTGCTATTAGGTTAGAATCCTAAATCCACAGACAGGGAAACAAGTCTCCGAGCTACAGCGACACAGTCAGGATCACGAGGCTGGTGCAAGGAGTCAGGGACTGAGTGTGCACCCAGCTCATGCTCTCTCTCCTCTAAGGTGTTTCCCTGCAAAGGGAGATGAAGCTCTACATATGAGGAAATACATCTCGTAAGCAAACCTATGGAAAATGCTCCATCTCCTTCTTCATCCAGAAAAACCAAGGCAAAACAGTGTGGATTCACTTCTCATCAGTCAAAACAGAATAGATATTGTAAAATAATAATCACAGGTGGGGCGCGGTGCAGGAAAGTGGGGATTCTCGTGCACTTGTGGGGAGAGTGCAAATCGGGGCATCTGATTGGAAAACTGGAGGCAACATTTCTCAAGAGCCTCTGTCATGTTCCTAGCCTTTGACTCATAATCCTGCTTCTGGGAATCTGTCCTAACAAATCCAGAAATACGCGTGTCCCAGCATTACTCAGGATGAGGACATAGTAGAACGGGTTTAAACATCTGACAGTAGAGGAATGAGACACAATCTATGGAACATTCACACAGTCGAGTTTTATGTCACTCTTGAACAATGTGTGTGTAATACCGTGAACATGCTAAATGTGAACATAAGGGGAATAGCCACTTGTGAAATGATACATAGAGAATCACTCAAATTGATATTTAAACCACCCTTAAACCTACACACAGAAAAAAGACTGGAAGGAATTAAACCTGCATGCTAGTGGCAAGGTTTGGGTTATAGAACTATGGGTGCTTTTTTTTTTTTAAATTCTTATGTTAATCCCCATACATTACATCATTAGTTTTAGATATAGTGTTCCATGATTCATTGTTTGTGCATAACACCCAGTGCTCCATGCAGAATGTGCCCTCCTCAATACCCACCACCAGGCTAACCCATCCTCCCACCCCCCTCCTCTCTAGAACCCTCAGTTTGTTTTTCAGAGTCCATTGTCTCTCGTGGTTCGTCTACCCCTCCGATTTCCCCGCTTCATTCTTCCCCTCCTGCTACCTTCTTCTTCTTCTTTTTTTTTTCCTAACATATATTGCATTATTTGTTTCAGAGGTACAGATCTGAGATTCAACAGTCTTACACAATTCACAGCGCTCACCATAGCACATACCCTCCCCAGTGTCTATCACCCAGCCACCCCATCCCTCCCACCCCACCCCCCACTCCAGCAACCCTCAGTTTGTTTCCTGTGATTAAGAATTCCTCATATCAGTGAGATCATATGATACATGTCTTTCTCTGTTTGACTTATTTTGTTCAACATAATACCCTCCAGTTCCATCCACGTCGTTGCAAATGGCAAGATCTCATTCCTTTTGATGGCTGCATAATATTCCATTGTATATATATACTATGGGTGCTTTTTAATGTAGTTTCCAAAATGTTTTTCGTGGACATGTGATTTTGTAAACATGTCCTTTCAAATAAATGTAAGTCTGTTGCATTTAATCCAATGATTTAAAAGACAAATGTACACTAGTTTCATAAATGATTCCTTATGTTCTCTTTGACTCCCCTGATAATTTCAGAGACAAGTGAACTTCGCTTCTGATTGATCATTGATTGGCAGCAGTTCATAGTTTTCCTGTCTCCAGTTTCAAGACTTTAAATAAGTTGCAAGGTCTAAGCAAAAACTCAAGTCATCAGGAGGTGATACATTAAAGAGACTTTAAGAGTGGTCAGTCCTTCAGTAGTCTGGGCTCTGTGGATGCAGAGGTGGGAGACAGTCTACAAGTGGCCTGCAGT
This sequence comes from Neomonachus schauinslandi, assembly GCF_002201575.2. Classification (NCBI taxonomy): domain Eukaryota; kingdom Metazoa; phylum Chordata; class Mammalia; order Carnivora; family Phocidae; genus Neomonachus; species Neomonachus schauinslandi. The sequence goes on from NC_058417.1 coordinate 20,722,371, forward strand.
CTGGAAGGTGGGGGAAACATCATTCCTATAGTTTGAGTGAGCAGACCTCCCAAGCCAAATAGCACTGGGTGTGGTGGGCTGGAGGTGGAAGGTGCCCGTTCAGCAGGAGATGTCCTGACTGGTGAAGGAGTGTTCATCAATGAAGGAGCAGAAAGGTACTCTAAGCAGTACTTGCAAAGACTCGAAGGGGGCACATTGAGGGCGTGGTGGGTTCAAGGAGCCACCTCGAAGTCTGGCCTGGCCTAAGGTGCTGTGCTTGGGGGAGGGAACAGATCAGTCGGGGACAGCTGGGATGGTCACGGCTGTAGATGCCATGCTGTAGGGTTTGGATTTTATTTGGAAGGTGCTGGGAGCCACGGTGGTTTTAAAGAGGGGAGGATCATGACCGGGCTGGAAATGGAGAGAGCACTCTGGCTCCAAGGTGGAGGTGAGGCAGTGGGTGGGTGGTTCAACTCAGAGTGTGATGGGGTAGGGAAAATGAGTCCTGGGGTGTTTCACTAATTCAGCTGAGAACCTTGAGGAGGTGGCAGTGGAGGTGGGGAGGGGGGAGCTGTCCATGGTAGATCAATAGCTATAGGTCTTACAGATTGATTGGATGGGAAGGTTAGAAAGAGGAAGGAGCTCCTAGGTTTCTGGCTTGGGCAACTGGGTTGACTGTTGGAATGTTAATAATTTCGAATTTATGTATTTTTGCAGGCTGGAATTTCAGAGTAAATTAAAAGGTAATTTGATAAAATATAATTTAGACATAACCTGTCAAGAACATACACATTTTGAAAATATAGGTGCAGCCACAGGCCAAAGGCCCAGATCTTAGCCACAAGCCATTGTGAAGACGTAGAGGCCAGTGCCTTTCTGGTGCCTCTAGAACATTCTCGGCCTGCACTCAGGTGCTTCACGTGGGGGAGCAAAGTGGAGATGTTGGTTCTGCTGGCTGAGAACTCCTGCTGCAGTGGGGCATTTCCCATTGACTGATGGCCACCCAAACTTGTGGTGGGGTATGGAGGGTGGAAAAAGGAGAGAGTTACAAAAGCACGGTGGTTTCTGGGAAGCTCTCAGGTGTGTAAGGCTGGGCTTCTCTCTGGAGGTCACCTTTCCTCAAAAAGCAGAAATGAATCACAGTTTTGTGATTTGCTCTGGCAGATCTGTGAATTGCATACACACCCCCCTACACACAGGCAGGCACAGCCCAGGGTGCACACACATCCTACAGAGGAGGCTCAGCATGACGGAGCAGTCCGTCTTGCAACATGATTCTTGTGGTGGCTGAGCCGGACAGGAGTCTTTGGCTCCTGGGTGCTTGTCTTTTCCCACATGCCATGCTGATCACCTCTAAGCATGCTGTGTCTGCCACTCCCCCAGAGCACACGGGAACCTACAGCCTGATGTCGTGGGAAGAACCCAGACTCTAACTCCAGACAGAGCTGGGTCTGAACCCAGCTTTCTTTCCCTCCTGGGTGACCTTGGATCCCTCCTCTTTGACCCTTAAGTTTACCTTCTGTAAAATAGGGACACCAGCATCACCTTGTAGGCTTGCTATGAGGATTAAGTGACATAAGGCAGGTAAAGTGCTTGCCTCTGGATCTTGGGAGAGGAGACTCGAGATAGGTCTAGCAAAACACACCATGCACAGAGGACCCCTCGGGGTAAACTAACACAGGGATCGTCCTGTATAATATGGTGATTTCTGCAGCAAAATCTGTGACAGCAAAGACAAAGTCCTCTTTGCTAGATAGTGCAACTCATGCTTTTAAATGTTTTTATTTAAAATAAACGAGCTGTGCTATTGACTCTAGTGCAGAAGCACAGGCTGTGCTCCCAGCCCGCCCCATGGTACTGCAAGGGCCGCTGCCCTAGTACAATTTATGTCCCATCCCCGGGAATCTGGGAGCCCCGCGGGGGCCTGACTCAAAGGCAACTTCTTGATGCTGCAGGCTGGGCACAAGTCTGGGGTGCAGAAGGCTGGGCTGTATCCCTGCTCCCCCACTGCTTGCTCGTGACCTTGGGGAAAGTCACCAGACTGCTGCACCCCGCTTAGAGCCGGTGTTCTAGTCTGTGCATTCTCAGGGTCCAGCCTGGCGCCTGGCCCAGAGTCTTCTGTGTGAATGGATGGCCGAAGGTATCAATGTCTGCGTCCTCCACTTTCCCTAAAGAGTGGATAATAATTCCTATCTTGAAGAATTGTATCTGAGATTGGGATAGAAAATGCCAAGCAATGCACCTGGTGCATAGTAGATGCTTGACATGTGGGAGCTTATACTCTGATTCTTTTCGTTATTATTAGTCAAGCACTGCCTCTGGGCGTAACTGTTTCCTCTCCTGTATCTGGTTGTGTGCCTCACTCGTAGTAGGTGTTCAGTCAATGATGGTAGATTTTTAAAACACATTTTCTTTCCCCTTTGTTTCCAGTGTGAACTGGAAATCCAGTGGGGTTGCTTAGGGCACATCTCCTCTCTCCTCCGTCCCCCCTTTCCTTCCCCTCCTCCCCTCCTCAGGGGACCCAGTGACCCACCGAGGGCTGTGGGGGGGTGGTACTGGATTTGATGACTCAGGACCCACCACACTGGGGTAAGGAAGAGCCAAACCGGGCCCAGAAAATTATTTTCGGTATTTTCTCCAGCTATTTGAATCCCTAGCACTTTGCAGTGGGTGGTTAGAGCTGCTGATTTTCCTTTCTTTTGTGCAAATGAGACCAGAATAAACAGCACAGAGTGAGTCACTTCAGACTCTTAGTGCTTCAATTACTTAAAAAACTCAAGGACCTGACGAAGCTTCGAATGTCACCTTCTTCAGAACAGTTATAAGCAGATGGGGAATGCTCTGTATTGGAGGTAGTTGATGGCTTCCTGGCACAGGAAATCTTGTACTAGCTAGTCCTAGTGCTCCGAGCGCAGAGGCAGCAAGGCAAGTCTGCCTTTCCAAGGCTCTCCTAGATGCCAAGTACTTTGTGCACATTATTTCATATATTACTTCATCTAATCTCTACAATGACCCTATGAGGTAATACCTTTAGTGCATATGAGGTTATAAATAACAGCCTCCATGTATATTTCTTGCCTCCACCCCTGCCAGCCCCACTCTTCACGTTACATCCATTATGACCTTGGGTCCTTGCAATAATTTTGGGATGTAGTTGCTGCTGCCTCTGTTTCACAGGTGAGAAAACTGAAGTGCAGAGCAGTGAACAGGGGTGGGGGGCGTGGGGGTGAGGGGGTGGGAAAAAGAGTTGAATCCGAGGCTGTTTTCAAGCCCATAGTCTTAAAACCCTATGTTTGGCAAACTGTGTCCCGAGAAACCCTGGGGTTCCCTAAGATGCTAATAGGTCACTGCCAGGGGAAGAAAGGGTACTGTGGCCCAGGCAGTTGGGGAAGTTTCGCTTGCCCAACCTCCCCTATTAGAGTCAGCACACGTGTTATTTTAGGCCCCGAGAGAGCTCGTGTTAAAGAAATTTGTTAGAATAGCCATTTCTCTAAATCAGTCATACAGCCATTCATTCATTTGTTCATTCATTCCCTTAATGTTCACTACCTTATGGACCCCTGGAACAGGGCTATGGACATTCTACACTATTGACTCAGAACCGTAAGGTTTTACCCCAGTTTTCACACTGGGGTCAGTTCTTGGGAAAAAATGCCCAATCAAGAACAGCCAGAACTTTAAAGATTACTGTCATGTGAAAGGAATGTCATTTTCTTGAATACCTAATGAGTAACAGCCCTGCTAAGGTCTCATCTGGCACCTCCAGTTGAAGAGGCACAAAGAGGTCCTCTAGTCTAACCCTGTAATTGGGTCCAGAGCCCTCACTCAGACTAAACAGCTCTACTTCTCCCCTGAGCTGGTTTCCAGCCCCCTTGGGAGAAACAGATAAATTGGAAAAGGACACAGACCTCGGGGCCTTGGGGCTCCAAAGTCTGGATCTACTAACTGGTAGTTGTGTGACCTTGGGTAATTAATTTCTCTAAGTATTAGGTTTTTTTAAAACAATCTAGGCAACAAAACCTATTTGCCACACAGAATTTTTTGATGAGTAAATAAGATAACGTATGCAAAGAACTGACATAATTGCTGGCACTGGGTAAGTGATCAATACTTATTATTGATCTCATCTCTCTGCTTCCTCCACCTTTCTAGACTCTCTACTCTGTGTGGTATGCTCAACTGTGTCACCAACCCCACAGTGATGCTTAAAGAATTCCAGGGGTGGTCACACCCTTAAAGCAGACAGTGATAGCAATCCCCTCGTTACAGAAACCAGTTCTAGTCTGGCTTCTGCTGTGAACCTAAATGTGATCTGGGCCAAGGCACTTTCTCTCTCTGGATCTTCGTTTTCACATGGCTCAACTCTGGCATTCTGGGGTATGCATAGACGACTAAGTACTCTTTTGTATTGCAGGAAAAGCCAGCAAATGATCTGACTTTCAGGGGAAAAAATGTCAAAAACATTTTTTTACTCCAGACAAAAGAGGACGAATTTTCAAGGACCAGAAACTAGTATGGATTGTTCTTTTTCTTTCCTTTTGAAAGACTTGACCATTTGAATTTATTGCCAATTGATCTTGAAATAATGAGAAATCTGACTGCTTAGCCTTTGGGTGAAGATTTTGGGCTTCTAGATTCTGTTCCTACTTGACACTGAAAAGAAAAAAAAAACCCAGTTATTTAAGATGCTTATTTTAGAGGGGGCCAAATAAAATGAATTCACTTCTTGTAGATTTGACTTTGTAAAATAGCCATAATGTGCATGATGAAGAGTCTACTATTTTTTTTTTTTTGCCCAAGCACAGAACTTATTTTTTTGAGTTTTAAAATGCAGATACTGGGCGCCTGGGTGGCTCAGTCGGTTAAGCGGCTGCCTTCGGCTCAGGTCGTGATCCCAGGGTCCCGGGATTGAGCCCCACATCGGGCTCCCTGCTCGGCGCGGAGCCTGCTTCTCCCTCTCCCTCTGCCTGCCTCTCTGCCTACTTGTTCTCTCTCTCTCTCTCTCTCTCTGTCAAATAAATAAAATCTTTAAAAAAAAATAAAACAAAATGCAGATACTATACAGGAAGAATATAATTTTTTCTGAAAGTTCATCTTAAAGGTCACTATTTAGAATTTGGATTTCAGTTCCCCATGAAAACGAAGTTATAAATGGTGGTCAGGTTCCCAGGTTAGCCCTACAGATGTTTATTACCCACACACAATGGTTAATCATTTATCCTTCCCCTCTGAAATGATTTACATTTTCTTACTGTTACTGCCTTCTATGGTCCTCCCAACATTTGGGGGACTCTATTATGAAATGAGTGTGTTTTGAGGGGCTATCCTGAGAACCTAACTATGCTCTAGGGCAAGTGGATTATTGGTAGTGCAGCAAGGAGGGAATATGGTGACGAGGGATATCTGGGATGCTCTCTCTAGTTAAAAAGGAACATGGTGACTAGGGCATCCTGGTGCCTCTGGCCACAACTTCCTGGCTTATTATCCACCCTGGCAAGAACTAAGAAAAAAAGCCTGATGAATGGGCAAATAAAATGTAATCTATCCATACAGTGGAATAATATTTGGCAATAAAAAGGAATGAAGTACTGATTCATGCTACAACATGGATGAACCTTGAAGATGTTATGCTTATTGAAAGAAGCCAGCCACAAAATATCACATATTGTATGATTCCATGTACATGGAATATCCATAGTAGGCAAATGTATGGAGACAGAGAATAGATTATTGGTTGCTTAGGGCTGGGGAGAACGGGGAGTGCCAGGTAATAGGTATGGATTTATTTTGCGGGGGTGCAAACATGTTCTAAAATGTAGTTATGGTGGTGGTTGCACATACCTGTGAATATACTAAAAAACACTGAATTGCTCACTTTCAGTGGATAATTGTGTGGCATTTAGGTTACATCTCAATAAAGCTTTTTTAAAAAAGCAGGATGAAGCAAAGCAATTGAGGGATTATTTTTGTTTCCTGTGATCCAAAGAGAATTTTCTCTACTCTCCTGGCTTGGTGCTGGGATGCCGTTCACATAAATATGCAGGAATTGTTTGTGACATGAGGATTTTTAATGTAAGCAGTACTTCTATATGTCTCTTAAGAGAGACATCTTTTGCCAAATATTATTCAATAAAACTACAGTCTAGTAGTATTCATTCATTCATTCATTCATTCATTCCTACAACACATTTTTCCTGACCACCAATTCTGTACCACATAGCCAAGATCACATCAAGGAGTCACATTCATATGAGGGAATCAAATTCTAACCAGGGAGCCAGGTTCACACCAGGGAATGAGATTCTCATCAGGGAGCTAGATTCTCACCAGGAAATCAGGTTCATACCAGGGAGCCAGGTTCACAGTAGGGAGCTAGGTTCTCACAGCGAGCCATGTTCAGAAAAACACTTTGATGTGCTAAAAACCTTAATTAGTTATATTTTACATCCCAACCTGCATCTCACAGAACTGAACCAAAATACAGTGAATTACCCCTTCCCCCCTTTCTCCCTTTACACATATTTGTTCTTTAACAGAAGATTTTTTTTTAAAGGCAAAGAAAGCAAACATCCAGACTTTTGAGGTTATCAAGCAAATCAATTAGCATACTTTCTGGAAAGATTTCCAGCATGGCTTCAAAGAGAGCATTTGCGTGGGGCATTTAAATGTTTCTTTGTGGAATATTTGGTATCAGATGTGAGAGCTCTAAGGCAAAGTAGCCTAGACGGAAATGTTCAAGACAACCACCCATTAGAGCTTTCTCAGAGATGGGGAGACAGTGTCCCTGAAAAGATCATGCAAGTGACATGCAGCACCCCGACTCTTCCTGTGGGTCTCCTCCATGCCAGACACTGTGCTCGGATATAGATGGGGCTGGCATCACAGGTGACAGAGACCCAATTTCTGCCTTGAAGGGTCAGAGTGTGCAGGAGAAGATAAGTCAAGGGACAAAGAAGATTCTAGTTAGAGAGCATCTGGTTTTTGCATATGAAAATCTGAGGGACTAGGGTCTGGGTACTTCTCCAGTCACCTTTGTTTCATTCTTTTCAAGGATTTTACTAATAGACCAGCTTCTGGGAAAGAGCTCCTGTTGTGGATTATATGAGGCTCATAGACATTGTCTCAATATGGAAAGCAACTTGAAATGCAAGCCAAGAACATAAGGTCAGGTGTTGTGCATTTAAGCTTGGCAAAATCCTATCATAAAACCAATGGGGCTGTGTTGGAACTGGCGTACCCCCTCCACCTCATGTTAATTATTATGCTCTTGCTTTCTGGGTCCTGAATTATTCATGGGGCCAGATATAAAATATGGTGATTGGTAATCTCCAGCTGTGGCACCTGAATGTGCAGATGCTGCATCTGTCTCTGGGAAACACAGACTAGGGTAAGGAACTCACGGGTCTCAGGGCCTTGGGGGAGCGGGAGGTAGCAGGGAGGAGAAGAGGGGCCAGAGGAGGGAAAGAAACGTAGAGCGATGTTGCTCTTAGAGAAGATGAAAATGAGCTGAACAACACAGGGGGAAGGGGGAGAAGGGGTAGTTCAATGTATTTTGGTTCAGTTTTGTGAGATGCAGTTTGGGATATAAAATAGAGCTCATTATGGCTAAAATATGGGGAACAAGAGAGTTGACATGACTAGAAGGCAGTGCTGGATAAAGGTCATATGAATGAATGAATGAATGATGAATGCATCCATGTTATAATGTCCACACCTGAAGGGACGAGGGGAGGAAACTGGCCTTTGTTGGCGCCTCCTCTGAGTCATTGATTAAATTCTCACTGCCATCCAGTGAGGCTAGGTGGACATGGACACACACCTGTTCCGTTTAATCCCCAAGACCTTATAATATAGTTGCTAGTATTGCTATTTTACATGCTGGGAGCTGGGGCCTGTGCATGGCTAATCACGGTGACTTGAGGTCATGCTGTCTCATACCTACAGGCCAGACGCTGATTTGGGGGGTAGGCAGGCAAAGCTTCAAGCGTCAGGGGCTGTCGGGAGGGATCTGTCAAATCCTTCCCTCACTGGGGGGAGGAGGAGCTCGGCGGGAACCCTGCCTGCCTGAGCCCCTTAGCTGGAGTCTGACAGGGACCTGATTGCTTCTTCTGAACCTCTCCATCTACCACGACCTCTGCTGCCCTTTGGGGGAGCTGGCCCAGGAAAGGCGTCCCCTGAGTGTGCACAGGTCAGCCTGTTTTGGAAAGCATCGTGGAACTCTCTATCAAAGTGAAACACGCCGAGCACCTTTGACTTGGCAACCCCAGGGAAATACCTGCACAAGTTCAAAACCACGTGAGTCCTATGGCAATCGGTGTTAGAGCAAGACATCAAAAACAATCCAAGCGTTCACCAACAGAGGAAATGATTAAAAACAATACGTTATACAGAGAGGCAGTCGCTGCAAGTCAGGGTGTGGATCCCAGCTCTGATGTTTTAATTAATTAGTTAATTAATTAAATGTTAGTTAACCCATTACATTCAATATGGTATAACCTTGACACGTAGTCAATATAAAACATTTTGAGGTGTTCTTTTTTTTTCCAAAGGAAGCCTTTGATTACACTTAGAGCCCCTCTCAGTCTCGACCAACAACATTTCAAGTGCTTGGTAGCTCCCCGTGGCCAGGGGCTGCTGCAGAGGCTGTTAGTGTGGCAGGCCTGGGCCCAGCCCTGAACCTGTCACCCTGGCTGGAGGGCCTCTGGGAGATGTCAGGTGAAATGGAAATAAAACCTTTTATAATCACGCAACTCGCGCTTTAGCTCCCTCTCAATGTTGGCACCCTGGTGTACCACCCCGTGGTCCCAGCACAGGCAGAGAGCATTCTGGAGCTCCTCCCTCAGGGGCCTCCCTGCCTTCCCCCCTGGCCTAAAGCTCCAGTCCCTCCCTTTGTCTGTCGCACCTTCCCCTCCTGCCTGGGGAGAGCATTTTCCACAGTGCTTTTGCACTGATCCAGTGTGACAGAGAGACCCAGTCCTCCTGGTCATTTTAAACATCCAGACAAAGGGGAGTGAGGAGGTAGGGGTGCCTGTAAAGCCGGGGACACCTGGGTCCTTTCAACCAACCTGGAATTTTCAAGGCCCTCTGCGCGGTGAATCCCGTGGCCAAGGAGCACGGCCCTCCTGAAACAGGGGGGAAGGACAACCACAGTCCAAGTACTCCTGATGACCCAGGCACTGTTCCGATAGCTCGGCAGGTGTTGACTCATGCAAATGCTTGTATGGCAACGTTTTCACTGGTGTTAGTACTGACCCCAATCTGAAGCACAGAGATTAGATAATGTGCCCAAGGATTTACATCTAGTGAGAGGCCAACCCAGGACGCGAGGTGGAGTCATCTTGATGGGGACCTGGCATATCTGTGCCTGAGGATGCTCTGGGAATTGGGTGTGGAGACTGCCTCCCGCTGGTGGGGTGAGAGGGAGGGGAGGGTGGGGGCCTGGTGGGTCCGTGGGGACTCTGAACAAGGACTTGAAGGAGCACTGGGGCCTGAATGTACAGAGATGACGGACAGCAATTCCCACACAAGCTTCTTGATGTCCTCCCACTGACATGCTCCTAGTGACCTCAGCACTTAGAGCCAGGACGGCCCGGATGCTGCCCTTGTCATCGTGTAAAAGTCCGGGGAGAGTGTATGCTTGGTGGGCACAGGTTTCTTATGAGAGGGATGGAAATGCTCTAGAATGAGGGAGGGGTGATGGCCACACAACATTGGGAATGTACTAAGTGCCACTGGATCAAACATCTATAAGAGGTTAAAGTAGTGAATTTGGTACTATGTAAATGTCACCACAATTTTTAAAAAAGGGGGCCAGGGAAGATGCAACTTTCCTGAGAATGGTGGGAGGAAGAAGCCCCCAAGAAGATGGAGCTGCAGAAGGCAGAGGCTACCTGATCCGCACTGCATCCTGACCAGGCAGGTGGGTGCATGTGGACACATGTGCCCACGCGCGAGTGCATAACACCCACGGTTATGCGACAACTAGAGAGCATGCGATGGCCATGTGATATTCATCCCATGCATGTGTGTCCCACCCACATCCCAAAGAGGGGCCAGACCTGCTGGGACAGGGAGTGTGGGTCCCATGGAAGAAGCACAGTGACAGCACAGCAATGGAGGGAGGCTGAGGCACGTGGGCACGAGCTGGAGTCGGTCGATGTGTAAGTCCACCCCCTGCCAGTTACAGCTTACATCTACTAGCCTTCTCCTTGTTGGAACCTGGGTCTGGCTCATCTGCCGGCTCCTTCCTCGCCCCCTTACGCCCCCATCACACGGAGTGAACGTGCCAGTATCCCCTGTCCCCCATTAGTCTCCAGGAGGGGACTCTCAGAAAGTCCTACAGACTCACCTGTGCATCCTGAGCTGAGGTTGGTGAAGAGAAAGAGCCTCAGGGCAGGCTCCCAAGTTGGGCAGGGGTGGGGAGTCTCATCCAGAGAGGAAGCCACTCAGGAGGTGGCACTAACCATGACATTTCCCTTGAACTTGGACATACAAGAACTATGAGAAGCCATTTATAACTGGGCAATTCGGGCCCATCACCTCGCTTCGCTGTGGTGGAAGGAGTTGGCCCTGTCCTCTGATGGGGAAGGAGATCCGAAAGGAGGGGAGGACAGGAGAATAAAAACAAAACAGAGTGGACAGGGATTATGGAAATTACAAATAGTGTTGGTGGCTTTTCCAGTGTTGATCTATCCAATCATTTGTTTGTGTGTTTATTCAACAAGCACGGTCTGTGCCGAGAGGTCGGAGGGTCTGAGAACACAGACATGGGGAACGTGGCCTCAACTCTCAAGGGCCCCCCGGGGCAGTCTGGGATCAAGCCAGTAGGGAGGTACGGAGTCCAGCATGACAAGTGCTCTGACCCACGTGTTCACAGCCTCCACGGGGGTGCGGGAGATGGGGAGTATTTCTCACGGTGGGAGGAAGGTCTCAGGCAAGACTTTATGGAAGAGAAAGTGCCTTGCGGAGCATAGAAGGGCAGGTGAGTTTTCCCGTGCAGGTGAGAGATATGGTGCCAAGGGCATCCTGAAGGGGGAAGGTGGTGAACAGCGACATGGAGTCGGGAAACAGCACAGCTCATTTGGGGACCTGAAATATGGCCGGAGCATGGGACGTGCAGGAGACGGTAAATAGATGCCTCCTTGTTGCTGGTTTATCTGGGTGACCTTGGAACAAGCTGTTTTTCTGGTTTGGAAAATGTCTCCATCTGTACAATGAAGGGATGAGATTAGATGATTCTCACGGGACTTCCCAGATCTGGCTGCTTCTGGAGGCACTGAGTTCCCTATCACCCATGGGTTTCAAGAGGGAGTAGGTACCCTGGGGTAGGATTCTAGCCTTGGATAGGCATTTGGACGGGATGACCTTGAAGTTCCTTTCCAGCCCTGAGCTACCCTGATTCTAGGACCCAGATGGGGTCTAGGGGGCTGCGCCAGGCAGCCGAGGATGGCCATGCAGGACACCGGTTCCCTTCTCCACGGCCCAGGTGGGACCCAGGCTGGTTCATGAAAGTCTGATGTAGACACAAGTTCACCCCCCCCCCCCGGCCATTGAGTGAGTCATTTTCTGGGGTTAGGCACAGGAGTGCCTTCCACTTCTGCCTAATTAATTGTCAGAAGACCCCTCAGGGCCAAAAGCTGGTAGCTGTCTGCCTTAAAGCAATAGCAGATGACTGTGGGCTTCAGTTTCTGCTGTATTAACTCAATATTTATCAGAGCCTCTGCTGTTCTGGGCTTAGAGGTCACTCTGGTGAGACTGTTCCTCTTTGGTGGAAACCAGTGCCCAGTGACAGGTTATAAACTATCCAGGTGAAAGGTGACACGGAGCCCTTCCCACTGGTGCAGAGGACACAACCAAGGGAAACATCTACTGTCCCATTCATCCTGTTGTGGTTGATGGTGTGAGGGCACGGAGCAGAGGTGTAGACTCCAGGGGTGGGTGGTGATCTGGGGGCAGCCACATGTCCACCAGCCTCTGTTTTCTCTGCTGTACAATGGGGCTAATCATGTCTGTATATACCAAGTAAAATAATGGGGGTGGGGTACCATGCAACCTGTCACACACAGCGTGGATGTTGGGGTTAATGGTAAGGTCCCCACTTCTAGGTGATGTGGCAATGAAAATCTGCCCAAAAGAGATGGAGGTAGTTTTGATATATGAGTATACAGTGTATGTATTATATGAAGCTATGGGCATTACAGAATATATTTTAAAAAGGATTGATTTGTGAATGTATTTTCGGGAATCTATTTCCTGCTTAAATCACAGAAGAGCTGTAATCTGGTTCTGTGCTAAGTCACCCACTCCTTGTGTAGCCTTGTTTTTAGATGGCTCTCCTCCCATGCTTCGGGGAGTCGAGGGGCCACAGAAGCTGGTCTGGGGAAAACCCAGCAAGGGGCTCAGGCTATTTCCTTAGCAGGCCAACAGTGTTCCTCCCACAGATGGTCACAGTCATGGAAGCCACAAATTCCCTGGCAAAGGCTTTGGAGTCAGGCAAGCCTGGGGACCCATTCCAGCTTAACCATTGCCCTGTCTAAGCCACCCTTCCCTCATTGGTAAAATGGGAAGTTATGTTGCCAATTGTTGGGAGGATTAGTGAAGATGATGTAGAGCATCTAACACAGTGCCTGGCCCAGAATGGACACTCCATGAAAGTGGTTAAAGTACTTGTTAAAGAGTAAAACATTTCACACACAGGGCATGCCCTGAATGTTGCTCAATGAGGTATGACAGAGGACAGCCAAGCATGTGGACCTAGGGACTCTCACTCATTTCCTATGTGGGCATAAGGAATGTATTTCCTAATAGTTAATACCAATGAACTATTTATCAAATGCCTGCTCTGAGCTCATTGCCGAGCAGGTGCACCAGGGGGTAGAAACAGAAGACGCCCTTCTTTGAACAAGGGCTAAAACCAAAGAACCACCCAGCTTTGGGAGCCTAAGTCAGGGCTCTCTGTTCCTTCGGGAGCTGGGCATCCCAGTGGAGGAAAGAGCCGGGCAGGGGAGTCAGCTTGTGGCCAAAGGCTGACCTGGGTGCTAACATGCTGCTCAGCACAAGGTGGGATAAAAGCCACCGGTGCCTTCTTGGTATTGGAGAAGACATCATCAGGCCAGAGACTCTTCTTCCCTGCCTTCAAGATAAAATGTACCTCTGTACTGCTCAGGCCTCACCCTAATATCTATAGGACTTGGCACTCTTTGGGGACAGAATTCCAGGTATTGGCTGCCTGGAGTGTGGTCTGGGAGAGGGAGGTGGATGGCTGGCTGGGGGCCAGAATGGGCTCTCTTCAACAGGGGGCCTGGACCTGAGGGAGTCCTGCTGCCTTTAGCTCGAGCCAGCTCTGTCTCCTTATATTCTGTCCTGGGGATGCTAGCGGGAGACCCATCCCAGATTGGATGGTTCACCACTGCGGTCCCAAGCCCCAGATCTTAGCCTCAGATACTGACCCATGCCTGTCAGATACAGGCCTGACAGGTCCCTTTAGGAGCTATGATCAGGGTCCTGGACTGCCCCCCACCCCTCTTATTTCTCAGTCCCAGAAACCTTCCCTCCCAGCCTGCCTCTCTGGTTAGGATCACATCTCGCTTCAGCATTTCTCAGCAATGAGTCTCCTGCTTTGCTGGCATCTTCCAGCAAATCCCTGACAACATTTGCAGAAAACCAAGCAGTTGAGCAATGGGAGGGAAGGAAACAGAGGTCACTGTGTAGGAGCGGGGACACTTGGATGCGACCGAGCTTTGTCACAAATTATTTTTTTATTGCAGCAAAATATTCATAACAAAAATTTTAACCATTTTAACATTTTTAAGTGTATAATTCAGTACCACTTATCTCTTCTGTAGAAAACCAAGTGTCCTCAGCATCATCATCTTCCCATTCATCGTCACTCATCCCTTTTCCTTTCAGTCTACGTATACTTATTATCTGGGACATTTCCAGCACCATGCTAGTACTTGATCAGTGTGGCTAACACACTCCTAAAATAAAGTTGAAAATCCTCGAGCATTTTTAAGCGGCATCTAAGTCTAACTTATTTTATATTTGTGCTTTAAATATATCTTCACTACAACCTCGGGCTGTGAATTTTGCTCAATGGATTTATGTAAAATGTCCGTCCTACAACATGGAGGGGAGGAAAAAGTTGTCCTTGAGCCCCTTAGCGTCCCTGGCTGGGTCTGAAAATTAAAGTGGCCTAAGGCAGGTTAACAGGAGGAAAGCACACAAGTTTTACTGAATATTTATATGTATGTGGGAGCCTTCGCAAGAGAATAAAGACTGGAAGAAGTGACCAGAACCGAAGCCTTTATACCTTTTAGACAAAGACACAGTGAATGGGTGAAGAATTGACAAGACAGAAGGGTTTGGGCTCGGGTAGTAAATGGTGAGGAATGAGGATTAGTTGACAAGATTGGTTCGTCTAGCCTTCCCATCCCCCGAATCCAGGTCTCTGGTGTGAAGAATGCCTTCCTTCCTCCTGGTACAGGGAGGGCAACTTGCCCCTGGGAGTTTTATGATCTGTGTCAGGGGAGAAGGACTAGGAAGGGGGGTAGGTCAGAATAACCTTCCTGATTCTGTTGTTTTCTGATTCCTTCAGCTTAAGGCATTTAATGTGCCAAGTGCTGCATGTTGGGGTATTGTATTGTGAACTCCATCGGCAAAGCCATCCTCCCTGTCAAACCAATAAGCCAAATCAGACTTATTCTCAGACAACAAAGCCTGAAGTCATTCTTCAATCCAAACGAACCCATTGACACACCTCTCCATGGCCACTTGCACATGCCACGAAATGAGGATGGATGATGACAAGGTGGGTACGCAGGGCATCGCAGAGCCTGGGACACAGACCTTTTTTTTTTTTCTTTTCGTTTTATTATTGAGGTATAGTGGACACCCAATGCTCTGTTAGTTTCAGGTGTGCAACACAGTGATTCGACAAATCTATACATTCTGCTCCCCACGGTAAGTGCTTCACCATCTGGTGCCACACAACGTTATTATGGTATTACTGACTATATTCCCTAGGCTGTACTTGTCACCTCTGCAACCTCTTTCATTTTGTAACTGGAAGTTTGAACTCTTAATCCCCTCTGCCTCTTTTGCCCGCCCCCACCCCCCACCCTCCCTCAGGCAACCGCCTGTTAGTTCTCTGTATTTAAGAGTCTGTTTTGTGTGTGTGTTTGTTCAATGGTTTTGTTTTTTAGATTCCAGGGGTAAATGAAATCATTAGCATAATACCCTCTAGGTCCACGAAACCCCCTTTGCTTTGTCCTCAGGGGGCTTCTCCCTCTGGAGCTGTGCATTCTGGAATTGAACCTTTGATTGCACCAGGGGATTGGCGCCCCTCAGGACGATGCCCCCTAGAGGCTGGGACGGGGCAGGTGGGTCACAAAGGGGCAGCTAAGGGCCGTCCTGGCTGACTCCAGGCACAATCCCAGGCACACGACCACATGTAAGCTGAGGATCTGGAGACTAATTCTTGTACCACTTTCTGAGCCTGTGCAGCTCTGGGAAGCTTTCCTAAACTGGTCCCCTGGCCAGTTAGGGTCACCCACTTTGAAGACAGCTGCGCTAGATGATTCTCAGTCTCCTAACATTCTAGGATCGACGTCTTGGGTCAATGTACATGCTGAGGCTCCACCTAAACCCCACACCCTCCTCTTCCCAGCTCCTGCACATCTGGACTGCTCCAACAGTCCCCGAGCAGAGAGAAGCCCTCGCGCTGTTTCCCTAGGAGGGCGGCAGAAGAGGCCACCCCAAAGATGACTGCAGGAGCTCAGGACATGCCACCCCAAAATGTCTCTTGTTGGCTGTACTTGAACTGTAGGCACTGTAGGCGCTTGAAAAACAGCAACAGAGGGAGAGGCTTTCTCTCAGAAAGGAACTCAATTATCATAAATGCCCTCCCAGGAGTTTAAAAGCCAGGGAAGATGGATTCTTGTCACAGGAGAGGGGACTGGAAGTGGACCTCACCCCTCCACACAGACAAACTGTGTCACAAACGATCACAAACTTCCACCTATTCTTCTAAGAGACTGTTCATCTTTCCTGAAAACAATTTACTCTCCCCTGAGAGGCCATACCCTGTCCCCTTTCCCTGTGAAGATAGTGTTCATGCCTGAATTCTAAAGCTATCTCTTTGAGTCCCTCTTCTTTCCCAGGGTAACTTCCATGTATAGCAGGAGGTATACATGTGAAGAAATTCCTTTGTGTTCCTCTTGCTCATCTGTCTGTTGGGACAAGGCGTCTCAGCTAAGGAATCAGAAAGGTAGAGGGGAAATTCTTCCTCCTTTACAGAGATTTTCTTTTGTCTTTCTCCATGATTTTATTTATTTATTCATTTGAGAGAGGGAGAGAGAGAGAGAGAGAGAGAATCTGTGCTCGGGATGGGGGCAGAAGGAGAGAATTTCAAGGAGACTCTGTGTTGAGCACAGAGCCCAAAGCAGGGCTCAATCTCACAACCCTGAGATCATGACCTGAGCTGAAACCAAGAGTCCAACGCCCAATCGACTGAGCCACCCAGGTGCAGCCCCCCCCACCCCCTTACAGAGATGTTCATGCTAGAAACAGATACCTCACATCCTATGCCACTATGGATGGTATTTTCCCCGAGTTGAAAGTTACCATGAGACCCAATTCATCCACACCTGAACTCTTTCCGGAATTTCAAAACTGAAATGACACTTCCGGTCATGGAATTGGAAATTAACCCCCCCACACACACATTCACACCCACACAAGCCCAGGACTCTGGAACGCCAGCAGCATCAGCAGCCACCCGGGCATACTCTTGGCAAAGCCCACTCATCTTTCCTGCATGGCATCGACCTGGCTGGATGCGGACTGCATGCACTGGGGAGGCCAACCTTGTTTTGGACAACAACTAGAAGATCTGGAACCTCAAATCCCAACTTTTATGACTGGAGGAGCTCATTCTTTAAAAAGAACCCCTCACTCCACTGGAAATACGCATGTGCGCACGCACACACACACACACACACAGATGCACACACACACTTGTATTTTATTTTATTTTTTTTTGTAAAGCAGATTGTCAAGAGACACCCCCAGTGCATATGCTCACCAAGTTTGGGCTTCTGTAGTCCTGGTTTCCTTGAAGCGGGGTAGCCCTGCCAAACCCTGAATACTGTACTGTAAAGAGGAAAGTAGGTCATGGCCACCGGCTGGCAGTTCTCGGCATAAATCAGTTTTGGGGTGGTGGGTGGGGAGGGAGGAAACCTATCACCCGCAAGGAAGCAGGCATGTGGGCACCCACATGGCCACTTCGCCTCTTTCTCTAAGGCTGAAACAGAACCCATGTTCCTGGGGGAATGCGTTTTATTACAATCACCAAAGTGCCTAGGGGTGATTTTTTTCGTCTTTGAAGTTAGCAGCTTTTTAAAGGGACACCAAAGTTCATACAAGCCCGGGGATGTGTTCTACAACTCCGCCATCCATCTTTTATGAGATTTGGGGCACGCCGAGCGCCTCCCTGCAATTTCCTGAAAATGGGGGACAGAGAAGCCACCAGCCCTTACAGGGCTTCTCGCTGCCTCAGGAAAGGCCGTGATCTGCTCTCGCGGCTGGGGCCCCTGCAGCGACCGGCCTGGCTGGAGGGAGGGCACAGTGGTTTGCTGAGCTAGAGCACGGGGATCCCCGTGGTGGGAGGTGAGCAGTCTCGGAGCGGCTCTGGTCGGCTGCTCACAGACCCTCATCTCAAGAGGGCACAGAAGGATGGTCTTTGATGCTATTCATGGTCCTGAGTTCCTCCCCGAGATTGGGCTGAGGCCAGACACAAAGCTAGGACCACATCCTTCCCAGCTGCCTTCACTCCCATCCTCCTGACGGCATGTGACGGGTCCCATTCCCTTTTCTCTCTATTGCTATCCTTTGTTCTTGGGCAGGTCACTGCTGAGCCCTGGAGCCTGAGCGATGAAACAGCCGGAGCCACACTCCCACAGATCTGTGTTCCTTCCTAGGAACTGCCACATACACGAGCTAAACCAAACTGGTGCTCCCTCCCCTTCCTCCTGCCCAGGGCCCTGCGCTCTGTCTTCACATGGGGACGCCACATGGGGCCTCCCCGCCCCACCCTCCCAGGCTGCAGTGAGGGGCTTCCCTGTTGTTGGCAGGTTTGGAGCAGAGCCAGGACAGAGCCAGGCAGGGATGGGTCCAGCGTGGGATGGGTGGGAACTGGCCCCTTTCGAGCCCTGCTCTCATTCTCACTCAAATCAATCTTGGAATGAGTCAGAGCAGGTGTGCAAGTTCTCCAAACGTCTGTGGTAACAGGAGGAGTGGCTTGGGGCCTCAGAAAGCCAAAAGGTAACCCTCGATCTCCTTCCCGGGGGCACAGGTATCACCTGAGCGTCTTCACTTCTGCTGGCCCCTCTGCAGAGCCCTGTCAGGGCAAGGAGACAGCCCTGTGTGTGCCCCGCCTTGGCCTCCCTGCAGCCAGGGTGCCCCAGCCCCTCCTTGGCACCCAGAGGACAGAACTTTTATCCCAGGACAAATCAGACCCCAAGTCTCACCCATACCTGATTTAGACGACATAGATGATGAGATGTGGAACTTCTTGCATGGACAAGATTTAGATGAGGTTTTGGACTTTGCGGTGATGCTGGCTTGGGTTAATGTTGTGGGAGACTGACGGGATGGGGTGAATGCATGTTTCCTGTGGGAAGGATGTGAAATTTGGGTGGGAAGCAGAGGGTGGACTGTGGTGGGTTGACTAAGGTCCCCTCAAAATTCATGTCTACCTGGAACCTCAGACTGCAATCTTATTTGGAAATAGGGTCATTGTAGATGTCATTAGTTGAGGACTCAGAGGGGGCCCCAGATCCAATAATGGTGTCTTTATGAGAGAAAAGAGAGAGTGGCGGGACACAGAGAGACACAGAGAGGAGATGCATGGGAAGATGGGGCAGAGATTGGAGTTGCGCTTCCGGGACAAGCCAAGGAGCGCCTGGCCAACAAGGGGCTGGAAGAGGCTAAGGAAGAGGCCCTAGCATAGCCTTCCGAGGGAGCGCCATCTTGCCAACACCTTGATTTCGGACTTCTGGTGCTAAAATGTGAAAGAATAAATTTCTATTGCTTGAAGCCACACGGTTTGTGGTAATTTGTTACAGTAGCCCCAGGAAGTGAGGAGAGAGCCTGGGATGGGGCACAGAGAATTCACAGCCATGCCAAAGACTGCGCTCCTGGGAGGGCTGTCATCTGGGCAGGGAGCAGAGTACCCTCAGGGCCAATGGGAGGTATTGGCGGCTTCCAAAAAAAATGCCAGTTGGTGGCTGGGGGAGAAGGGGTCATGTTAGGAAAACCAAATGCCAGCCAGGGCCGGGCCTGGGGTTGTACTCAGTTGGGGCCGCAGCGGGGTTCCGTGTGGGGAGGCAAAATGGGAAAGGGCTGGGCTCTGGAATTAGGTAGATTGGACATCACCACTTAGCAGGTATTGGACGTTGAGCTACTTCCTTGACTGCTCGGGGCTTTGGTGTTCATATCTGTCAAATAAATGCAATTGTGTCTCTCCGGTAGGGGTGAGGAAGGATCAAATGAGGTATGCACTTGGCACGTGGTAGGTATCCCAGGTAGGTGAGTCCCAGGCTGCTAGCGCTGACCTATGTGCCCTGGGGTAAGTCTACTCCGAGGCTCCCAGCCTCCTCCTCCTATTGCTACTTCTTCCACTAAACGCCAGCGAGCGCGTTCCCTGGGCCAGGGACTGTGTCGAGAACCTGTCCGCATTATCTCACTGAATCTTCGTCAGAGCCCTGGGAGCTGTTACTATCTGGTTTTACCAAGGAGGAAAGTGGGGTGTGCCAAGAGTAGTCATTAGGATTCAAACCCCGTAGACCCGTGTCATTCCGGAGCTGGAGCAGCTCAGCACTCTCATAAAGGAGGCTGGTGTTTTCACCGGTCGCAGGTTTTGTTTTTGTTTTGCCGAAAGCTCCATTCCTCCACCTGAGCCCATTGCCACCAGGGCCTGAAGTCACGAGCTTGCTGGTCCGGGCGTGAAACCTCTTGCAGGTGAAATCCAAGACACGGCGCTGGGGGAGCCTTGCTGTGGCCTCCCGTGGGAGCTGCAGGGTTTTGGGCTCTGAGGCTGCTCCTTCATTCGGCTCATTCATCCTGAGAGTGGAGGAGGCACTGGGGACTCTGCCAGGAGGCCCAAGGCAGTGCTGAGGCTTTGGCTGAAGGTAGCTCCCTCCTCACTGGCCTCCCTGCTTCCTCCCTCTAGGCTATTTTTGACACTAGAGTGATAAAACGTAACCTACTATTGCTCTGCTCAAAACTTGCCATCTTCTTCCCATTTCACTCCTAGTAAAGCTGTGTGCTTCCAGTGGCGGCTAGCCACGTCTATGAGATCGGATCTTACCTCCTTTTCTGTCCCCTATGCCCACTCACCTCTGGCTGCACTGTCCTCCCGGCGCTTGCCGAACACACCAGACCCACTCCTGCCTCAGGGCCTTTGCATCTGCTGTTCCCTCTGCCTGCAGCATCCTTCCCCTCCATATCTACAAGGCACACCAATTCCCCCTTTTCAAGTCTCGGCTCAAACATGAATCTTTTCCTGAATACCCCAATTAAAATTGTGACCCTTGGCCCAGCAACCCCTGCTACCCCTCTCTGCTTTAGTTTTCTCTTTAGCACTGATCCCACCTGATGTGCCATATATTTCACTTATATATTTGTTTATCCCCTTTATCCATTATAGCCTCAGTGAAACCCTGCAGGGAGGGATTTTTGTCCATTCGGCTCACTACTGTTCAGTCTAGTGCTTAGAACACTGTCTGGTCCATAGTAAGTGTTCCATAAATATTTGTCAAATGAATGAATAAACCATGTTAAGATGGTACAATATAACTATGTCAGTCATGGCACATAGGGGGCGCTCAGTAAATATTACTACCCTGACCCCCCAAAAAACAATGATTATAAATTGCAAAGAGTTTGCTGAGACCTGGGGACACAGCTGTTGAGGCATTTGCAAACCACCATAAACTGGAGTATGGGGCAGTGTTTGGTATGCACTTGTAGTCAGCATTCTGCTTGCTTCATCCATAAAGCACTTCTCTCTTTAGCCTCCAGGTCTTTGCATGTGCTGTTCTTCAATGTCCCTTCCTCCAGGAAGCCCACTTTGACTTCCAGACTAGGTGGGGTCTTCCTCATCGGTGCTCCCCAGCACAGTACTTCCTATACTGTTCCAGATCAGCCTATTAATTTGCCTGTCTATCCTCCTGGACTGTAGGGTCAGAACCAGATCTAGACCCAGCCCATAGTAGGTACACAGTAAAGGCTTGTTGGACAAATTTCTAACACAGAAGCCACAATGCTTTCCAAATGGGCACACACTTAGATGACTGATCTGGCTGCTCTGGGCCTATGGGTGGTGATTCCATCTCTGCCCTGACTTGGGGTCTGCAGAGTGAAAGACGTCCCAAATTGTCTTGGTAGAACACAGATGATGATCCAGAAATCACTGCCTTCTCTACATCTTTCCCAAGATAGAGACCTCAGGCCAGCTTTGCACAGCAGGCGAGGGGCCCTGTAGACTTCCCTCTGGGCCCCAGCTCATCGCTGGCAGTCCTCCTCCAGATCTTCCACCCAAGTGACCACTCTTTGTTGAGGCTGGAGAGAGAAAAGCCTCCCACAAAGAGCCTGCCAGGGAGACAGGAGATGTGTGGGTGCTAGGCAACTGGTCAGGAAGCAACTGGCCTCACGTCTGGGCCTCACTCACCAAACGCTGTGCAGCTCAGGCCTGGAGTTCTTTGTCTGATGAGAGTTTCCATTGAATCAGATGCCCCCGTGATCAGCTTGCGGGGCCATGGGAGGCAAGCAGAGGCGGTCAGGCTGCAGGCTGCGGGAGCAGGGAGGAGCTACGGCGCTGGGGAAGGCAGGGTGAGTCTCCCGCCTCCCATTCCTGGCGGCTCCCTGGTCTGCCGGTTGCTCTTTCTCCTCTCCCTCCAAGTGTCCCCGACCCCCCCTCCATAAATCAACATGCTCCTAGGGCCATGTTCTTTGTCCTCTTCACGGCCAGCCCTTTCAAGAAAAAAAAAAAAATGGAAAACCAGACTTTGGCGTACCAGCATCTTGGGCTAACTTGACCACCTGGGAGTGCCGGCTCTGCACTCTTAATGAGGCATTGGCAAATGCATTCCTTGCTTGTCACCCTGACCAACCCTGGGACAGAGGATCTGTACATCTTCTTTTATAGATCAGGACCCCAAAGCTCATGGCCTAGGAGAGTGGCTCAAGGTCACAGCACTAGGACATGGCAGAGCGGTATTTAAATCCAGCATTTCGTCGTGCTGACTTCTTCCGACAAAGTACACTGTTCCTCTCCAGTGTCACTTGCTTTGTGCATGGATTCCCTGGATATTGGGCACTGAACTAGTAAGATTTAAAGGACGCTGGTTCTTGGGTGGCAGCAGGGTCAGGAAATGAAACATACCCCCCCCACATCCACCTGAGTTACGTCTCCCTCTTGTCTTCCTCTGCTGTTTCCCAAGGGTGGGGCTTGTTCATGCTCCTCTCCTGTCCTCTGCTAGCACGCCGCAAGCCAGGCCTGTCCCCTTGGTGCTGCCTGATTGTGGGGGCAAATCTGAATAATTCTAGCCTTCAGTATTTGTTCAAGAAGCCATTTTCCCACAGATATAAACCATCCCTCATCTAGACCTTATTGGTCATGGAGGTAGAATTTTGGCCTCTGCCTGGTTGACTTTTGTTCTTATTTTTCAAATGGTTCTGAAGGCAGGCAGGAAAGAGGTCTGTATTTGCTGTACATTCTGGAAGAGCCTGTCCTGTGCTTCCATTTGATCCAATCCAGGAAGGCTGCTCTGTGGATTCAGTGTGCACACACGTGGTGTCCATGTCACAGAAGGCGTGCCCTCTGTTCTCCCGGGCTTTGCCACCAGGCCAGGGAGGCCCGGTCAAACCCCAAGACATGTCCCGCAATTGTAAGGCAGGGCCCTGGAACGCCTTCCCTGTGTCACTAGTCACAGAGAGATCTGTTTCAGTCAATATCCCAGTTGATAGTTGCCATACATAAATGGAAAACCCAATCTCGAAATATTGGAATACGATAATGGATCTTCTCCATGTTAACTCTGAACCTGCACAAAATAGAATTTATCCTTTCAGGGAATCACAAAGTCTTTGCTGATCTTTCCTGAATTCAGGGAAATCCTAACTGCCTGTGTCGTATGGCTCGGCGCTGCGCCCAGGTCTTTCCTAGTTAATCGTCAGTGCAACCCTGGAGAGGAGGTTTTATGATCCCCATTTCACAGATAAAGTAAATGAGGCTCAGAAGATGTCAGTAATTTCTCAAGATAACGTGAATTGGATTGAAAGCCAGTGTGTGTGGCTCCACAGCCAAGGCCATCCTAGCACATCTCTCTGCCTCTTGAGAAACAAGAGTGAATTAAATCCTTGACATTCATGAGAGTAATCCCAGGACTTCTGGGAGCTCCCAATTTACAAATTCCACTTTAGCATATAATTCCCTCCATAAAACATCTATTTTCTAGCTGAGACCCATCTCTTCTCAGTCCTACTTTTACAGCCAGCCGTGCAGTTAGGGCTCACTTTGTGGGGGCTGCTGTGCAAGAAATGTGGGCAGAGCACCAGGGGACCGTGAACACTCACGGCCACACACCCACCCACCTCCTTGGAGCATCTGGCAGAGGGCAGGAAGACACGATGTATCTGTTGCAGGGGTCAGATGGCCGCGTCTCATTGTTGAAAATGCACCTGTGCACGCACATACCTTCCACACTCATGCACCCTGCATTCTGAGCACAGACACTAAACAAGGTCACTCCCAGGAGACCAGCAGCAGATGACAGCTTCCCAAAGCCTGGTCTAAATAGAAATTTTTAAGTTGTACATTGATGGACATTTTGTTTTTTAAATAACTATGCACTTCATAATAACCGTTAGGGTAAGTGTAACTAGTATATCAAGCCCCGATTTTGTAGGTTATATGGCTGATTATCCATTGATAAGAGTGACACACAGTTTTCTCTGAAAATAGATTGAAGTAAACAAAATGAGTCAGCTCAATGGAAAATATTAAGTAAATGTGATGCTAGGTACTTGGTGATGTAGGTCTGTAGGTGAGTGGCCTCAGTGTGAGGGTATACGGTAGGCAGGAGTTGGAGAAACAGGGGTGGGGAAGAAGCCTGAGGCCACCTCCTGGAAAGGTCTGGAGCTTCGAAGATCGGAGAGCTTGTGTTCTGACTGGTAGACAGAAAGGGGGGGAAAAAAACCCAACCCTGCCTCTCCATTAGTAATTATGTGTGGAACAGACTGTGTGTAATGTTGAGGGAATTCAAAGTACAGGAAAGATCCCTTTGGGAAGAATTAAACAAATCTTCTTTGAAGAGGTGAATGTAAAAACAGGACCCACTCCTGCTACAAACATTCTCCTAGGGCTTTTTTTTTAAAACTTTTTTCATATGGAAATTTTCAAACGGGTAGAGAGAATAGTATAAAAAATTCTTCATATCTATCTCTAGCTTCTTCCTGATCATTTTTAACCCTCTCAAGGAAGGACCACCTGAGAGTAGGGAGAACCAGGTTCTAGTTATAGCTCTGCCACAAATTAGCTGTGTGACCTTGGACAAGTCACTTAACCTCTCTGAGTCTCTATTTCCTCTTATGAAACATGAGGGATGTGGACCAAATGATCTTTCAGGAACCTCCTGTCACCCCAAACCACTTCTGCAAGTTGATGAAATGGCAATAAATGGCATAGTGCTAGGCTGCATATGGTGCTGACCAAACTCAGCTGGCAAGATCTTTCTACTTTGTTATTCTCTCCAGAACCTTCCCCATGGAGAAAGTCTAAGGACTTGTGGAGACACACTACACAATCCTTTAGGACAGATACTCATACCAGGTCAAATACATTGAGGTATGTCCTCAACTGGAAGGAAGGAAGAAGCAGAGCAAAACCATATTTTTGGGGAAAGCTATGGAATGATATTGGCTTTGTATTGGCAGTACTGGGGGACAAGCTTGTATCTGTCGGCAGTTCACAGTGGAAAGGCAGGTTAGGTGAGCATCCATCGATTTGAGGAAACCATGTGGATCGCCAGGCTGGAAAAGGAGGCCCCCGGGAAGCCTGTGGAATCCTGAGTTACACAACTGGGTGGCCTTGTTGGTCGAATCAATCAGATCATTGTTTACATGAGCGAATACATATAAAATGCTTAGCACGGTGCCTGGCATGGCATGTATTAGATCTAATTTTTATGATTTTTATTTTCATGCAGATGTTTAACTAAAGGGTTTAAACACACACGTATGAAGCCCATACACAATCAGCTTTGGTAACAAAAGGGCAAACAAAGGCATAATAATCTGCTTTGCAGGGATAATCTATGCTCCTGAATGGCCCCGGGAGGAAGTCAGCAGCTCTCTGTCTCCAACTGGCAACACCTTACCATCCGTGAGCTCTCAGGTGAGCCATGTGGGGTGTGGGTGGGGGGGTCCTGAGCCTTTCAACACAGCCTCAGCATTGAGGAGCACTCCCACGGCTCACCCTGCCTTTCTCACCGGCTCTGCATCTCTGCTCAGCTGAGAATGCAGAGGAGATGGGGTGGCATGTTGGTAGCAAGAAGGAGCAGGAAGGACAGGACAGGAGGTGGGTGGCTCTGAGTCCTGGTCTTGGTTGGGCCACACTGTGTGATCTCAGGCAAGACCCTTCCCTCAACTACTTTTGGTTTTAGGCACATAACAGAAGAGTTGAACTGGGTTATGGGGGAGATTTTTGGCATTAACGTAGTCTATTCTAAGATAATTATCCCATAATAAGAATAATAATAGAGATCATAACACCATAACTCTAACAATATCAAACGATAATCACAGGCATTATAAAGACTCCCTGCCAATCAAGCGCTGATTCCTTGGGACCACCTCACCATAAGCTCTGTTGACTCCTTGAATGCATTTTCATGGGGCTGGATGTGGGGACACACGGTGCCTGATACTGAGAAGCTGACTCGGAGGCTACGGGAAGAGACAAGAAGATCAAGTATAGTTACAGCTATGACGGAGATGGGGACAGGTGACTGGAGAACCTAGGGGGAGCTGCTGGGACCCTAAAGAGGCCGGGATTTCTGCTCGTCTTCGGGTTAAACACCTGCTCTTCCACACTGAGCCAAGATGGGAAACTTGATTCATCTGACCACTGTTTGCTGAACTTCCATGCAGTCCTAGGCCCAGTGCTGGCCACTCTGTCCACTCCCTCTTGGAGGTTAGTGACTACGGGAGGCAGGAACAAGAATGTAGGTTACACACGGTATACAGAGTTATGAAGGATGCTCAGAAATGGTATGAGAGGACCCAGGGACAGGAGTGCCTTGGAGATCTGGTGGGGCCTCCCCAAGGAGGTGGCCAATGAGCTGGTGACCAGAGGCTAAGAAGGAGATGCTACGTGAGGAGTCAGGGAAGAGCATGGTATAGGCAATTTGTCAAAGGTGCAGGGAGTCCAGGGGCTCCAGAAACTGGGGGGCCAAGTAGTAAGAGTGGCGAGAGGGAGAGAGTGCATGGTGAGGGTTGAGGCCAATGGAGGGGTACCCCACAAGAAAGAAGCACTGAAGGAGGAAGCTGGGGAGGGGGCTGATTTGATTTGCCTTTTCAAAAGCACTTGGGATCTGGCAGAGGCGGGGTGGGGGGCATGAATGCAGGAAGACCAGTTTGGGGGGTGGTGGTACCCCCCAGTGAGGAGTGATAGTAGCAGAGAAGTAGAGAGAGATGAGGGTGGGTTCAGGCTACATGTTGGGGCTGGGCTGGCTGAGGTGGCTGACGGGTAAGATGTGGGGGCTAGAGGAAGGATAGGGAGGAGCGCAGAATGGCTCCCAGGCTCCCGGCCCGAGGTACGGGGCAGACGGAGGTGTAGTGTGCAGAGAGGGAGAAAGACAGCACCCTCCCTGGCTCAGAGGCTGCATGAGGAGGAAATGCAATGATGGGTGAACAACACCTAGCACACAGTAGGCACTCAATAAATCCTGGTCCTTTCCTCCCCTGGCTGTATTTCAAATGAGCTTCAGGGCAGTGGAGGAACTTTACTCAAACCCAAGCAGGCTTGGCTTTGCTCAGCGGGCAGAATGGGGTTGAGGAACATTGAGCCAAACAGCAGGCACCGTGCCAGGGAGCCTTGCAAGGGAGCAGGCGGGCTCCCTCCTGATCGGGAGGAAATAAGGCAGCTGTCCCGGCCACAGAGCGCAAGTGTGTATTGCTTCACTGTTCACAAAGCACTTCTTCCATCCATCATCCCACTTGATTCCTACCACCACATGGAAGCAGAACCATAATCTCAATTCTAGGAACAGGGAAGGAAGCTCAGGCCCAGAGGGCATTAGGGACATGATCAGGCTCACACAGTATATCAGGGCAGAGCCTGCCGAGTAGTCCCCAGCACGGGCGGTTCACGCATCAGCCACAATCGACGCAGGCCCTAGGACCTAGGTTTCAAGACCCCCCCCCCCCCAAAAAAAAAAAAAAAAAAAAAAGAAAGAAAAGGAAAAAAAAAAACCCAACCCCCAAACACGTGTGGTCTGAAAATATTTATTGGCTCCAAAATACAAAAAGCAAAGGGCAGATATGAAATGAATGGATGTTTATTTAAATGACTACAAAATGTAATGTCATGTCAACTTCACTAATTCATCCACAGAGCACACATTAAAATTTCATTATGTTGGGAAATAGCGTGTAGGCTAGATACTCCTCACTCTGTGAGAATCCCAAAGTACACAGGGCGGTTGTTAAGAAATCATAGCCAGCAGCCAGTTAGACAAGCACCTTGCAGTTAAATAACCACAAAGACAGAATTTCCATAATCCTTTCAAGGTGTGTTATAGCAAAAAGTTACATTTCATGTGGGATAAGGGGGTGGTTTTAGAATGGCTGGTGCAAACTGCAGTGCGGTGTCAAATACAAATGTCTAGAGCTTACGAGATCTTAGGTGTCCAGCTGTCAGGTCTCTCTTGGATCTCTTTTGTAAGTTTATTTGGTTTTCATGAAACTCTGAATCCAGAAAAAGACCCGGAATCTTCTCTTGGGTTTTGAATCTACAAGTCTATTTTGGAGGGAATGTTTCCAGGAAGCAGAGGCAAGAGACAGGGAGAACAGAGTGGCTTCCAGAAAACCAAGGTGGGAGAGCCCACCTGCGTCCCCTGGCAGACAGGATGCCTTACCGGAAGTGACCCAGGAGGAGGAATCTCCCCCAGGTTTCCCTGGGGCAGAAGGAGTGAGTGTACTAAAGCCAAGACTAGGTTCCGAATAGGTGTTTAAGGAGGGGAAGGGCGAATCTTACCTAAGAACAAAGGCAGGTAAGGTTTGGTTTCATGGATCTTATATGCATGTGCCCATGCAGCAAATATTTCCTGAGCATCTCTTCTGTTGCCCCAGACATTTGGAATACATCAGTGGTCAAAAGACACAACTCTGCCCCACCCCACTCCTCGCCCCGGGGAGAATATATTCTGGGGTACGTGTACATGGAGTTGGGGAGAAGCGTAGAAAATAATAAACATAATAAGAAAATGATATGAGTTGTTACAAGGTGAGAGAAGACTATTAAAAAAAAAGGCAGAGACGGGTGAGAAGAATTTGGGAGTGCCAGGGAAAGAGGGGGTGCACAGGGGTTATGGCCCACCTCAGTGATACAGTGAGGTCCAGCTTCGGTCTCAGCTTTTAACACTACAAAGTGGTGAGGGAGTGAGCTGTGTGGATATCTTGGGGAAGAGAATTCCAGGCAGAGGGAACAGCAAGTGCAAAGGCCCTGGGGTGGGTGTGTGCCTGGCTTGGAAGAACAAGGAGCCTGGTGTGGCGGGGGTGGCTGAGTACACAGTAGTAAAAGAGGTCACGGTGGTAATGTGGACAAGATTTAACCACTGTGACAACTAGCTAACGACTCTTCTTTGAATGAGAGAGTGCGCTTCCAGAGAGTTTTAGCAAATGATTAATGTGATCTTATTGATGTTTAAAAGATGTGCTAAGAATAGACTGTAGGGGAGTGGATGAGTTTTCTGCGGCTGCTGTAACAAATGACCACAGACTTACAGCAACAGGAATGTATTTTTTCTTTGTTCTGGAGGCCACAAATCCAAAATCAGTGTCACAGGGCTGAAATCCGTGTGTCGGCAGGGCCACACTCCCTCTTGAGGTGCTTGAGGGGGGTCTGTTCTGTGTCTCTTCCAGCTTCCAGGGGCTATGGCATTGCTTGGCCTGGGGTCTCATCACTCCAATCTCTATCTCTGTGGTCACATCAACTTCTCTGTGTGTCAAGTGTCCCTCTGTTTTTTAGGAAGGCATTTAGGGCCCACTTAGATAACCCAGGATAATCGCCCCATCTCTAGATCCTTAAACACATCTGCAAAGACCTCTTTTCCAATAAGGCAACATTGGTAGGTTCCAGGGATTAGAACCTGGTATTTTGGGGGGCCATGATTCAGCCTCCTCCAGAGGGTAAGGGGAGAAGCAGAGAGTCCCATTAGGATGCTTCTGGAATCATCCGAGCAAGAGATAGTGATGGTTTGGACCAGGGTGGGGGCAGCTCAAGTGGTATGGAGCACTTGGATTCTTGGCCTATTTTGAAGGTAAACCCAACAGGAGCTCCTGACAGATTGGAGGCGGGGTGTAAGAGAAAGAAAGGGTTAAGGACTGACTGCAGGGCTTTTCCCAGAACAGAAAACTGTGGGCAGAGGAGATTTCAGGAGTAAGAACAGAAATGCGGCTTTGGAAATGGGAGGTGTGAGGTGTCCTCTCGACACCTGCACGGAGAGGTAGGGTAGTAGTCTGAGGCTTGAGGGAGAGAGAGAGAGATTGAGAGAGGCCTGGGATGGAGACTTTAATTGGGGAGCATCAGCACGGAGATAGTACTTAGAGTTGTGGCATGAGAGGGCACCAGCAAGGGAGGGTGTGTAGAGAGAGGGACCTGCTGCCTGAGCCCTGAGCCCCCCAACATAAGAGGTCCGGGGGAAGGGTAGCAGGGATCTGGGGGAGGGGACCGGGGAGGAACAAGCCCTGAGACAGGAAGAGGATCTAGGCAGGGTCCCCTCTGGGAATCCAATTGAAGGGAGCACATCATGGAGAAAGGGGGATAACATGGCCTCCTAGCAGAGACGAAAAACTAAGCAATGGCCCTGCCTTCCGCCGGCATCCCTCCCTCTGTCCAGTCTTGCTCCAGCAGCGATACCTGGCCAATGGCCACTTGCTTTGGAGTGGAGGCCCCTTGCAGCCCACAGAGCCCAGTGTGAAGCCCAGAAACTTAGTTCTGCCACAGGCGAGGTGGAATGTCTGGTCTGCCCCCAGCAGGCCATGGAAGAGGCTGAGCGCTCCAGTCAGCCTGTGGCTCATGAGCGGCAGGCCTGGGACCTCTGGCCTGTCGGCCTGCAGCTGGGAGCTTGGGATAATTGGGAGAAGAGCAAGGGGTCCCAAAACACAGTGAGTGAGGCCAATCCAGGAGTCACGGGGATCTGCTTTGAAACAGGGATTCTGGGGGCCAGATACCCCCAGGAGCTAATCCTGCCCCTGACACTTGCTCACTGGGAGGATCTTGGGCAAATCACCTATCCTCTCTAAGCCTTGGCGTCCTCGTTTGGAAAACGGGACGGCAAAGATCTACTCCTGAGGAAAGGAATAAGACACTGTTCAAGCTGCCAGGCACACTGGAGGTGTCTGAAGAATTTCAGGTTTCTTCCCCCGTCTCAATTTGAAACTGTTTGGGTCAGTCCTGCCATAACACCCACTCAAAGGGAGATGGCTCTTTTTGGGAGAGCCATAAAATGCAGGCGTCTAGCTTGCGGACTTGGAGGCCAACGTCAGGAGCCTCACATGGGGCTGCTGGCCTTTTGTTTCATTTCCAAAGGCCAGCCCAGTGCTGCCTGGCATCTCACAAACACATGTCCAGCAGGGAGAACATGCCAACAGCTCACAGCAAACATTGCCTCTCGACCCAAAGAATGTTCTCTGAGAATAAGGAGACACTTGGGGCATGGGTCCTGCTCCCCGTCCCGCTCCTTGTCCACTCCTTGTGTCCTTGGCAAACCACCACTCCTCTCTGTGGCTTCATTTCTCCAACTTGTACAATGAGGGGTTTGAACTACATTTGAACTATCCTGGTCATTTTCACATTTTTGTTTTTTTTTGTTTTTTTTGTTTTTTTTTTTTTGTTTTTTTTTAAAGATTTTATTTATTTATTTGACAGAGAGAGACACAGCGAGAGAGGGAACACAAGCAGGGGGAGTGGGAGAGGGAGAAGCAGGCTACCCGCAGAGCAGGGAGCCCGACGCGGGACTCGATCCCAGGACCCCGGGATCATGACCTGAGCTGAAGGCAGTCGCTCAACCGACTGAGCCACCCAGGCGCCCTCACATTTTTGTTTTATGGCAGGAGAACACTCTCATTTTTTTTTTTAAAGCCTTACATAGTACCCTGATGTTTAAAACAGATTCAAGTTGCCCTAGTTAAAGTGGAGAGGGGACCCTCAGTCTTGCTGGGCTCAGAACCCTCTTATCCCCCAAGGTGGCCTAAGGCACCTCCACGGAACCCTAGAGATCCAGGGAACAGATTTTGAAAAATTCTGACCAAAGACAAAAATTAGTGCCACTGCGTTGAAAGCTGTATGTGATTGGAATTAGATAAATTGGACTGATGAATATGTATTTCAAATGGCTATGTGTAAAAATGTATTTGTGTGTATGCTTTATTTCCATTTTTAACCTGCAGAGAGCCAGCTAAATTCTCAATGTTTTATGCCTACTTTTTAATTTCTTGAATTTGCTGCACGGTTATACTTTGAAGGAGGGGTTGGCTTCATATTTGCAGCTGGCTAAAAATGCTTTGACTATGAGAGAGAAAAAGAGAGCCAGATCCTGAGATAAATATTTCTAAGGTCTCACACAGGTCAAAAAATTCTCGAAAGTGGTAACTTTTTCTTGTGGTCAATCTCGACAAAGTCATGAAGCAGGTTCTGGGTTACCAAGAAATTAGAGCAAATGCTGTCCAATAGTCGGGGCAGGAAGGAGGATGAAACCAGTTTTAGTTGAGCACCTACTATGTGCCAGGTACCATCTAATACCTTATGTTAGTTAATTCTTTGACCAGTGCTACAAGGGTGTGAACATCATTATTACCATCCCATATATGGGGAAACTGAGGTTCAGAGAGGTAAAGTGACTTAGCCAAGGTCATATGGCTAAGATTCAGGGGTTCAAGATTCAGACTCAGATCTATATGCAAATATTGTGTTCTTCCCACCCCATGTTGTTTCTGAGGGCAAAAAGTTCCTCTGATTTCAGTGCATAGTCACTGAATCGTATTAAGAGCAATTCCTTTTATTGATATGCAAGTTCTTGGTTCAGCAACCACTCTCCCATCTACATTACTAACACTGGTCTCCCATGAACCCTGTGAGGTAAGCAGGCCGGGTACCGTCAAGCCTATTTTCTGGATAGGAAAACCAAGGCTCAGAGAGATGGGGTGATTTGCCAAGGGTCACCCAAAGTGTGGGAAGAACTGGGGCTTTGCTATTCCCTTTGGAACCTTCTCCCAGTCAATAGCTCAAGCCATAAACCATAGGGAGTTCATGCCTCCTCTTTGCCAGAGCACATTTTGTTTTCAGACTGCACCCAATTTTTTCATCAGGGCAGGCTTTTCATTTATTAGGCATTCAATTTCCCTTCCGTTCATCATTTATTTGCTCCTGCTTTTCATTTTTTAAGAGGTGAAGGAAATGAAAATTACCAAACGAATGTCGTGCATAATACTGCGGCTACAAACAGCCTTTGTAACAGTCTACTCTGTTCTAGGACAAATTGGTCTACAAGGACCCGGCACAATTCTCTGGGTGTGTTGATACACATCCAGCCCAGAGATCACTTTTCTTGCCTATGACCTGCAGGGAGAGAACAATGGCAAAGGTGTGCTTTTGTTTGGTCTGCCATTCTCTAGGTTAATATGCAGGCTCACGTCTAGGGCTCACTGTTTCCCCGGCACTGCAGGAAAATGTGTTTGCAGAGCCCAGGGAGGGTAGCGCTGATGTCCCTGCACTGCTCAAATAGTGTCGCCTGGTGCATCCTCCTCGTTCTTGGCCTTAGCTCCTGAGTTACCAGACCTGGTGTGCCCCTTACACCCTGCTCCGTTTCTCAGCTCTCCTAGCTGGAGTTCTGGTGCTCTCTCTTCCAGCATGTCTTTGCCCAGCTCTGGCTGGCTATGTGTTCTCTTTCCTTCTTCCAAGAGCTTGGCTCTTCACTGGGTTATGGTTGCATGCCTCCATTTTAACAACACATTCATGGGCTGCCTTGGCCTCTTAGATTTCCTGAGGCCCCTCCTGCCCTTTATACTCTGCCTCTAAGAGGTCTGACTTGTCCTCGCAGGTGGAGCCCAGATACACCTGGATCCCTCAATATTCACATGTTGAGCTCCGACAGAAATCACAGCTGTCATTGATTGCATGCTGGATGCCGTATTAAGTGCCTCTGCTCATTGTCCCATCTCACATGTCAATGCCCTGTGAGACAGTTACTGTAGTATTCCCGCTTTGCAATTGAAGAAGCTGAGTCTTAGAGAAAAGATAGGACTTTTTAAGATCTCACAGCTCCCAGGGGACAGAGCTGGAGTTCAACCACAGGTCTACATGGTTTTAGCCACAGGCAATCCTGCCTCCCAACCCGCATGCCTAACTTTGGGAACTCAAGACCAAACAGATGTACTTCTGACTGTGGTTTCTAGCTTCATGTTGGTCATGAGTGTACATGGACACAAGCATGCATGTACACATACATGCACACACTCAAAGCACCGCCCCCCTAATTTGGATGATTGGGAGCTACACAAATTCAACGAGAGTTGAAAATGAAAAATCAGGGGGTGGAGCAAGATGGCAGAGGAGTAGGAGACCTGGATTTCGTCTCCTCTCAGGAATTCAGCTGGATAGGGATCAAACCATTCTGAACACCTACAAACTCAACAGGAGATCGAAAAAAAGAATAGCAACAACTCTCTGAACAGAAAAGCGACCACTTTCTGGAAGGTAGGACATTGGGAGAAGTGAATCCGAGGTGATATTCGGGAAGATAGACAGAGGGGAAGGGGCCTCTGTCAGCCGCTTCTGGCAAGTGATAGAGCCGCGGAGCACAAAATCGGAACTTTTAGAAGTCGGCTCCACTGAAGGACGTGACTCCGGTGGCTAAGCAGGGGGTGGAACCCTCGGGGGACAGTGTGGTCTCAGGACCCTCGGGATCACAGTAAGACCAGGGGTGACTGAGTGCGGCAGAGCTCCCAGGTATCGGAGCGGGGAAGCTGGCTGCAGAGACGGAGCCGAGGCACAGGCTCTCAGCTCGGGGTTGCCATAAACCATTATCTGCTCCTCCAGCAGGGACCCAACAAGCAGCAGATCTGGGGAGACTCCCCTTCCTCCCCCAGGAGGAGCGGCACGGGAGCGCAGCACAGGGACCTGCTGGGTTTGGAGACTCCAAACGGGGGCGGGTGCCAGAGATAGAAACGCGCGGTCACAGGCTGGGTGAGCACGGAGTGTGGCCGGAGACTGGGGAGACGGGAATGACTGACTGCTTTTCTCTGGGGGCACACTGAGGAGCGGGGCCCCGAGTTCTCAGCTCCTCCGGGGCGGAGATTGGGAGGCCGCCATTTACACTCTCCGCCTCCAAAGCTGTATGGAAAGCTTGCAGGGAACAAAAGCTCCTGAGCGCAAACCCGAGCAGATTACTTAGCCCAGACTGGGCAAGGGCGGGCAATTCTGCCTCCGGCGAAGACATTTGGGAACCATGGCAACAGGCCCCTCACCCAGAAGATCAGCTGGAACAACAAGCCAAGACCAAGTTTACCCATCAACGAGAATGGTGGAACTCCAGTGCTAGGGGAATAATGCTCATAGAATCCATGGCTTTTTTTTACCGTGATTCTGTAGTCTTTCAAAGTTAATTTTTTTTAACTGTCTTTTTTTTTTTTTAATTTTTCTTTTTCCCTTTTTCAACCAACATCTTATCAATCCCTTTTTTAAAAAACATTTTTATTTTTCATTTTAGAGTCATATTCTATCCCTTCATAGTAATTACCCATATTTTTAGCATATACATATATAAGTTGTTCTCTCTTTAAAATTTTGAGATAGTTTCTTCTAACAGATCAAAATATATCCTAAATCGCTAGTGGATGGTTTTTTTCTACTCCGCTGCCTGATCACATTCTCTCCCTTTTTTTTTCTTTTTTCTTTTTTTAAATCCTCTTCTTTTTTTTTCAAACAACTTCTTACCAATTCCTTTTATAAAATTTTTTATAATTTTCATCTTTACAGTCATATTCCATCCCTTTATCATATCAACCCATATTTTTGTACATATATAAGTTTTTCTTTCTTTAAAATTTTGGGAGGCACTTTCTTCTAACAGACCAAAATACACCCAAAATCTAGTGTGTGGCACTGATCTATGTACCAGCCTGATCATATTTGATCATATCTGGTTTTTTTGTTTTGTTCTGTTTTTGTTTGTTTTTATCTTTTTCTTTTTTCTCTCTTTCCCTTTCTTTTCCCCCAGCTTCAGGTCTTTTCTGATTTGTTTACAGTATATTGTCTGGGGACGTTGTTACCCTGTTAGCATTTTGTTCTCTCGTTAATCTATTCTCCTCTGGACAAAATGAAAACTCGGAAAAAATCACCTCAACAAAAGGAACAAGAGGTAGTACCGACTGCCAGGGACCTACTCAATACGGACATTAGTACGATGTCAGATCTAGAGTTCAGAATCATCACTTTAAAGATACTAGCTGCGCTTGAAAAAAGCATGGAAGTTATTAGAGAAATGCTTTCTGGAGAAATAAAAGAACTAAAATCTAACCAAGTTGAAATCAAAAAGGCTATTAATGAGGTGCAATCAAATATGGGGGCGCTAACAGCTAGGATAAGTGAGGCAGAAGAGAGAATCAGTGATATAGAAGACCAAATGATGGAAAATAAAGAAGCTGAGAAAAAGAGAGATAAACAACTACTGGATCACGAGGGCAGAATTTGAGAGATAAGCGATACCATAAGATGAAACAACATTAGAATAATTGGGATCCCAGAAGAAGAAGAAAGAGAGAGAGAGGGGCAGGAGGTATACTGGAGCAAATTATAGCAGAGAACTTCCTTAATTTGGGGAAGGAAACAGGCATCAAAATGCAGGAAGCACAGAGAACCCCTCTCAAAATCAATAAAAATAGGTCAATACCCCAACATCTAATAGTAAAACTTACGAGGCTCAGAGATAAAGAGAAAATCCTGAGAGGAGCTCGGGTGAAGAGATATGTAACCTACAAGGGTAGAAACATTAGATTGGCAGCAGACCTATCCACAGAGTCCTGGCAGGCCAGAAAGGATGGCAAGATATATTCAGAGCACTAAATGAGAAAAATATGCAGCCAAGAATACTATATCCAGCTAGGCTGTCATTGAAAATTGAAGGAGAGATCAAAAGCTTCCAGGACAAACAAAAACTAAAGGAATTTGCAAACACAAAACCAGCCCTACAAGAAATCTTGAAAGGGGTCCTCTAAGCAAAGAGAGAGCCTAAAAGCAACATAGACCAGAAAGGAACACAGACAATATACAGTAACAGTCACCTTACAGGCAATACAATGGCACTAAATTCCTATCTTTCAATAGTTACCCTGAATGTGAATGGGCTAAATGCCCCAATCAAAAGACACAGGCTATCAGATTGGATTAAAAAACAAGACCCATCGATATGCTGTCTGCAAGAGACTCATTTTAAACCCAAAGACACCCCCAGATTGAAAGTAAGCTGGTGGAAAACCATTTACCATGCTAATGGACACCAAAAGAAAGCTGGGGTGGCAATCCTTATAGCAGACAAATTAGATTTTAAACCAAAGACTGTAATAAGAGATGAGGAAGGACAGTATATACTACTTAAAGGGTCTATCCAACAAGAAGATCTAATAATTGTAAATATCTATGCCCCTAACATGGGAGCAGCCAATTGTATAAGGCAATTAATAACAAAAGCAAAGAAACACATTGACAACAATACAATAATAGTGGGGGACTTTAACACCCCCCTCACTGAAATGGACAAATCGTCTAAGCAAAAGATCAACAAGGAAATAAAGACTTTAAATGACACACTAGACCAAATGGACTTCACAGACACATTCAGAACATTCCATCCCAAAGCAACGGAATACACATTCTTCTCTAGTGCCCATGGAACATTCTCCAGAATCGACCACATCCTAGGTCATAAATCAGGTCTCAACTGGTACCAAAAGATTGGGATCATTCCCTGCCTATTTTCAGACCACAATGCTTTGACATTAGAACTCAATCACAAGAGGAAAGTCGGAAAGAACTCAAATACATGGAGGCTAAAGAGCATCCTACTAAAGAATGAATGGGTCAACCAGGAAATTAAAGAAGAATTTTAAAAATTCATGGAAACCAATGAAAATGAAAACACAACTGTTCCAAATCTTTGGGATGCAGCAAAAGCAGTCCTAAGAGGCAAGTATATAGCAATACAAGCCTTTCTCAAGAAACAAGAAAGGTCTCAAATGCACAACCTAACCCTACACCTAAAGGAGCTGGAGAAAGAACAGCAAATAAAGTCTAAACCCAGCAGGAGAAGAGAAATAATAAAGACTAGAGCAGAAATCAATGAAATAGAAACTAAAAGAACAGTAGAACAGATCAATGAAACTAGGAGCTGGTCTTTAAAAGAATTAACAAGAATGATAAACCCCTGGCCAGACTTATCAAAAAGAAAAGAGAAATGACCCAAATCAACAAAATCATGAAAGAAAGAGGAGAGATCACAACCAACACCAAAGAAATACAAACAGTTATAAGAACATATTGTGAGCAACTCTATGCCAGCAAATTAGATCACCTGGAAGAAATGGATGCATTCCTAGAGATGTATCAACTACCAAAACTGAACCAGGAAGAAATAGAAAACCTGAACAGACCTATAACCACTAAGGAATTGAAGTAGTACCTATTCTTCTGAAACTGTTCCAAAAAATAGAAATGGAAGGAAAACTTCCAAACTCGTTTTATGAGGCCACGATTACCTTGATCCCAAAACCAGATAAAGACTCCATCAAAAAGGAGAATTACAGACCAGTATCCCTGATGAACATGGATGCAAAAATTCTCACCAAAATACTAGCCAATAGGATCCAACAGTACATTAAAAGGATTATTCACCATGACCAAGTGGGATTTATCCCTGGGCTGCAAGCTTGGTTCAACATCCACAAATCAATCAATGTGATACAATACATTAAGAAAAGAAAGAACAAGAATCATAGGATCCTCTCAATGGATGCAGAAAAAGCATTTGACAAAGTACAGCATCCTTTCTTCATCAAAACTCTTCAGAGTATAGGGATCGAGGGTACATACCTCAGTATCATAAAAGCCATCTTTGAAAAACCTACAGCAAATATCATTCTCAATGGGGAAAAACTGAGAGCTTTCCCACTAAGGTCAGGAACACAGCAGGGATGTCCACTATCACCACTGCTATTCAACATAGTATTAGAAGTCCTAGTCACAGCAGACAACAAAAAGAAATCAAAGGCATCCAAATCGGCAAAGAAGAAGTCAAACTCTCACTCTTTGCCGATGATATGATACTTTCTGTGAAAAACCCAAAAGACTCCACCCCAAAACTGCTAGAACTCATACAGGAATTCAGTCAAGTGGCAGGATAGAAAATCAATGCACAGAAGTCAGTGGCATTCCTATACACCAACAACAAGACAGAAGAAAGAGAAATTAAGGAGTCGATCCCATTTACAATTGCACCCAAAACCATAAGATACCTAGGAATAAATCTAACCAAAGAGGCAAAGGATCTGTACTCAGAAAATTATAAAATACTCATGAAAGAAATTGAGGAAGACACAAAGAAATGGAAAACACACAAAGAAATGGAAAAACGTTCCATGCTCATGGATTGGAAGAACAAATATTGTGAAGATGTCAATGCTACCTAGAGCAATCTACACATTCAATGCAATCCCCATCAAAATACCATCTACTTTTTTCAAAGAAATGAAACAAATCATCCTAAAATTTGTATGGAACCAGAAAAGACCCCGAATAGCCAGAGGAATGTTGAAAAAGAAAAGCAAAGCTGGTGGCATCACAATTCCAGACTTCCAGCTCTATTACAAAGCTGTCATTATCAAGACAGTATGGTACTGGCACAAAAACAGACACGTAGATCAATGGAACAGAATAGAGAGCCCAGAAATGGACCCTCAACTCTATGGTCAACTCATCTTTGACAAAGCAGGAAAGAATGTCCAGTGGAAAAAAGACAGTCTCTTCAACAAATAGTGTTGGGAAAATTGGACAGCCACATGCAGAAGAATGAAACTGGACCATTTCCTTACACCACACACAAAAATAGACTCCAAATGGTTGAAAGACCTCAATGTGAGACAGGAGTCCATCAAAATCCTAAAGGAGAACACAGGCAGCAACCTCTTGGACCTCAGCTGAAGCAACTTCTTCCTAGAAACATCGCGAAAGGCAAGGGAAGCAAGGGCAAAAATGAACTATTGGGACTTCATCAAGATAAAAAGCTTTTTTTTTTTTTCAAGATAAAAAGTTTTTGCACAGCAAAAGAAACAGTCAACAAAACCCAAAGACAACCAACAGAATGGGAGAAGATATTTGCAAATGACATATCAGATAAAGGGCTAGTATCCAAAATCTATAAAGAACTTATCAAACTCAACACCCAAAGAACAAAGAATCCAATCAAGAAATGGGCAGAAGACATGAACAGACATTTTTCCAAAGAAGACATCCAAATAGCCAACAGACACATGAAATAGTGCCTAACATCACTCGGCATCAGGGAAATCCAAATCAAAACCTCAATGAGATGCCACCTCACACCAGTCAGAATGGCTAAAATTAAGTCAGGAAACGACAGATGTTGGCAGGGATGCGGAGAAAGGGGTACCCTCCTACACTGTTGGTGGGAATGCAAGCTGGTGCAACCACTCTGGAACAGTATGGAGGTTCCTCAAAAAGTTGAAAATAGAGCTACCATATGATCCAGCAATTGCACTACTGTGTATTTACCCCAAAGATAGAAATGTAGGGATCCGAAGGGGTACATGCACCCTGATGTTTATAGCAGCAGTGTCCACAATAGCCAAACTGTGGAAAGAGCCAAAATATCCATCGACAGATGAATGGATAAAGAAGAGGTGGTATATATATACAATGGAATATTATGCAGCCATCAAAAGGAATGATATCTTGCCATTTGCAACAACTTGGATGGAACTGGAGGATGTTATGCTGAGCGAAATAAGTCAAACAGAGAAAGACATGGATCATATGACCTCACTGATATGAGGAATTCTTAATCTCAGGAAACAAACTGAGGGTTCATGGAGTAGGGGGTGGGGTGGGAGGAATGAGGTGACTGGGTGATAGACACTGGGGAGGGTATGTGCTCTGGTAAGCGCTGTGAGTTGTGCAAGACTGTTGAATCTCATATCTGTACCTCTGAAACAAATAATGCAATATATGTTAAGAAAAAAAATGAAAAATCACCATCAGGTCATTGTTATTAATGCCTCATGGAAAAATATTCCACTTCTGAACAATTAAGTTGATTGATTTTCTTGCATTTTTTTTCATTTTTCCACTTAAGATCACAGATGTTTACAAGAAGTAGCCAATTTCTGCCTAAGCAGCATTGATTGGTGTTTGTTGGCACATATGATCAACTTCCGATGGGCTAGGGGTTCAAGGA
This sequence comes from Neomonachus schauinslandi, assembly GCF_002201575.2. NCBI lineage: Eukaryota > Metazoa > Chordata > Mammalia > Carnivora > Phocidae > Neomonachus > Neomonachus schauinslandi. The sequence continues at coordinate 20,763,158 of NC_058417.1, forward strand.
TGAGCTGGGGTTCAGGGTAGGGAAGATTTGGGGGTAATAGGTGACCATTCGAAATCCCTGAGACACTGGTTTTCATGAAAAGAAGAAGAAAGTGAGGATTTGATTAAATAGAGGACTTTTAAGATAAGCGAGATGTTCAGCCTGTTTTTCCAAGAGCTGTAGGTGTCCTAATTGGACCATGTGGATGGTGGCCTGATCTCTAGGGATGTCCCACCAGCTCTACGATGCTGAGACCATCAGATTGGGGATCATTAAGTGAGGAGGCATCCTTAAACCTGCCTGTGGTTTGTGCAATTAAACTATCTGTCAGGTTCCAACACTATGTGAGTTCCCAGGATCTTGTTTCCCTCCGAATTTCCGATGTTGGAACCACAGGTCATGGAATGCAGAAGAGAGGCACAGATTTTCCAAAACCATTTCCATCAAATTGTTAATGGTTCCACTAACAGGTGCTCTGGGGGCTTGGAGGCAATGTCTACCAGCTGAGAACATCACAACTGCCAAAAAGACTCAGGCAACTGCCCAGAAGTGGCATTGGCTCATGGGGGAGAGGGAGGGCTGGGTAAGTTTTAAGGACATCAGCCTAAAAAGGTCACAGAACACTGGTCCAGGAATTTCTGTGACACTTGTAACCCTTGCCCTGCCTCCCATGTGCCTTCTCCAGTCCTGCCCCCAAATGTCATCAGTGTGATCCTCCTAAAGGCAAACTTCAGCCAAGTTTGTACCACCTCCCCTTCCCCTCCTGGGTGAAATCCTTCAGTAGCTTCCTTTGCCTTCAGAACAAAATGGAAGTCTCTTAATCTAGCCAAGAAACTTCCAAGACCTGGCCCTTGTCTTTCTTCCCCATCCAATCCATCAAACGTCATGCAGGATTTGGATGCACTGAGCTTCTTCCTACCTCTAGGCCTTTGCCCGAGCTATACCCTCTGCCTGGCATCCCTATTCCCCTTTCTTCTCCATCTGGTTGACTTCTATTCATCCTTCAGGGCTTTGCTTATCTATCACCTCCTTCAGAAAGCCTTCTCTGATTGTGTCTCCCACTTTGTAGGCATGACAAACCTAACCTAACTTAAAATTTGTTTGAATTCCTTTCAAGCTTCGTCTTTAAAAAAATATTTAATACAAGGGACTAGTACTTACATTATAACATTAAGTCAAAAGAGCAGGAGACCAGACAGCACACAAAATGGCATCACTTGTGTTAACTGCTCAGACATAGACATACACAGGCCCGTGAATGGGTGCACAGCACACAGACCTGAAGGAGCTATACCAGAGGGCTGATGGCAGTTACCACTGGGGGAGGGGCTATGGGCAACTGTTACTTCCTCCTTCCGTGTTTCTAAGTTATCTACATTTTATATGATGTGCTGGGTTATTTCTGTAATTAGACAAAATTTAATTTGGGAAAGAAATAGTTATGCTGAATATTGTGTGTGAATGTAAAGAAATAATTTTTTTAAAACGATTTATTTATTTACTTATTTGAGAGAGAGGGAGAGATGGTGAGAGTGAGCATGAGCAGGAGGAGCGGCAGAAGCAGGGGGAGAAGCAGGCTCCCCGCTGAGCAAGGAGCCTGATGTGGGACTTGATCCCAGGACCCTGGGATCACGACCTGAGCCGAAGGCAGACGCTTAATGGACTGAGCCACTCAGGCGCCCCAAGAAATGACTTTTTTAAAAGAGAGTGTTAGATCTAAGCGGAGAGATGTCTGTGACATATAAGTAAAAAGAGCAAGCTTTAGTCTAGTGTACATAGTTTCACATTAAAAATACACAAAGAGGTGAATATACGCACACACATCCATGTGTCAACAAGGAGTAAACTATGGAGTGATATTCATACCAGGCTGATAATGTTGGTTATCTCAGGGGATAGGAGGTACAGATGGGGTGGCTCTTTGCCTTTATTGATCTTTGCACTCTTATTTCACTTGCTATTATAAGCACGTTTCCCTGTTGTAAATATTTTGAAAAAAATCAAATAGGGAATAAAAGACTCCAAATAGTGGGCTGGACTAAGGTGCTTACAAAATAACAATATAAGATTTCGGACAAGTCACAATGTTGCTTCCTTAGAGTAATTTGTTAACGCTTCTAATTTGGAAATGATTTTAAATTCAGAGAAAAGCTCCAGGAACACTACAAAGAATAGTAAAAGGAATGCTCACATACGCTTTACCCAGACTCATCTATGACTACCATTTTGCTCCATTTGCTTGACTACTTGTTCTCTTGTAGTCATGTTTACTCCACACTAGGAAAAAAGTATTACATGTTTCTATATCACGATTTAATATCAGACTAATTGCCAGGGATATGAGTGGTCACTTTAGAAAAGTACCTATTATTTCTCAGGCTCTAGACGTGCTATGGGTTTACACATGTATATAGATAAAGTTGTTCTTTGCAGTACTGCCTGTTGTGGGGAAACCTGGATGCCACTGAAGGATCCGACCATGAGGGCTGGTAAAAATACACAATGGCAAATCTGTACAGTGTTTTGCTATGAAGCGGTTAAAAACACAAGTGGGATTTGCATGAGCTAATACGGAAATACGTCTAAGGTACATCAAGTAAAAAGTGCAAAACAAAGTGTAGATCATAAACAAATTAACTGATACGAAGAAAATTTTACTCTAAGAAGAAACCTATCTCCCTGCCCTTCTTAGAACATCTCTTGGTGCAGAAATAGAGAAGGAGGTCATTCCCAGTTCCCCGCGGGTTTGCCGGGTGGGAGGAGGTGCTGGGAAGCCTTTCAGGCTCTGAGTGGTCTTACCAGCACCTTCTCCCTGGCAGGCATGGATGCAAAGATGGGGACCCTCGGGCTCGACCCCGCCCATGGATGTGCCACCCATCATCAAAGGCGGCTATGAAACTCATGTCAACACTGAAAACATAGAGAGATTTCACATAAAAAATTCAGATTCCTGGGCACCTGGGTGGCTCAGTTGGTTAAGCGACTGCCTTCGGCTCAGGTCATGATCCTGGAGTCCTGGGATCGAGTCCCGCATTGGGCTCCCTGCTCGGCGGGGAGTCTGCTTCTCCCTCTCCCACTCCCCGTTTGTGTTCCCTCTCTCGCTGTGTCTTTCTCTGTCAAATAAATAAATAAAATCTTTAAAAAAAAAAATTCAGATTCCTAGCCTATCTGGCAAACCAGAGCAGCATTTGTGAGCACAACACTGGGCAGCATCCAGCTGTGGGCTGCCTTTAGCAGGTGGGTGGCCCCCCTTGGCTCGGTCCCCCTAATCACAAAGCCCACTTCCGACCCCGGGGGGGCTGTGCAACTCCTGCTCTAATGGCTTACGGGGGAGGCCCTGCCCCTGGGGGAACTGGGATCTGAACATCTCTCCATTTCAGCTCTCAATCCAACAATATTTTCAACTAGAGTCTGTCCAAGTGTATCCTAAGAAGCTACATAGCAGGAGGAGGGTTGTTATCTTCATGAGAACATAATCCATTACAGGGGTGAAGAGGGTTGTGGCTCAGAGAGGTGAGGTGACTTCTCCAAGATCACACAGCAAGTTAGTCTTTTTATTTATTTATTTTTTATTTTTTTTTTTAAAGATTTATTTATTTATTTATTTATTTGAGAGAGAGAGTGAGAGAGAGAGAGAGAGAGCACAAGAGGGGGGAGCGGGAGAGGGAGAAGCAGGCTCCCCGCAGAGCAGGGAGCCCGATGCGGGGCTCGATCCCAGGACTCCAGGATCATGACCTGAGCCGAAGGCAGTCGCTTAACCAACTGAGCCACCCAGGTGCCCCGAGTTAGTCTTTTTAAAAAAAATTTTTTTATTGTTATGTTAATCCCCATACATTACATCACTAGTTTTAGATGTAGTGTTCCATGATTCATTGTTTGTGCATAACACCCAGTGTTCCATGCAGAACGTGCCCTCTTTTTTTTAAAAAGATTTTATTTATTTATTTATTTGAGAGAGAGAGAGAGAGAAGCAGCATGAGAGGGGATAGGGTCAGAGGGAGAAGCAGGCTCCCCGCTGAGCCGGGAGCCCGATGTGGGACTCGATCCCAGGACTCCGGGATCATGACCCGAGCCGAAGGCAGTCGCTCAACCAACTGAGCCACCCAGGCGCCCCAGAACGTGCCCTGTTTAATACCCATCACCAGGCTAACCCATCTTCCCCCCTCCCCTCTAGAACCCTCAGTTTGTTTTGCAGAGTCCATCGTCTCTCATGGTTCGTCTACCCCTCCGATTTCCCCTACTTCATTCTTCCCCTCCTGGTATCTTTTTTTTTTTTCTTAACATATATTGCATTATTTGTTTCAGAGGTACAGATCTGAGATTCAACAGTCCTGCACAATTCACAGCACTTACCAGAGCACATACCCTCCCCAGTGTCTATCACCCAGCCATCGCATCCCTCCTACCCCACCCCCCACTCCAGCAGCCCTCAGTTTGTTTCCTGAGATTAAGAATTCCTCATATCAGTGAGGTCATATGATACACGTCTTTCTCTGATTGACTTATTTCACTCAGCATAATACCCTCCAGTTCCATCCACGTCGTTGCAAATGGCAAGATCTCATTCCTTTTGATGGCTGCATAATATTCCATTGTATATATATACCACTTCTTCTTAACATATATTGCATTATTTGTTTCAGAGGTACTATACCACTTCTTTATCCATTCATCTGTCGATGGACATCTTGGCTCTTTCCACAGTTTGGCTATTGTGGACATTGCTGCTATAAACATTGGGGTGCACGTACCCTTACGGATCTGTACTTTTGTATCTTTGGGGTAAATACCCAGTAGTGCAATTGCTGGATCATATGGTAGCTCTATTTTCAACTTTTTGAGGAACCTCCATACTGTTTTCCAGAGTGGCTGCACCAGCTTGCATTCCCACCAACAGTGTAGGAGGGTACCCCTTTCTCCGCATCCCTGCCAACATCTGTCGCTTCCTGACTTGTTAATTTTAGCCATTCTGACTGGTGTGAGGTGGTATCTCATTGAGGTTTTGATTTGGATTTCCCTGATGCCAAGCGATGTTGAACACTTTTTCATGTGTCTGTTGGCTATTTGGATGTCTTCTTTGGAAAAATGTCTGTTCATGTATTCTGCCCATTTCTTGATTGGATTCTTTGTTCTTTGGGTGTTGAGTTTGATAAGTTCTTTATAGATTTTGGATACTAGCCCTTTATCTGATATGTCATTTGCAAATATCTTCTCCCATTCTGTCGGTTGACTTTTGGCTTTGTTGACTGTTTCTTTTGCTGTGCAAAAGCTTTTTATCTTGATGAAGTCCCAATAGTTCATTTTTGCCCTTGCTTTCCTTGCCTTTGGCAATGTTTCTAGGAAGAAGTTGCTGCGGCTGAGGTCAAAGAGGTTGCTGCCCGTGTTCTCCTTTAGGATTTTGATGGACTCCTGTCTCACATTGAGGTCTTTCAACCATTTGGAGTCTATTTTTGTGTGTGGTGTAAGGAAATGGTCCAGTTTCATTCTTCTGCAAGTGGCTGTTCAATTTTCCCAACACCATTTGTTGAAGAGACTGTCTTTTTTCCACTGGACATTCTTTCCTGCTTTGTCAAAGATGAGTTGACCATAGAGTTGAGGGTCCATTTCTGGGCTCTCTATTCTGTTCCATTGATCTACGTGTCTGTTTTTGTGCCAGTACCATACTGTCTTGATGATGATAGCTTTGTAATAGAGCTGGAAGTCCAGAATTGTGATGCCGCCAGCTTTGCTTTTCTTTTTCAACATTCCTCTGGCTATTCGGGGTCTTTTCTGGTTCCATACAAATTTTAGGATGATTTGTTCCATTTCTTTGAAAAAAGTGGATGGTATTTTGATGGGGATTGCATTGAATGTGTAGATTGCTCTAGGTAGCATTGACATCTTCACAATATTTGTTCTTCCAATCCATGAGCATGGAACGTTTTTCCATTTCTTTGTGTGTTTTCCATTTCTTTGTGTCTTCCTCAATTTCTTTCATGAGTATTTTATAATTTTCTGAGTACAGATCCTTTGCCTCTTTGGTTAGATTTATTCCTAGGTATCTTATGGTTTTGGGTGCAATTGTAAATGGGATCGACTCCTTAATTTCTCTTTCTTCTGTCTTGTTGTTGGTGTATAGGAATGCCACTGACTTCTGTGCATTGATTTTCTATCCTGCCACTTGACTGAATTCCTGTATGAGTTCTAGCAGTTTTGGGGTGGAGTCTTTTGGGTTTTTCACAGAAAGTATCATATCATTGGCAAAGAGTGAGAGTTTGACTTCTTCTTTGACGATTTGGATGCCTTTGATTTCTTTTTGTTGTCTGATTGCTGTGACTAGGACTTCTAATACTATGTTGAATAGCAGTGGTGATAGTGGACATCCCTGCCGCGTTCCTGACCTTAGCGGGAAAGCTCTCAGTTTTTCCCCATTGAGAACGATATTCGCTGTAGGGTTTTCATAGATGATGGCTTTTATGATATTGAGGTATGTACCCTCTATGCCTATACTCTGAAGAGTTTTGATGAAGAAAGGATGCTGTACTTTGTCAAATGCTTTTTCTGCATCCATTGAGAGGATCCTATGATTCTTGTTCTTTCTTTTGTTAATGTATTGTATCACGTTGATTGATTTGCGGATGTTGAACCAACCTTGCAGCCCAGGGATAAATCCCACTTGGTCGTGGTGAATAATCCTTTTAATGTACTGTTGGATCCTATTGGCTACTATTTTGGTGAGAATTTTTGCATCCATGTTCATCAGGGATATTGGTCTGTAATTCTCCTTTTTGATGGGGTCTTTGTCTGGTTTTGGGATCAAGGTAATGCTGGCCTCATAAAATGAGTTTGGAAGTTTTCCTTCCATTTCTATTTTTTGGAACAGTTTCAGAAGAGTAAGTATTAATTCTTCTTGAGAATTCCCCTGGAAGCCATCTGGCCCTGGGCTTTTGTTTGTTGGGAGATTTTTGATGACTGCTTCAATTTCCTTACTGGTTATAGGTCTGTTCAGGTTTTCTATTTCTTCCTGGTTCAGTTTTGGTAGTTGATACATCTCTAGGAATGCATCCATTTCTTCCAGGTGATGTAATTTGCTGGCATAGAGTTGCTCACAATATGTTCTTATAATTGTTTGTATTTCTTTGGTGTTGGTTGTGATCTCTCCTCTTTCATTCATGATTTTGTTGATTTGGGTCATTTCTCTTCTCTTTTTGATCAGTCTGGCCAGGGGTTTATCAATCTTGTTAATTCTGTTAAAGAACCAGCTCCTAGTTTTGTTGATCTGTTCTACTGTTCTTTTAGTTCTATTTCATTGATTTCTGCTCTAGTCTTTATTATTTCTCTTCTCCTGCTGGGTTTAGGCTTTATTTGCTGTTCTTTCTCCAGCTCCTTTAGGTGTAGGGTTAGGTTGTGTACTAGAGACCTTTCTTCTTTCTTGAGAAAGGCTTGTATTGCTATATACTTGCCTCTTAGGACTGCTTTTGCTGCATCCCAAAGATTTTGAACAGTTGTGTTTTCATTTTCATTGGTTTCCATGAATTTTTAAAATTCTTCTTTAATTTCCTGGTTGACCCATTCATTCTTTAGTAGGATGCTCTTTAGCCTCCATGTATTTGAGTTCTTTCCAACTTTCCTCTTGTGATTAGTTCTAGTTTCAAAGCATTGTGGCCTGAAAATAGGCAGGGAATGATCCCAATCTTTTGGTACCGGTTGAGACCTGATTTATGACCTAGGATGTGATCGATTCTGGAGAATGTTCCATGGGCACTAGAGAAGAATGTGTATTCCATTGCTTTGGGATGGAATGTTCTGAATATGTCTGTGAAGTCCATTTGGTCCAGTGTGTCATTTAAAGTCTTTATTTCCTTGTTGATCTTTTGCTTAGACGATCTGTCCATTTCAGTGAGGGGGCTGTTAAAGTTCCCCACTATTATTGTATTGTTGTCAATGTGTTTCTTTGCTTTTGTTATTAATTGCCTTATATAATTGGCTGCTCCCATGTTAGGGGCATAGATATTTACAATTGTTAGATCTTCTTGTTGGATAGACCCTTTAAGTAGGATATAGTGTCCTTCCTCATCTCTTATTACAGTCTTTGGTTTAAAATCTAATTTGTCTGCTATAAGGATTGCCACTCCAGCTTTCTTTTGGTGTCCATTAGCATGGTAAATGGTTTCCCACCCCCTTACTTTCAATCTGGGGGTGTCTTTGGGTCTAAAATGAGTCTCTTGCAGACAGCATATCGATGGGTCTTGTTTTAAATCCAATCTGATAGCCTGTGTCTTTTGATTGGGGCATTTAGCCCATTTACATTCAGGGTAACTACTGAAAGATAGGAATTTAGTGCCATTGTATTGCCTGTAAGGTGACTGTCATTGTATATTGTCTGTGTTCCTTTCTGGTCTATGTTGCTTTTAGGCTCTCTCTTTGCTTAGAGGACCCCTTTCAAGATTTCTTGTAGGGCTGGTTTTGTGTTTGCAAATTCCTTTAGTTTTTGTTTGTCCTGGAAGCTTTTGATCTCTCCTTCAATTTTCAATGACAGCCTAGCTGGATATAGTATTCTTGGCTGCATATTTTTCTCGTTTAGTGCTCTCAATATATCCTGCCAGTCCTTTCTGGCCTGCCAGGTCTGTGTGGATAGGTCTGTTGCCAATCTAATGTTTCTACCCTTGTAGGTTACATATCTCTTCTCCTGAGCTGCTTTCAGGATTTTCTCTTTATCTCTGAGACTTGTAAGTTTTACTATTAGATGTCGGGGTATTGACCTATTTTTATTGATTTTGAGAGGGGTTCTCTGTGCTTCCTGGATTTTGATGCCTGTTTCCTTCCCCAAATTAGGGAAGTTCTCTGCTATAATTTGCTCTGATATACCTTCTGCCCCTCTCTCTCTTTCTTCTTCTTCTGGGTTCCCAATTATTCTAATATTGTTTCGTCTTATGGTATCGCTTATCTCTCAAATTCTGCCCTCGTGATCCAGTAGTTGTTTATCTCTCTTTTTCTCAGCTTCTTTATTTTCCATCATTTGGTCTTCTATATCACTCATTCTCTCTTCTGCTTCACTTATCCTAGCTGTTAGCACCCCCATATTTGATTGCACCTCATTAATAGCCTTTTTGATTTCGACTTGGTTAGATTTTAGTTCTTTTACTTCTCCAGAAAGCGTTTCTCTAATAACTTACATGCTTTTTTCAACCCCAGCTAGTATCTTTAAAGTGATGATTCCGAACTCTAGATCTGACATTGTACTAATGTCCGTATTGAGTAGGTCCCTGGCAGTCGGCACTACCTCTTGTTCTTTTGGTTGAGGTGATTTTTTCTGTCTTGTCATTTTGTCCAGAGGAGAATAGATTAACGAGAGAACAAAATGCTAACAGGGTAACAACGTCCCCAGACAATATACTCTAAACAAATCAGAAAAGACCTGAAGCAGTGGGAAAAGAAAGAGAAAGAGAGAAATAGGAAAAGATAAAGATAAAAATAAACAAAAACAGAACAAAGCAAAAAAAAAACCAGACTATGATCAAATATGATCAGGCTGGTATATAGATCAGTGCCACACACTAGATTTTGGGTGTATTTTGGTCTGTTAGAATAAAGTGCCTCCCAAAATTTTAAAGAAAGAAATACTTATATATGTACAAAAATAAGGGTTGATATGATGAAGGGATGGAATACGACTGTAAAGGTGGAAATTATAAAAGATTTTATAAAAGGAATTGATAAGAAGTTGTTTGAAAAAAGAAAGAAGAGGATTTAAAAAAAAAAAAGAAAAAGGAGAGAATGTGAACAGGCAGCGGAGTAGAAAAAAACCATCCACTAGAGATTTAAGGTATATTTTGATTTGTTAGAAGAAACTATCTCAAAATTTTAAGGAGAGAACAACTTATATATATATGCCAAAAATACGGGTAACTATTATGAAGGGATAGAATATGACTCTAAAAATGAAAAAAAATAATTTTTTTTTTAAAAAGGGATTGATAAGATGTTGGCTGAAAAAGGGAAAAAGAAAAATTCAAAAAAAAAAAGACAGTTGGGCGCCTGGGTGGCTCAGTTGGTTAAGCGACTGCCTTCGGCTCAGGTCATGATCCTGGAGTCCCGGGATCGAGTCCCGCATCAGGCTTCCTGCTCGGCGGAGAGCCTGCTTCTCCCTCTGACCCTCCCCCCTCTCATGTGCTCTCTCTCTCTCTCTCATTCTCTCTGTCTCAAATAAATAAATAAAATCTTAAAAAAAAAAAAAGACAGTTAAAAAAAAATTAACTTTAAAGGACTACAGAATCATGTTAAAAAAGCCATGGATTCTATGTGCAGTATTCTCCTAGCGCTGGAGTTCTGCCGTTCTCATTGATCGGTAAACTTGGTCTTGCCTGGCTGTTTTCGCTGATCTTCTGGGGGAGGGGCCTGTTGCCGTGGTTCCTAAATGTCTTTGCTGGAGGCGGAATTGCCCCGCCCTTGCCCGGTCTGGGCTAAGTAATCTGCTCGGATTTGCGCTCAGGAGCTTTTGTTCCCTGCAAGCTTTCCGTATAGCTTTGGAGGCGGAGAGTGAAAATGGCGGCCTCCCAATCTCCGCCCCGGAGGAGCCGAGAACTCGGGGCCCCGCTCCTCAGTGAGCCCCCAGAGAAAAGCCATCAGTCACTCCTGTCTCCCTGGTCTCCGGCTTCACTCCGTGCTCACCCAGCCTGTGAGCACACATTTCTCTCTCTGGCACCCGACCCTGTGTGGTGTCTCCAAACCCTGCAGATCCCTGCTGTGTGCTTCCGCACCTCTCCTCCCAGGGGAAGAAGGTGAGTCTCCCCAGATCTGCCGCTTGTTGGGTCCCTGCTGGAGGAGCAGTGGCCCGACTGTGCCGCAGATCACCGTTTATGGCAACCCCGAGCTGAGAGCCCACTCCTCGACTCTGTCTCTGCAGCCAGCTTCCCTGCTCTGATATCTGGGAGCTCTGCCACACTCAGGCACCCCCTGTCTTTCTGTGGCCCCGAGGGTCCTGAGACCACACTGTCCCGCGAGGTTTCCACCCCCCGCTTAGCCACCGGAGTGACGTCCCTCAGCGGAGCAGACTTCTAAAAGTTCCGATTTTGTGCTCTGTGGCTCTATCACTTGCCAGAAACAGCCGATGGAGGCCTCTCCCCCGCCGTCTATCCTCCCAAATATCGCCTCAGATTCACTTCTCCGCACGTCCTACCTTCCAGAAAGTGGTCGCTTTTCTGTTCAGAGAGTTGTTGCTATTCTTTTCTTTGATCTCCTGTTGAGTTTGTAGGTGTTCAGAATGGTTTGATCCGTATCCAGCTGAATTCCTGAGACCAGACAAAATCCAGGTCTCCTACTTCTCCGCCATCTTGCTCCACCCCCAGCAAGTTAGTCTTAGGGTCAGGATGTTGCCCAGAGCGCCAGCCTCCCAGCCCAGTGCACATTATGTTGCCTCTCACAGATCAGTGTTCAGGCTGGATATGGCTGAGAGTCAAGGGTTGGGCTCCCCAGGGGCAGAACCCAGCCTTCCCCACTGAGGAACCATCCCCTGAGCAAGGCAGGAGGCCTGGCGTGTGTTTAGGTCGCACCAATGCCCCTATCACCCAGAAGGGGCAGGTATAATAATGACAGCCACAGTTTCGTCTGAAGGGCAGTACAGGGCAGAAGAGAAGAGTACAACTCTGAACATGGCTTTAGCACCTATTATCTTGGTGACCTTGGGCCAGTTATTTGTCCCCCTGTCCCTCCATTTCTTCTGAGAAGTGTTTTGAGGATTAACTGAATTAATAGGTGTAGCGTGCTTAAACCATGTCTGGTACATAATAAGTGCTCAATAAGCATAAATGGATATAGTTGCTATATGGTAGGAACTATACTAAGTGTTTCACTTGCTTTATCTCCGTTCTCTCAGCTGGAATCAGGGAAGTGCCTTTCATTCATTCATTCAACAATTATTTATGGAGTGTTTTTATGCTGGGTGCTGTCCTTGGTGCTGGGACAGAGCATTAACAGTACTAACAGTACAGAAAGCTTCCATTCTTTCCGCCTTCATGAAGCTCACATGGGGGTGGGGGACACAGATAACCAATCTATCAGTTAATCAGCAGTCAGGTGATGCATGCTGTGAAGGGAAGTAACAGAGTAAGGGACAGAGAATAAGGATGGGTAGGGAATTAAGAAAGGAATTTGGGGTAGCCTGGTGAGGGAAGGCTCCTCCCACAAAGTACATTTCAGCAGAGCCCTGACTGAAGTGAGAAAGGGATCAGTAGATGATTGCAGGAACAGCGTTCTTCGCAGAAGAGAGGGCCAGTGCCATGGCCTTTGACGTGGGAACAAAAGGCTGGCGATGTGAGATGTTCGAGGAGCCAAATGGAAGTCTTAATGGCTGGACCCCATGAGCAAGAGGGACAGAGGCTGGGCACAGGGCAAGGAGCGAGGCAAGGATCAAGCCTTATGCTCTGCTCTTTATTTTGTAGAGGAAGAAACTAAAGCTGAGTTAAATAACTTTCCCAAAGTGATCAAGCTGATGAGCAGTAGAACCAGGGATTGGTACCCAGGACAGTCTGGCTTCAAGGCATATATTCTTAGCCATTGGCATCTACATTGCCTTGGGCACGAACAACCAAAAATACAGTGGAAATCTAGACACACCTATCCCTGTTACTCCCACCTCAAACTGTCTTCTGGGAAATTAGGCACAAAGTAAGGGCCAATGGAGGGGCAAGGGACGTGTGTGTGTGTGCAGGGAGGGGGCACAGAACAGAAACAAAGAGACTCACTCTCCTGGCACATTCATGTTTGCCTTGGCAGCTCTGGTCCATCATTTGGGGTAATGGTGAGGGCGCTCAGGGCTTACATGAGAAATGGCATTTTCCCAAAACATGTCAGTTCTTGGGGCATCTCAGAGCTGACAGTTTCAAAACACCAAAGGCACGTAAATAAAAATAGCACATTTCTAAATCCAACATCCTCTTTTGTAATGATATATTAGATCTTCATCTCTGGTGGCATTATCTTACACAGCGATATATTGCACTGTTCCAATTCACGCCCATCAGTCTGCAAAACCAGGGTCATAAAACCCTGTAATTTATAACAGAATCTCACAAACCTATGTATTATATATGTGCAGATATCATTGCCTGGCATTCTGAAATATGCAGCAGCCACTTGGTTCAGAAGTCAGGCTCAAAGCAACTCCCCCCAACCCAGTCCCCAAAATCAGGGCTCCCCAGAAAAGGTGAGGTACATGTATCACTGCCAGACACGCCCCCCAGATTGAGCAGCAAATTAAGCAAAGGGCTGTGTTTTGGTGGTAGAGGAAAACAAAGGTACTAAAAAGGCAAGAGTTGGTGGAAAGAACGAAGAGGGACAGTCTGGAGACCCAAATGTGAATCTGGGCTTGATCATTTATTTTAGGATCCTACTGGCCATCTGATCACATGCTGCCATTAGATGTCCTGCACTGAGCCAGAGTTAGGGACGTACCCTGCCTTTCAGGGTAGTGTTTCTCAAACCTCAACATACATACAAATCACCTGGATCCTGTTAGACCACACATGCTGGGCTCCAACCCCAGGGCTTCTGATTTGGGTCTGGGGCCCCAAATGTGCTTTTCTAATGAGCTCACAGCTGATGCTGATGCTGCTGGTCCTGGGACCCCACTTGGAGTCATTCATTCTGTTCCATCTGCTCTGGGTGGCTTTGGGGACCTCCATATAAAAAATGCAGAGAGATATGATCTGCCCAAGTTATCACAGCAGGACAGGGCAGATCTATAGAGCCCGATCTCCTGGACCCTGAGGTCAATGTTCACTGCCTGTCTCCTCCTGACTTTGTTCCCAAGCATACTGCAACCACTGGAGCAACCGAATCTAGGGGAGGCCACAGGGATGCATGTGGCTCACAGCAGAACCTGCCAGGAGCATTAACTCTGCAGGGGCTGGTTGGAGCACTCAGCACAGGCCACTCTAAGCTTCCCAGGGCTCCCCTAAAGGTCAGATAGGAGCATCTAATGGCTCCTTGAAGGGAAAATGATGGTCTGATGTTTTTTTCCTGCTGAACTCATCTCTTCCAACAGCCACACGATAGATCGTTGCTGCCAGGGGGCCAAGGAATACAGGTCTGTACTGCACTGCAAGGCAGAACGCTTTATCACGCGAGGCCATAAATGACTTATGAGATCAAGGTGGCAGGCAGGGATGCCATGCTGGGCTGAGCCCTGCAAGCAGAGACCTCGGCACAGCCACCTCTCCCCGTCCCAATGCTGGTTCCTTGCCTGCTTCCTCCAGGAGAACCTCCGTCCCTCCCCAGGGCTGGGCTCCTCATCAGCACCCCTCACTGGCTGCCTGCGCAGTGCAGGTCCTGGCCCCTGGCCGTCTGCACAGAAACGAGCCTGGGCAGACCAAACGCTGGCCTCCCACGGCCGCTGAGCATGATTGCAAAGATGCTTTATTGCCACTAGATTGCTTTTCCTCAGGTCCCGCCTCTTCAGAACTGCTTTAAGCCTCTCCAACAAACATTTTGATTTCGTTCCTTATTGCTCCGATCTGACTGCAGACCCTCGCGCTCCTGATTTGACTGCAGACTTAGAAATAAATATCTGAGTGGGCCCTCGTCGAAGGATCATTTTTACCAAGTAAAAAAATCCATTTGTGACTGACATAATATCCTGGCTTTCCAACACTAATTTCAGAAACATGGTTTCTGGCATTGTTAGCTTTCCCCTCATGTGTCTTTGCACACTTATCAGAATCACCACCTACCCTCCTGAACAAGGTGGGACGCTTCAGGATGAATATGGTCTCCTGCCTTCCCTTCGTCTTCTGCATCACGGCATCTTTGGATCTCATGTTCCTGCCACTCATTTCTTCCATACATGTTCTCTGAGCTGCTATGATGCACCCAGGGCTGGGTGCTGGGTTCCTGTCCTTGTGGAGTTTCTGGGGCCAAGGGGGAAACAGCAAGGAAATGGGGGACTAGGCTTTGTCAGGAACCCCCTGGTGACCTAGAGAAAGTCAACTTTCTCTGAGTGAGCAAGGCCTCTGGTTCCTATCCCGAGGGAGAGAGTCAGGCATGCAGATCATTGCAATCAATATAACAGTCCAGATGCTCATAGCACTGACCACGACCGAGCACTTTCTGAATGCTGGTTCATTTCATCCTAGGAGGTAAACACTATTATTATATTATTCACATTTTGCACACCAAAGTGACCTGTGAGCAGGAAAGTCAGGATTTGAACTCAGGAAGATGGCCTCCTGAGGTCATGCTTTTAACACGCAATCTTAGTCACGAGAGTGATGGTGGTGAAGCGGGGGGAGCTGGTGGTGGCCTTGATCTAGAAACATCTCCAGTCTCAGAGGAAGCAGGCTGGCTGGCTCAGGCCCTCACTGCATCCATGCAGGGTGCCCATGGTTCCTCTCTGCCACTCGAGTGTGACTATCAGGGGCCCCTCCAAGGCAGCATCTGGAGAAAGGAGTAATGAAGGGGAACTGGTATGTGACCAGGTTGTCGGGCTGGAGACGGAGCAGTCTGTGCTGGGAACAGGTTGGTAAGTCCATGTGGGCTCCACTGAGCCATAGAAACGTGTGGTCCTCCCAGCGTCTGCTAGGAAGGACCGCCAGGGCTGACTGCCAGGCCTGGAACAGGTTTCAAAACTCACCTGCCTGCTTCGAAATTTGCTGACCCCTCTGCACCCCACCAGGGTCTCTTTCCCTTTTTTCCTCTTTTCTTTCTACGAATAGAAGGAAGGAGGGAAAGAGAGGGAAGGAATGAAGCAGGCAGGAAGGAAGGCAGGAAGGAAGTAGGTGATAAAATGTGTGTAGTGGCTCAAATGCCTTGTGGTATGAGTCTCCTAGCCTGTCTGATTCGGTGTTCCCTTCCCTCCCAAATTCTGGGCCTCAACCACTTTCCAAACTTACCTACCACAATCTCCTGAAGGACTGTTCATTTATTTAAAATGAATCTACATGTCCACAGCGAGACAGATACTCTGCTAGACTCTGGTTAAACAGAGCACAACAGACAGTCCCCGCCACTGATAGACATTAAACAAATAAATACACAAGTAAATGAGTAATTACACAGTGTGCTGAGTGCTATAGGAACAGAATAAGGTCCATGAGAGGGAAAACCAGGGTCGGAATGGGGGAGAAAGGCATTCTGATGCACAGGGAGACGTGCAGAGTAGGAGCTTAAGGCTGCCGTGGAATGAGGGATAAACACCCAGGTCTCACCAGGCAGGTGGTGCCAGAGGCTAAGCAAAAAGACGCCAGAGGACTTTGAAGAAAGGCATGGCTGTTTGCTCTGTAAGTGAGCTATTTAAGGGGAATGTTATGGATGCTGCTTCATTCATTAACCATACTGTGAGCTCCCTGAGGGAAGGGCATCAGGTTGTTATTCACCTGGGTATTCCGGCTCTAGCTGAGTGCTTTGTGTTTACTTAGTCATATAGACACCGCCTGGGTACACAGAGGGCAAGCTGTGACCTCTGCAGAGGCAAGTGTCCAGTGAGGTGTGTTTATTCTTCACCCTCCCCACCGCCCCCGAACGGAGCCCTGAAGATAATGCACATCCAGAAGGACCACAGTCCATCTGGCTCACACACCATGTGCTGTGGGTCTGGGCTGTGAGTCCAGAGGTCCATCTGTAAGCTGCAGTTTTCAGCTTTTTCTGTTCCGGTGAGTAAACCCTTTCCTCCAAAGAAAATCCTGGCTGTAGATCGACGATGTGAAATGGACAACAGCAGAGTGGAATGGGGCTGGGACCCTGATCACACACAGGCTGGAGCCACCAGTCCTCCCTGGAGAGAGCACTCCAGAGACGGGAGCCGTCTGCACTAGGAGCCACCATGTCCATCATCCCCCTGGAAGCGCGGGGCTGCACTCGCCTGGGTGTAAGACCCTGGTCCCGCCAGTGTGCTGCAGAGCTCTGCTTTTCCCCATTCTGCCTGCAGGAGGCATTGGTGCAACTCCCTGCGGTGCTCCTCTTCGCACAATCTTCCTCTTCTGGGGCTAAGGGAGGGGGCTGCCGTGGACAGGGGGCGAGGGGAGTCTCAAGTGACACCCGCCGAGTAACAACAAATCCCCCGATTGCAAGGCAGGGAGCCTTGGAGAGGATGAGAGATGGCAAGAGGATGGGCGGACGGGCACGAGGTTTGGGCTAGCATCCCGCTCTGCCTCCGGCCAGCTGTGTGACCTCGGGCGAGTGACTGAACCACTCTGAGCCTCTCTTTCAGCATCGATAAAAGCCCCTTCATCATGTTATTGTGATGACCGAGTGAGATCACGTGAGTGGAATAAGTCAATAAGAGTCACGAAGCCTGTGGCCGGTGTTTGTAAAACACTTCGTAAGCTATCATGGCACCACCATGATGAGATGTGAGGAGATGTGTGGGAGGAGATGTGCAGAGCACTCAGGATGGGCTTGCAGGCGGGCGCTTTGATGGCAGCTCTTACAAGCGGTGCCCGCCAGGTTCCTGTGGGTCCCACTGCATATACAGCACGGTTCTAAGTGCCCTGTGTGCATTCCCTCCACTCAACACTCACCATAACCCTGGGAAGCAGGTACAATTATTCTCCTCGTGTTACAGATGAGGAATCCAAGGCACAGAGACATGAAGCCACCTGCCCAAAGACACACAGTTAGTCACCAGAGGAGGTGGAAACAGAACACGAGCTGCCTACCTCCGAAGCAGAGCCCAGACCCATCTTACTGCTGAGCCTCTGCTCTGGGCTACTCGCCGCTCTCAACAAACAGCACAGGCCCGTGTGCAGGAAGCAGATGTTTCTCCTATCTCCCCCACACCCGACCAGGCTCCATTTTCCAGAGCAGTGCCAGATCTGGGGTCAAGAGATCAGCATGTTGGCCCCCCGTGTTTCCACTCAAAAGCTCTGTGGCCCCCCATTTCCAAACTCAGCTCATGGGGTGCCTGGGTGGCTCAGTCGGTTAAGTGTCTGCCTCTGGCTCAGGTCATGATCCCAGGGTCCTGGGATCCAGCCCCACATCGGGCTCCCTGCTCAGCGGGGATTCTGCTTCTCCATCTGTTTGCTGCTCCCCCTGCTTGTGCTCTCTCTCTCTGTCAAATAAACAAAATCTAAACTCAGCTCCCTTCTCCAGACCTCAGTCTCCCCAATATAACATTATCGGCAGGGGTGAGGGTGTTAGGAGCACAGAAGCTGGACCATGCTGGCTTTGGGGTATGAGGACAGGATCTGAACAGCTACTAGGAAGAGCAACAGTTTGGACACAGTGAGAGCCGAGTCATAGTGACCTGCGCTTGGGGGAAAAGCCATTCCTAGCACCAGCCTAGTGAAGAAAAGTTCTGGAGTGTGCTGACTCATCCAATGTTCTGTACACCTGACCACGGTCACCTTCACTTTAGGGGAGCGGGGAGTGAAGGTGGAGGTAAGAACTGTGTGCCGTGGGACCAGCCCTAGGCCTTGTGACTCCAGTCCTGCAGACCCCTGCTCCTCCCCAGATATGCCATTTTCTTTTGGGGCTCATTTCCTTCGGGGTCCAGGCTGTTTTCATTGCCTGGGGTGTTTGCATCCACACTGCCTTATCTGCCTGGTCAATCCCTTCTCAAAGGAAGCATGGGGACACTCTTCTAGAAAGCCCTCCTGGATTAGGTGCCTTGACTCTGGTTCCCACAGTCCTGGGCTGACCTCTGCCTTGCGTGGTTGGGCACCAGGTGGTTCCTGCGTGTTCCTTCCTTTGTCTTCCCACAGAGCAGTGAGCCCTTGGGGGCAGGGGCATCACTCACCGCTGTCCTTCCCAGCATCCAGCACCCAACCGGGCAGAGAGGAGGAGCACAAATGTGGGAGAACAAAGGTGTGGTTGTTTCTGTCTAATGTGAGATCTTTATGCTCAAGGCCTATCGTTCCTCTCCTTCACCCCATCACAAGCTTCCTGTCCCATGGAAACTGAAATGCAAACTCCCAACCCTGAAGCCTGGGAAGCCCACTTGGCCCCACTGCCCTCACCTCCCCACCCCGTGGCCATACTGGTCCTCTTGCTGGTCCTCAAGCACGCCCAGTTCCTTCCCACCCAGAGCTTCTCTCCCAGAGAACTTCACATGTTTGACCCCTTGTCACTTAGACCTTGGCTCCAAGGCTGCTCTCCAAAGAGACCTACTCTGACCACCACAGAACTGAGAGTCACCGGGTCACCACTGCGTTACATACGCACAGTGCATGTGTGTTTTTATCCTTCTCCCCCTCTAGAACATAAGCCCCAGAGGGGCAGGAACCTGGGCTGTCCTTTCCTTCCTTGTCTCCACAGCACTGAGAATAATGCCTGATTCAGAGCAGGCTTTCAATAAATATCTGCCTTATGAAAGAATGAAAAGTAAGTTCCCTTCCAGCACTAACCACTTGTGAATAATGGAAACAACAAACTCTGTTTTTCATTTGGACGGAAAAGAAGGTCTGCTCTTGCATGTCATTCAAAGAAGCAAAAGAGGGTGGCAATATTCTTCCTCCCTCCCTCCCTTCCCTCGCCCCTTCCTTCCTTCCTTCCTCTTCCCTTCCTTCCCTTCTTCCTTCACTCCCTCCCTTCTCCACCCCCCTCCTACCCTTCCTTCCTTTTCTCCTCCCTCTCTTGCTCCCTCCCTCCCTTCCTTCCTCCCTCCCTCTCTTCCTTCCTCTTCCCTTCCCTTCCCTCCGTTCCCTTCCTTCCCTTCTTCCTTCACTCCCTCCTTTCTCCCCTTCCTTTTCTCCTCCCTCTCTTCCTTCCTTCCTTTTCTCCTTCCTTCTTTTTCTCCTTCCTTCCTCCCTTCCTTCCTTCTTTCCTTCCTTCCTTCCTTCTCTCCCTCCCTCCTTCCTTCCCTGAGGTGGGCAGGAGCTGCCTTCCAATTTCCTGAGCTGCAGTAGAACCTGCCACCTGGTGGTTTCAGTCCTGACCCAGATTTATCCCTCCATCCGCACACCCACGCCTGCCTCCTTAAGCATGCTTCCCCAACATCTGGAGCCAGACACTAAGTGGATGATCGCTATGATTAAACCACCTTTTAATTATTCAATGAGATGTCAAAGGTGTGCACCACTGTGACATTATAATGGACTCTGACTCCCTCGCAAATGTCAAGAAGGGCAGGGGACCATTACCTTGTCAAAATGTTCCCTCCTAGTGACTTTAGTTCCTGTACACCAACTAATTTTTCAAGTAGCACAGAAAGGTGGAGTGAAATGAGGTGGTTGACAAGGGCACTGGCTCGGAGTGATTTAGGTAACATAAGGGTTTGGTGGATTCTATCTGGATGTGACAAATCACCCACTTTTGGAAATTCATTGACTCTCAAACAAAATGAAGTTTTAGGGGTAATCAATCAACTTTTCTTGGTTGCTCACTGGGCAGAGGGGCTGAAGGTGGGCAGAAGCTTGGGGCAAGGATGGGGCAGGAACAAGAGAAAGAGCACACTGGTATGGTCCCGCCAAGGCTTTGTTTGATTAATGAGACAAGAACTGACTGAGGATTTACTATGCCATGTATATGGTATCAGGTGACAGCCTACATGGAGAGGTGGGACATGGACACACCACACACACACACGCGCGCGCGCGCGTGCACCCAGAGGCAGCAGGGAGTGCTGGTTTGGACTGGAAATAGTAAGAGCCACGTCCAGACCTAGAACTGTCTCCAACAACTTGTGCAACTTTGGATAAGTCAGCTCTTGGGGCCCTGGTTGACTCAACTCTCCCAGGGTGTGTGGCTTGAATTTTTCTAAGATACACTGCTCTAGCCAATTGACTCCATGCCACATGCCCTCATTGACGACAGATCAGCATGCATCCATGGGTCACCAACTCTAAAAGCAACACTGTGCTAGGACCGTGGGTGATGGAGACAAATCTGACAAGGCTTCTGCTTCCAGGAAACTCAGAGTAGAAGCTGGACTCCAAGGCAAAAAGGCAGCAGTGAAGGATAATTCCTGTTTGTTGATGCAAGGGCCACTGGAGTTCAGGGAAAGGAACAATCATTGCCGGCTCTGGAAGCTGTCAAGGTTTCTTGAAGAGGGAGGAAGTGACTGCTTTGTGCGGCAGGATGCCTGGAAGTATAGAGGAGACAGAGGGCAGGCCTGGCCAGGGAGAGTGAAAGGTGAACAGGGGCATGATGGAGATGAGTGGCAGGGGCCAGTGAAGCCACAAGTCACTGGTGCTGCCTCCAGGGACCAAGGACTCATCCATTTTGTTTGTTGGGGATGGTGGGGGTACTTTGAGCACCCAGAAGCCATTCTCTGTTCTCTGAGCCACAGTACTCAGGCCTCACTGTGCATGCTTAGAGGGCTATGCATCAAAGGACATGTGACCCAAGCTGTGTCAACTGGATGCTCTCTCCAGGAGTTTGACTTGAATGCAGTGAGGTCTGGGCATGAAAAGTGCCTGGTGTTCATTCTTTGCAGGGACAGGGCCCTTATCTGACTGAGAGGTCATTACTGCCACCTTATAAACCTGTGGTTCCTCAGTTCCTGCCTTTTCTCAGCCTGGTTTCCCAGCATTTGTGTGTGTGTTTACCTGTGTGCATGTGTGTGTGCATGCATGGTAGTTGTGTGGTCCTACCTCCCTACCTAGGTTCTAGCCTAGTACCATGGTATAGGGAAATCCTCATTCAGTGGTTGTTTGATTAAACAAAACACTGTCAGGACTATTTATTCTGTGATCTCCCTGATAGCCTTCTAATATAGTCCCTTTTGCTTAATTTAGCCAGGGTCAGCTTCAATTGCTGACCAGCGAACCCTAACTGATATCCATCCATCCATCCATCCACCCACCCATCCAATCATCCATCCAATCATCCATCCATCCATCCAATCATCCATCCATCCATCCATCCATCCATCCATCCAATCATTCATCCATCCATCCATCCATCCATCCATCCATCCACTCAACCATTCATTCCCTGGACTATCATTGGGGTGTTCAGGACCAGTGGGAAATAAGTGAGGACAGAAAAGGAACACATAGTTAAAGGGAACAGAGAAAGCCATAAGGAGTTTAAAAATTAATCCTATAACAACAAGCAATTTAGTGTAAAGTAATAGAACACAGATGGCCTACTAGATAAAGAAGCATCAGGGCCAGCTGGGGCTTACTGGGGCCGGGGGTGGAGGATTCTTTGGAGGGATGGATTTTTTTTAAGAGCAGAGTTTAAAGGCAACCAATACATAGAGATCATCTGGCACCATGCCACGCGATTTTACAGAAGTGATCTCCCTTGTTTCCCAACCACCCAATGAAGTAGGTGTTAGCAACCCCATTTTGTGGAAACTGAGGTTCAGAAACTTTGGGCAGCTTGATGTAGGTCACATCTATTAAATGGCAGAACCAATATTCAAACTCAGGTCTTACTGCCTCTAACACTCTTGGTCTCTCCACTACCCCATACCACCTAAGGCTACCACTGTGCACCTGGGGTAAATGGGTGCACTCCCTGGGATGCAGCTTCCTCCTCTACAGAAGGAGAACAGGTGTGATACTTCCTGTCTTTTGTCTGCAGGAGCCCACATGCCTTGCATTGTGAGCAGTGCCCTAAAAGAGCTGTTCTCACAGCTTGCTTCCCCTGGGTCCCTGTGTTTCACCAGACTCAGACGAGTTTTTATGTTGACTTTTTGACTTGAGATTCTTGCACCATGAAGGCAGTAGGTATTCAGAGCCCTCACCCACACATGGCACAGGCTTGCCGACCCTAGTTTTTGCAGGGGATTTCCCACTCCCACCTGGAACCTCTAGTGGATACCTAGCTTCCTTGCGCTCTGGATGGAGTTTTCTACTCCCCTTCAATAGAAAGGGCAGTTCCTCTAGAGTCCTTTATGCAGAGGCCCTGTCAACAGATGTTAACCACACTCCATGAGCAACCCCCACACATCCCATCCTCTAGCCTGGAGCCTAGGACCTAGTCACCCCCCACCTCCCCCAAAGGCAACTGTGTGGCTACTACCCTGAATTTAAGGTCTTTCATTGTTTCTGGAACCTGAGGATACGCTTTCCTTCTTTCCTCCTTCTCTCTCTTCCTCCCTTCCTTCTTTCCTGCCTTCCTTCTTGTCTATGTACTTAAAAACATTGGGAACAGTGGTAAAAATATTTTCTGTGTTTGAAACAGAGGAGAGTCCTGGTCCGCATAGACAGCCTCATTGTCCAAAGTTCCACCACTTGTTGATTCTTACAGGAAGCAGAGGGGAGAGTTTCAGATCTGAACCCGCTCACACTCCCTGGTTCCAGCAGGCTTTTCGGTCCAGGTTGGAAGCCCTTCTCTCCTGCCCTGTGAATTCTTCTTTCCCACCTAATGCGCCCCTGCACTTAGCCTTCACTCTAACCACACACTGATCCCATTTACAACTTTTACTGTCCACAGTGAGTGATATTTTTCTTTGAATCAATAAACTAATTCATTGCAAAATCAATTGGTTAAAAAAATACCTTACCTTTTTCTCCACCCACCCATCCAAACTCCTAGGTTGGCAAGTTACTTCGATTAAAAGGAAGAAAACCCTTTGATCGTGTATAATCATCTTTAAGGCTGCATACTGATTACAGAGCTAATTATGTTATAATGAGCCCATTTCCTCATCCTAGTCCCCTCTCACCTGAGGGAAGAGTTTCCTGGCTCCTCTCCCTGGGAAGAACCAGACCCTCCCCCCATCCTCTCTCTGCATTGCTTCCAGAATAGCCTTTTTGAAATGCAAATCTGAGCCCTGTCAATCCCACGCTTCCTGTTTTAAATTCTTCTCTGGTCCACCATCACCTTACCAGGGTCTCAAGCAGTACTGGGCCTGCATGAAAGTGTTTTGTTTGGTCTGCATGGAATTTTAAACATTGCATTTTATTTTAAAGATTTTATTTACTTTTTATTTAGAGAGAGTGCTTGTGAGCAGGGGAAGAGGGAAAGGGAGAGAGAATCTCAAGCAGACTCCAGGCTGAGCTCTGAACCCAACGTAGTCCTCGTTCTCAGGACCCTGAGATCACAACCTGAGCTGAAATCAAGAGTTGAACACTTAACCGACTGCGCCACGCAGGTGCCCCAGAACTTTAAACACTTTAATTAGGATGCCTGTTGGCCAGTGGCCTTACTGTCCCTATCTGCTTCTTACTTGGTTATTTCCTACATTACCTGTCTGAGCCTTAAAGACAACTTCATTTCCAACCCTGAATGAAAGTTGGATTGCCCAAATAAAACCTTTCCTTCATAACTTGGCCTGACTGACAACTCTGCTGAACAGTTTCAGGAAGACTATAACTAGCTTCTATTTATTGAGCAGCTACTATCTTTCAGGCCCAGCGGTAAGCATGTTACAGACATGATTTCAAGTGAACTGCACCTTGCAGGGGAGGCTGTTAAGGATCAAGGAGATGGGGCTTGCATAAGGTCTGAAAGCTAAGAAATGGCCGTGGACAATGGATTCAAGTGCATCTGGCTCCAAAGCCTATGCTTACAACCTTTACGCTGCACAGATTTCCATTTCCAAATAGGGGACAGGTCTGCCCTTTGTTGGTAGCTCACTGTTTGCAGTGACTATACCCTCTTGTCATATCCCTCTTCCCTAGATTTCTGGGTCAACCCTCTCCTGATTTCCCTCCCACCTCCCTGACCCTTACTTTTCCAGCTCCTCTGCTTCTTGACTCCTGAATGTTGGCATGCCCAGCACCCGGTGCTCAACTCACTGCTCACCTCTGTCTGCACACTCTTCTTCCACGATCCTGTGTAGTCTCATGCCTCCTAGTCCTGTCATTCCACCATGATTCCTGAATCCCTATCTCCTGGCCCCACCTTTCCCTGAGCACCAGGCTTACATGTCCAACTGCCCACTGGGATATCCACTCATTTTTTCAATCTGAGCATGGCCAAAATGTTGAGCTCTACGTACCCCCTACACACATACCTCCCCTGTCCCCCAAATCTACTGTCCTCTGGCCTTTCCCTTCTCAGTGTGTAATATCAGCATCAGTCCAGTAGCTCAGGCCCACAACCTGGAAGTTCTTCTTGAGTCCTTTTATCACATTCCACAGCCAATCCAACATCAAGTCACATTAGGTCCACCCTCAACATATCCCAAACCGGATCACTGTCATCATCTCTACAATCAAAACCTGATCCAGTCCATAGCATTTCTCATTCCAAATACTGCATATGCATCCTAACCTGTCATCCTGCCTCCATTCTTACCCATTCTTATCTAACCTTTGAAGCCAGAGTGATCTTCTCAGAGAATATATTAATTCATGGTCCTCCCATACCTTTTAAACTCTCTCAGTGGCTTCTCACTGCCCTGGGAATAATCTCCACATTTAGCCCAGTTACAAGGCTTGCCACAATTTAGCCCATGTCTGCCTCTCCAACATCAGTTCATACCACTCTCTCCTTTTTCCTCTCTGTTCAAGACACACAGGCCTTCTTTTCATCTCTCCAACAGCCAAGTTCGTTCTCATCTCGGAGCCTTTGCATTGGGTCCCTTCTATAACTTCCCCTGGTTGCATCCCTCTATCATTAAGGTCTCAGCTCAAATGTCCCCATTCCACACAAGCCTTCCTGACCACACAAGCCTTCCTGATTACACAAGCTGAAAGCATCTTGCAAAGCCTCTCTCCATCACTCCATATCCTCCCGTCCTAGTTCATTGTCTTCAGAGTCTTTATCATCATCTAAAATTACTTATGCTTACCATCTATCTCCAGCACCCACCCCCCATCTTCTAGACTATAAGCCCCGTGAAAGTAGGGATCATGTCTGTTTGGTTTGTTCACTGTGGTCCAGTGCTAATGTGGTCTGGCACATAGTAGGCACTCAATTAATATTTCCTGGATGAATGACAGAAACTTCTAAAAGGTGGACTGAGTTCTGAAATCTGAAGTTGATTTTAGGTAAGCAATTATTTATTGATCACCTATTTTGTATACATAGAGAAGTATAAGGCTCTGAGGAAAATTGCCTTCTTAGCACATAAACCCATGGGCTCTACATTGCACATGGTACTATTATGACC
>NC_058417.1:20789070-20809706 GCF_002201575.2 Neomonachus schauinslandi
TTGTCCACACTTTATAAATGAGGAAACTAAGCCTTGAGAGGGAAGTCACTTGCCTGAGATCACTCAGCTCCAAGGTGAAAGAGAAGTGACTCAGATCCAACACTTGGGCTGCACACCCAGTTCTGGCTGACCTGCCTCCTTCCTGTGTCACCCGGAGGCAGATGAGGCCAGCCACGTCCAGGACTCACTCCTATTTTAACAACACCTACTTAAGACATTGCCCCCAAGTCTGTACATTTTCATTCCGGCAATGTAGGAGAGGGGATGGCATTTCAATGGCAATCCATCACATTTTATGACTGCTAAAGGGGGAAAAAAAAAAAGCCTAAGGTGAGTTTAGGAGGACTTTTTGGTTGGTTAAAGAAAAAAAAATTACTAAATTAAGAGAGTGGAAAAAATAAATTAGTAGTGACTGTTTTTACTGCCTGAGCCTACAAGCTGGAGTGGAGAATTAAAAAGTTATATAGCTTGGGCTTCTAACCATGACTTATCACAGACAAATCCTCCATATTTATAGCTTTTCCCTTTTTTCCCATCTCAAGATAGTAAGCAATCCCCTGATATAGGGCTGCCTCTCTCTGCCTGTGAGCCCTGTGGGCCGTGTGTGCTCAGCAGAGCTGTCACGGCTGGGAACACAGTGAGGATCTGGGGCAGGGGCGGGGGGGAGGGTGTAGAGGGTGGTGGTGGGGAGCTGTGTACTCTGTGCAGGGCTCAGGGAGGAGAAGGAAGGCCCTGGAGAAGCCGAGCAGTAGCAGCCGACGCTCTATGCCAAAAGCTATTCTCACAACACATCTGGTCCTCACCACCACAAATACCTCTGATATCCCCATTTCACAGATGGCGAAATTGAGGCTCACAGAGATTAAACAACCTGCCCAAGTTCATGCACAGTAAACAGTCTCTCAAGGTCCCTGTCCTTAAAGCTTTAAAAACAAACAGGGGGAAAGAAAAGGATAAAAGAAGAATGGGAGAAATTATTGAGGGAAACAAACATTAACTGAGCGTTTGCTTTGTGCCAGGCTCCACGAAGAGTTCTGCCTGGCCATCTTTTTTCCTCCTCACAACTACTCTGTGGAAACAGGTGGTATTCATGCCCATTTAACAGATAAGGAAACTGAGGCACAGTAAATTAATAAAGCACTCAAAGTCAGTTTGGAAGCTGCAGTGCTGGGATTCGAACTGATGTCTGTCTGGCTCTCTTATTTCCTGGCTGACGGACTTGGGCTAGTTACCTGAGCCTTTGATTCCTTACCTGAGCAAGAGGAATGGCATTCTCTACTCTCAGGCTGACCTCTCAGCACTGGGTGGGAAGCCCCTGTGGTTTACAGAGAAGCAAAGTCTGGTCCAGCACACTGCTTGCAGGCAGGCAGAGATGAGCTGCTCCCTCATCTTCTAGAGATGAGACTGAGGCCCAGAGATTCCAAGGTGACCTTCATGGCCACAGAGCCAACACAACAGAGGTTGAAGCTGAGCCCCCTGCCTCCTGGTGTAGAGCTGCAATGTTCACTGGTAAGAGGGACCCTCACTGGGGACAAGACAGGACATGAGCAGGTACAAATTATGGAGAGCAACAAATCTGAACATGGAAACAAGTAACCCTGGATGTCTTTCTTTCTTTTTATTGAAAGAGAGAGAGTGGGGTGGGGGTGGGGGTCAGGGAGGCAGAAGGAGAGAGAGAATCCTAAGCACGATCCACGTCCAGTGTGGAGCCCGACGCAGGGCTCGATCTCACAACCCTGAGATCATGATCTGAGCCGAAATCAAGAGTCAGATGCTTAACCCACTGAGCCATCCAGGCACCCCGACCCTGGATCTCCAGGTCTTATTGCCTTTTTTGATGACACAGGCTCATAGAATTAGCCTATCCTAAGGAAGACTGAGTACATCAGTTAGTCTAGGGACTCTCAACCCCTGGGGAAAAAATAGCCACGTTTGGGCTCTATCTCAAGCCAATGAAATCAGAATACCTGGGGGTTGAGCTTGGAGCTTTAGTAGTATTTTTTTTAAGTTCTCCCAGGTGACTCTAATGGACAGAGTTGAGAAATACTGACTTATGACCTCCTCAATTTTTCAGATGTGGACCAGAGGCCCAGAGAGGGACAGCTAAGGGCCCAGGGTTGCTCAGTGCTCAGTGGCAGAGTGCAGACTCTAGTCTCCTGGCTCCTAGCTGGGATTCTTCCTCCGTCTCCCGTACTCTGGTCTTAGGGACCAGGCCATCCTGGTGTCCCCTGGTGCCTGAGAGGTGGACACCCCGAGGTCCCACTCTCCGAATTCCCCCCTCTCCTCCAGCATCTCATGTCCCTAGAGAGCCCTGGCACCTGGGAAGCCCGAGCCGAGTACTTCCTACAAGTCTGCACCTGGGCTGGTCTACACACTGCAAAGTGAAGTGGCGAACCAAGGCAATTACCTAATGTATTAGCAAGCCTCTCCCTGCGGCACTCCTGTGAGCCAAAGTAATAAATACAAAATGGTAATTTCTCTCTGGAAGCCTGGCTCTGGCCTCCCACTCAATTCCCCTCCCACCCAGAAGTCATATACCACTGCCTGGTTGTCCTCTCTTCCATGGGGCGGCAGTAATTTGGAGTTATTTAAATATCTCGGGTAAAACTTGTTGTCAAAATCTGAATCATCCTACAAAAGCCCCAGTCCTCCTCTATGGCTTACTTGTCTGGCCAGAGCAAGACTAAAGACTCTAGCCTTCAGTGGAAAGTAAGAAAAATGCCCTACAGGTGTTAATGAGTGACTCCAAGTGCTAACAACTTTGTGCATGTTGTTGACTAGTATCAGCCCTAGAAAGAAAGTGAGAAGCTTGACGTTGTAGCTGAGACTTGGCCTCTTACTAGCTTTGTGACCTTGACCAAGTCACTCCACTTGCCTGGGATTTGCAAATCTTCTGTGTTCCCTCAGAGCTGTGCAAATCCAAATGAGAATGGATGTGAAACTGATGGCATAGGCTCTAGCAATATCTTTCCATGGTCATACAGCGAGCACATAGGAAAGTCAGGACTTGAACCCAGAGCCCTTACTCTTAACCACTACACTAGAATGTCTCAGGGCATCAGTAGCGAGATGCAGCCCAGCGGAAGAAGGACTGAATTCTTCCCAGCATGGAGGCATGGGGAAGGGGAGAAGATGATAAAGCTGAGTCTTGAAGGATGAGGGAGAGCTTTCCAGGAAGACAAGGGGGTTGCGGGACATTTCTGGCCAAGGGACAGCAGGTGCAGAGACCCAGGGAACGTGGTGGGATGCATGAGGTGTGAGAGCTTGGAGCTTACCTGGGTGCTTGGCTTGATCTTGCGATGTGGTAAAGTTACCACGTGGTAACTTTAAGCAGGACAGATTCTCAGGATTAAGATAACAAACGGCTAGTTCTGTTTTTCAGCACTAAACTGGAGAGGCCATTGAGGGTTTAGCCTGTTCTTGGCTAGAGGATATGCAAGGGCAGGGAGACCAAATCCGTGGCTTTGAATGGATTCACTTTGATATCCTTAGAGCTTGGCACAGTACCTGGTATGTAGAAGACCCCCAACGAACGTATGAATGAATAGATGAATCTGAGAGATAGTGAATGGATAACAGAATGAGCAAAGAAATGAATGACTGAAATAACAAAGGAGGGTATGACGGAGTCAATCCAATGAATAGCCCGAGGCATGGTTTGGAAGCAGCCTTAGCAATGCGAACTAACAGGCTGGTAGCAACAAAAGCACAGGCTTCTAGCCGCAGTAGCTAGGAATGTCCTGTCATTGGCAAGACTCCTTCCAGTTGAAGAGCAGAGCAGGACACAAACACAGAGACAGACTGATTACTATGATCCAGCTAGAGGCTGTCCTTCTGGGACTCACACCATTCCCGGACGCGTCCACCGATACCCACAGAGTACAGAACGGCCTCGTGCCTCATCATCAGGGGGAAACTCATTTTGGAGGTCTGTCACTCCCTTGCCATTTCTCCATTCACACGGTCTCCCTAAATGACTAGTTATTTCAGTCTCATATAAAGACAAAGGAGAAGGGTTATCGGTAATAGAGACTTACCAATCGCTGTGCTGTCTGCAATTCTAAGCTGCAGCAGCCTGTGGGTCTAGCCTGGAAGATGAAGCTCTGCTCTTCAGGGGAGGATTCAGGACAATGTGGTCCCTTCTTCCTCTCTGACTCCACGATGCCTTTCCCTCCCGTCTTCTAGAGCCTTGCTACTTAAAATGTGGTCTGTGCACCAGCGGCATCAGTGTTACTTGGGAGCTTGTCAGAAATGCAGAGTCAGAGGCCCACCCACTGAACCAGAAGCTGCATTTCAGCAACATCCACGGGTAACCCTGATTGGTATTGAAGGCTGAGGGTTAAGTTACTGAATTTTGAGAAACTCTGTTTGTAGGTGACCCAGACACCGCCAAGCTAAGAATCAACTGCCTGATCAGGTTTTGCAAAGCCCTCCAGAGGGATCATGGAAGATTTCCCCCAGGAGGTGGCCGCCATGACTTTGAGACTTGTGGAAGGGCACAGAGTTTGGTCTCCCAGTTGCAACTCACCACTAGGGGCAGGGGGAGGACAAGAGCAGGAGTCAGGACTGACCTGGCTCTGGGACTAGCTGGATGCCCCTGGGCAACTCGGTTCCCCCTCTGAGCCTTCCTGCCCCATCTGTAAACTGGGAACAATATGTTTGCTTTTCGGTAACACAGTTATCACAAAGACAAACAGAGGTGAAAAAATACACAGGCTCTCTGGGAAACAGAAAGGCCAGTGAATGGGCCTGTTTTCAGTGTGGACAACCAGCCATTCGGACCTGACACCTTAGAAGATGAATAAGGAAAATATATCTGGGAGTCAAAGGTAGCAGACCTTGTCCTCATGAAGATGAATCAGCAGAGGAACGTGGTGCTAATTAGCCAGGATGTGGCATTCCAAAGAAAGGGCCCACCACGTTGGTCTCACTGAGCTGCCCTTAGATGGGGATTTGCAATTGGATTCTTGAGGTGGTGTTTTTTGTTTTTTGTTTTTTCTGCTTACTTGGAGTTATTTTTTAAAGGCGAGCTCAGCCTAAGGACCTAAGTAAGGCTACATTGCATTAACATTCCGAAGGTCAATATTTTCAGAACTGCTAGAATCATGTTGTTCTCTCACGTTGTGTGGGTGAGAGAGTGCTCCATTTTGGAAGGAGCCAGATGTACTCACATAACAAAGAACAGAATGGAGCTACTGGAGCTGAATTTCCAGTGTCGGAAGGAAGGCGCCCCCCACCTCCACCCCAAAGACCTTTAGTTTGCTGTTCCCTCTGTCGTGAATGCTTTTCCCCGGATCCCTGAGTGACTTCCCCTTCTCAGCAAAGATGCCATCTCCTTGGAGAATCAGTCCTTCCCTACCCCCATCTTCAGGGAGCCTTCACAGTCTTTTTTTTTTTTTTTAAGATTTTATTTATATATTTGAGAGAGACAATGAGATAGAGAGAGCATGAGAGGGGATAGTGTCAGAGGGAGAAGCAGACTCCCCGCCGAGCAGGGAGCCCGATGCGGGACTCGATCCCAGGACCCTGGGATCACCCACCTTCACAGTCTTTAATATTGACACAATCATGTTCATTCATTTATTTGTATATTATCTGGTCTGCCGCCACCCCCAACATAGAACATTTTCCTAAAATCCTCCATCACCTGGAGTTGCATGTTAAAAATACACTGCTAGAGGGGCGCCTGGGTGGCTCAGTCGTTAAGCGTCTGCCTTCAGCTCAGGTCATGATCCCAGGGTCCTGGGATCGAGCCCCACATCGGGCTCCCTGCTCCGCGGGAAGCCTGCTTCTCCCTCTCCCACTCCCCCTGCTTGTGTTCCCTCTCTTACTGTGTATCTCTCTGTCAAATAAATAAATAAAATCTTTAAAAAAAAATACATTGCTAGACCTCTCCCCCATAAATTCTGACTCAGTAGTCCTGGGTTGGGGCTGGGGATATTTAAACAAGCCTTCCTGATCATTCTGATTGTCACAGAGATCATTCACGGAACTCCAGGTGAGCTCCGGGACGGACGGGCCCTGTGCATTTCCCCTGTATGGCACATCAAACACAATGCCCCATACATGTGGGCTCCAGACAATTCTTCACTGAATGGATTAATGAACGACGGAAGGAATCCACATGTATTTTGGTGGTACCAATCCTTTCTCCCGCTTTGGCTATTCAGTATCCAGACAGAGCAACTGTTACCTATGAGGAATGGTGCTGGGTGCTGGGGCAGCCACAAAACAGGGCCAGTGTCGCCCCTGCCCTCAGGAGGTGATGGTCTGATGACAGCAAACTGAGTAGATGAAGAGGATTGCAATGAAAGAGCAAGAGAAGAAAGAGCCTTGGGAGTGGCATAAGCTAAGTGAGTCTTGGCTGGTCGAAAGGATGAACCCCTGGCTTTTTGGATGGTTTACGCAGAGGAGTGGCTGGGGATAACCTCAGAAAAGGTGGGAAATCTTTCAGATAGTACTTTTGTTTCATGTGTTTGTTTGTATGAGTTATACCTACACATGGTTAAAAACATTCAGGCCACAGGAAAAAGTGCAGGCCCAGAAGCCAGGCTCCTCCCCACCCTCCCTGTCCTTCCTCTCCTCCCCCTCCTCAAGGGGGCCCTTATCAGACCTGGTGCCCCCTTCCAGGCATACTCGGCGCACATCTAAGCACACGGCCTGCAGAATAGACAGGGCTTACAGGCAGAGACAGCAGATCAGGCATCCAGGGGCAAACAACAGCCTGAACAAATGCATGAAACTTGAAAAAAGATGAGCAGCTCCCAAGTGACTTGGCTTTGTGACTTGGGGCTGGGAACCTTTGACTCCAGAAGGGTTGGGAAGAGGGGAGGTCAGACAAGGTAATCGGTAGTTTCCCACCTCACTGGCTGGAGCAGATTCTTGAAGCAGGTGGCAGGGACGGAGGTAGCCGGGGATCAATGGAAATCAACTATTCAAGATGCGATTCTCTAAGAACGTGAGGTGCAGATTTCCATCACTGCTTCCCCATTCGCCTTATGAGCTTTGTAAAATGGACATAACAGTACTATATCCAAGAGTAGCATCACGAGAGGCTGAGGAGGACGTATGGGGAGCTGGCGCACGATAGGTCTCCGCCTTGTTTCTGCTCCCACATCCCACCTCTTGCCATCAACCAGGACGCCCAAGTTGACGGCCACGCCTCTGTAGAGGCCTGAGCTGACTCCAGCTTTGTCATTTATCAGCAGTGTCACTTCTCGCAAGGAAGCCTCAGCTTCCTCGTCACTGCTGTGGTGGCACCATGGTGAGCAGACTGGAGTGACATTCTAGCTCTCACGTGTCACTGCTGGTGTGCAGGGGCGCCCTCTTAGCTCCTGCCCATTCCCTTCTCCTCTCGGTGGCCCAGCTAACCCAACTCCTCGGCCACAGGGACGGCGCTCTTGCCTTCCCAGAGGCTTGGTAACAGCAGACTGGAGTCCGAGATGCCCACCCCAGGCTGATATTTTAAAAACAAAACTACTTGGATGTGAAATATGCAGTTGTGTTTCCCTGGCTAGTTAAAATATTTGATGCTCATTGAATATTCAACCACACGAAAAAAAAGCCTCTCACTCCATGTACTGTCAAAAATGTAATGTAATTATAGCGATGTTAAATATCCCCAGCTGTTCTGAGATATTTGAATCTTAAATCAAGCCTGACTGTACACAGCCCCTGGTTGCAGCTGGAGATCTATACCAAGTACCTCACAAGCTCAGAGCTGGGGAAGTTCAGGCGAGAACTCTGGCTAGGGTCTCCAAGCCTGTTTGTTATATCTGGGCTTCACTCTCAGCGAGGGTATAAGGACCCCCATTGTGAGCTGTTGCCAGCGTTGCCAAAGAGATCCATGTTCCTCAACAGCGCTGTGCAAACTGGCAGGTCATAAGCATCTATCCAAATAGTCTTTCAAATCCATGTGCAGGGAGCATAAAGAGACAGTGTAAAATAAACGGTAATAAAGTGAATAAACACGTGTCTCACTCCAGAGCCTTTGAGGTGCTTCTATAAATCAAATTCTTGCCATAATTTGCTCTGTGAGACTGTACTGAGAAGCAGAATCAAAGCTCATCTGCTTTCTTGAGCAGTAGGCTTAGATTTATAGATGTGAGTTCACAGTGGATGCCCGAGCCATTTCAAAGTGGGAAAATAATTTTCGTTGGGAGGGGTTCCAAGAGAAGATTAAACCCTTCACTTTCAGAGATCAGAGTATCAACAACCTTCAGATCAGATATGCCACTGGAATCAGAAGGGGATGACCAGCATACATATTTTGGAAAAAGAGTAAGTTCTCAGAGGAAGAAACGGATATTCCTGTGATTTAAAAGCATAGGTCTATAGGCTTAAGCACAGATACCTTCAGGGTCTTTCAAGCTTCCCGGTGACTTTCGATGTGACCTTGAGCAACTCATTCTCTCTCTCTGGTTTTTTTCACTTTGGTCGGGGTACTAAGTGGGGGAAGCGACCCTAAAGGGCTCTGACCTACCCATGGAGGTGTGACATGAAAACTACAAGAGGATCCTGGCTGGGATTGTGACGATATAGAGAAGGCCATTGTTATGACATTATTCTTCCAGGCCCCGGAAGTCTTCCTTGGAAGAAGTGAGAGGTGTCACCTGTTAGTAATGATGAGGAGGATGACAGGGATAGCTTACATTTAGCTGATGGCTATATATCTTGCTTTTTTTTTTTTAAACAATGCCACTCTTCTCCCTAATTTTATTTTTGTTTTGGTAAATATATTTTTCATATAACATGTTATGTATTTTAACATGCAATGGGATTATAATTCTTCTTTTTTCTTTTTTAATTTAATTTTATTATGTTATGTTAATCACCATACATTACATCATTAGTTTTTGATGTAGTGTTCCATGATCTTGCCTTTATAGTCAAGAGAGTAGGGGTACTTTCTGCACTGATACTCAACTTGTAGCCACCAGGACTAGAATTTAGCTGGCTCTCAATAAATAATTTTTGAATGGATTAATAGGTTGCCTGCAAGTTTCACAACCACCCTGCTTGGAAGGTATGATCTCTGTTCTACAAAGATAGAAACAGAGTCTCAGTGAAGGTAAGGAATTCCCCAACAGCCACCCAGTTGGGACCTGGTGGACCTGGGCTTTGAACTTGGGTCTGTCTTACTCCTGATGCCACCTCTTTCTTCATCCGCCAACCATCTCTTTTCTCAGTTTCTAGGGTCCAAATTCCCAATCTTGCATGAGTGTAAGCATAGTTAAAATACTCTCACATTGACTATTTTTGAACCTAGTTGCATGTTCGTTCTGGATTTTTTTTTTTTTTTTGGCTTTGGGACACCCTGATCTAGAACCCAGTCTGGTTCACTACATGGAGTCAGGTGTGTAGTTGAGAGAATTCTGTACAACAGAGGAAGCTGCAATGAGCTTTCTGTTGCTGCTGTAACAAACTACCACAAACGTAGTTGCTTCAAGCAACAAAACGTATTAGCATGTAGTTCTGGAGGTCAGACAGCTAAAATGAAGGTGTCAGCAAGGCTGCATTCCTTCTGGAAGCTCTGGAGGAGAATGTTTCCTTGCCTGTCCAGCCTCTAGAGGCCACCTGCATTCCTTGATTCATGGCCCCTTCCTTCATCTTAAAGCTATCAACGTAGTGTCTTCAAATCTCTTTCTGAGTCTCTGGTCTCTGATTCCATGGTGACGTTTCCTTCTCTGACTCTGACCCTCCTGCCCCTCTTATAAAGATCTTGGTGATTACGCTGAGCCCACAGGATGATCAGGATAATCTCTCCATCTCAAAACGCTTAATTATCTAGGAATCCCCTTTTGCTATGTAAAGTAATATATTCAGAGGTTCTGGGGATGAGGATGTGGCCATCTTGAAGGGTCATTATTCAGCCTACCAGATGGCCTTTGCATTTTGGTTTAATGGATACTGGCCATGCCAGAGTGGACATTCACATTCCACGTGCATATTTATAGACCCAGTGACTTGTGCCTTAATGGAGAGAGCCCACTGATCCCTCCTTTGCAGCATTCAAGGGACTTTAAGGAGCCCATAGCTGGGCTTTGCCTCTCCAACTCTGGGTCCATGGACCAACAGCATCTGCATCACGTGGGAGCTTTCAGAAATGCAAATCTGGGGCTCTGTTCCAGACCCACCAAATCAGGGTCTCTGCAGGGGGCCCAGGAATCTGGGCATGCTCAAGTTTGAGAAACACAGGCCTAGAGGGCTTTCCATTCACGCACAGTTAAGTGGAGTATGCTGGAACCCACCTGCCTGGGAAGGAGGGGAGGTCTCAGGGCAGAGTTAAAGAAGGAAATCAGCACCTCTTCTCAGCAGCCAGTCTTTGCACTGATCCTTCTCTGCAAGGCACTCAGGGGTCCACTGCTTTATCCCTAAGAAAATCTACTAGGGCTGCTGAAATCCCCTTAAACCCACCCTGAGCAGGAACAGAGGAGCGGGGGAAGAAGAGATGTACAGGAGCCTGAGGAGATCTGAATTCAAATTCTGGCTGTTTCTTTTCTTGGGCCATGTGACCCCGGGCAAGTCGCTTCCCCTTTCTGAAGTCAGGCAGGGCACAGGGTGCAGTATACACCCTCCACTGTTGTCGGGATAAAATGAGATGGTAATGCATATTATGATATCATCTCCAGGTAATAAAACCTCTACTGATTGGAAATGCAAGTGTGCTGGTCAAAGCTGGACTGGGCTTTCTTTTTGTGAACAACCATGATGTAGTGCCAAGAGC
Source organism: Neomonachus schauinslandi (assembly GCF_002201575.2). Taxonomy (NCBI): domain Eukaryota; kingdom Metazoa; phylum Chordata; class Mammalia; order Carnivora; family Phocidae; genus Neomonachus; species Neomonachus schauinslandi. The sequence goes on from NC_058417.1 coordinate 20,799,797, forward strand.
ATTGACTTTGGAAGCCGGAGATCAGAGTTTCTGTCTCTGACCTTGGGCAAGTTAGCAAACCACTTTGCATCTCCATTTCCTTATCTGTACCAGGGAGAAAAGAAGACTTGTTCCTCCAGTCTGTTGTCGGGCCGAGATAAACTAATGAACGTAAAGGTGCCCGGCAGAGAGTAGGAGCTCAATGAGTGTGTGTGGAATCAGAGGAAACAATTTACTAGGCAAATTAATAGTATAAACAGTGGTGTCAGGGGAGATATTTGACAGGCTCAGGAGAACAAACTTCCCCAGTGCGTTAGCGGCCTCTGTTTGCTTTACCAACAAGTCCTGTTCCAATGACGGGTGAGTCATCTCTTTGTGAGTGCAGGTCTGAGCTGGAGCTCAGTTTGGCAACATTTCGTTAGCCAGGACTATAAGTTACCAGTGTCCTTGAAAGAATGAAAATCGTAATTTAGTTTGAATTGTGGCCAAAAGAAGACTTTTCACAACTCCTGATCTCCCTATGTGGCTGATAGACTAAGAGGATGCACAGCCGTCCCTGCTCCTGGTTGCAGGCCTCGGGACCCAGGATGACTCTGGGGGCCCACACCAATTTATAGTGAAAGAAACTTCCAGCTAAGGTTTGAAAGGTGGTGAAGTATACTCTCTCTGGAAGGGTTGGTTCTTACCGGCATCTCTGAGTGTTGGTGGAATGGGGCCAAAGAAAAGAAGAGTAGTAGCTTTGGGGCTGGACAGACCTTTGTTTGAATCCTGGCTCTGCTGCCCTCCAGCAGTGACTTTGTGCCTTCCCGAGCCTCAGTTTTCTCATCTGTAGAATAGATTCCATAACACCCATTTGAATCTGGTGAAATTGACATGAATATTTACATGACAGGTGCCCAATCCAAATCCTGGGCTGTCACATGCCTGGCCCCCTCCCTGTGTGAGAGGTAGCTCCTTTCAGGCCCCATCACCCTATGAAGGACATTGACCCTTGCAGCCCTATTTACCAGAAACAGAGTAAATTTATTGTCATCTTTGTGGCCCACTGCTTGGCATACAGTAGGCACTCGATGTGTGTTGGTTGGTTGAATCTCTGAGTGGCTGAGCCAAGCAAACCACTTAGGAGAATCAAAGCAATGGATGTATAAACCAAACAGTCTGGTTACTCCTCCAGCCCTTCTCAACTGGGCAGACATCTGATTGATGGGTTCACGACGGGCCACAGTAGCCCCCAAACAGCCACTATCAGAATCAGCCTGACGTTGGTCAATTTGGTTATCTGCAGACCTGAGCAGAGTTTACATTTGATTCCCTAAACTAATTTCCCCGAAGTAAAATCACTGGTAAGTTCTTTTCACGTTCCTTGTATAAATGTCTATTTAATCACCATCCTGTCTCCAGCACTTCAATAACTTGTACATTTCCCCCTTAATCACTGTTTCAGCTCTGCAAAGAAAAGAGATGGTTGGCTGAAAAGCCTGGGCCATCTGCAGTGGTTAAGCCATATTTTCCCCTGACTGCTCACTTGGACAGAGAACTTCTCAGCTAAGTCCCTTTGGTCATTTGGCACATGCCCTCATTTCACAGAGGAAGATCCTGAGGTCAAAGTCATGGCTGGTCAGGGCAGTGCTGAGGCTGGCTTGGTCTTCCCGGTGCACCCCCACCTCCCACCCACGCTGCTCCTTCTCCATCCAATGATGCAGCTGTGCATCCAGCTGCACGCACCTTTGCAGTTGTAAGGACTTAGGTTCAAATTCCATCTTTGTCACCTGCTGGTTCTGTGACTCCGGGCAGACTACAGTCTTGCCCTGAGTTACAGTTGCCCATCTGTAAAATGTGAATGATCACACAACCTTTCAGGGTTATTTCGAGAACAGAGATAGCATGCAGTGTGCCCAGCCCAGGCCTGGCGTATCACAGCTGCCCAACGCTATTTGCCTTTGTCCTTCACTCGGATTGCTCACTGCAAGTAATAATAAAGGAAATAGCTCACATTTATTGAGTCCTTTACTTGGTGCCAGAAACTGTTCTAAGCACTTTACATGTATTAGCTCGTTTACTCCTCTTTCTCTAAAGGCAGAAGTATCTTTCTTGCCTCCCTCAAGCCATCCATCCTCACAACTACTGGACTGCCTGGCCTAGCACCATCTCAACCGAATTTGCTGATTTTAAACAATATGTTGCTAAAATGATTTCTTGTTCTGTTGCTGGCTTGGAGCAGCCAGCCTGCTCGCTGTGACAAAGTGTGATGAAACCAAATGCTCTTTCCTTGGTTTTTGGTACCTATGACTAGTCCAAAATCTGGACTCAAGGTTGACCCCGGCAAAAGGGGTAAAAAAGGGGGAAGAGTGCAGGGAGGAGTGGCCCTGATGGAGTGAGGAGTGGGGGTGGGACATGGATGACACAGAGGGGACCCTCCATGGTCTAACAGCCCAAAGTGAAAGAAGTCAGAGATTTGCTACAAAGTTTAAAAATGTAGTTTGGCTACCAGTCATCCATCACAGCATTGCATTATCAAACCTCTGCTCTCTTCTTCCACAGCGTCTCCAGCCCCTCCCTCCAGATACCCCGAACCACTCTCAGGGCCTAGAAGCCTGTGTTCAATCTCATCGTTTCACATCTCTATACTCACGTTTGTATATGCTGTCCCCCTCTCCCTCCTTCTCTACCTTGGAACTCCTACTTATCCTTCAAGACTCAGTTTACATGTCACCTCCTCCAGGAAGCCATCGGAGGTCCCCAGTCTCACCTGGGTAGTCCTCTAAGCCCACATCTCACCTCTGCACTCTGTACTGGCATCTGTTCACATGTCTCATTCCTCAACGATAATTAATATTAATATTAATAATTAATTATTTAGTTTTATCCCCAGCAGCTAGTACAGAGGTTGACATAGAGTTGACACTCAATAAACACTGGTTGATTGAATGAATGAACCAGGAAACGAGCCTATCCCCACTCAGGTAAATGGTCATGATAAGATAGGATAGTTATATTGAGAATAATTAATATTTGCTACCCACCCCCAGATACGAGGACTGTGCCAATCTCTTTATCCAAATTATACAATCGCTCTCCTATATTGAGCATCTGCTGATGTGCAGGCATGGTCAAGCCTCTGCACACTTCTTCGTCCCAGCAGTGTGAGGCAGGCATTATTCCCAGAGGCGCGAGAGTGGGGCGCCTGTCCGAGGTGCACAGCTAGAAAGGGGCAGAGCCAAAGGCCTATGGTAGGTCTGCCTGACACCTTCCCCTGAACCGTGCCTCCCCCCAGAGGGGGTCACTGCTCCTTGTTCTTGCCGCAGACCCTGATCGGCCTCTGTCAGCCCCTGTTCCCAACCCCTTGGTCCCTCTCTGGAGGCCCCAGTCCCAGATAGCTTGGCCTCACGGTTCTGTGTCCTGCCCCTTACTGGGAATTCTGCTTCCCTCTGCCCCCAGGACAACCCCGGAGGGCCAGAGTGTGCGGAGCCCCGAGGTCCACGGCTGGGGCCAGGGAAACAACATGGGCATTCGGAAGCCCATGTTCGGAGCTGCTTTGTCTGGCAGCTAAGTGATTAACCCTTGCACAGCTGTAATAAACAGAGGAGCTGCAAATAAATACACCCTGAATGGATCTGGAGAATAAAACCCAACAGACACACACACACACCTCTTCACAATACTCCTCTCTCCCCTGCCATGTTTATTTCCAGACGTGAGACTAGCTGGGTGGAAGGAGACTTTGGGGGACAGCTGGCCCATCCCCCCAAAGGCTTCCCCTGAGACCCCATTCTTCACCTGTTGCACTGGTCTCTTAGGGCTTGAGAAGCATAGGTATCTGGGAAGGCACCCTGCTCCCCACTCCCCACCTCTAATCCAAAAAGGAATAAATGCCCAGAAACTGCCTGGGCATTTCCTTATTAGAAATGCATTCCACTGGTGTTCCCTGGGGAAATTAAGCCAAGCATCTCAGTGAGGGTTTTCCAGGACAACAAGAAGTCTTGGGGGTACCTGGTGAAAGGATTCATTCCCCAGGTCCTTCCTCAACACTTATGTGTCAGCCTCTGTGCCGGGTGCTGGAGAGGTCGGGGAAATCAGACGTGACTCTGGAGGGAGGGACAGACACAGACCAGTAGGTGTGAGGACTGACACCTAAATGGGGTGGTAGAGGGGTAGAAAGGAGGAAGGCATCAGTTGCTTGGTGATGAGAGGAGGAGAGTGGGGCAGTCAGGACAGGCTCCAAAGCAGAAGAACCCCCAGGGCTGGATGCTGAAAGATGAGTAGTATCTTGAGGCAGACAGAGCAGTGTGTGTGTGTGGGGGGGGGTGGCCTGGGGTGGGAGGGCACTGGGAGCACTGACAGCCTCAGAGGAAGCAGACAGCAAGGCAGAGAGCCTTGGGGAGCAGTCGTCCAGCTGTTGCAAGCTGTTTGCAGAGCTTAAGTATGTGGTACCAGAGAGGGTGGGGCAAAAGGCAAGGCAGGGTGCAGGTGCAGAGCCTGAGGACAGCCTGGGATTTTAAGGGGTTTTAAGAGGTGGGATGATACGCTTTGAGTGGAACTTTGGAAAGACTACTCTGGCTCTAGTGCAGGGGATGATGTCGAGGGGAAGGAGCGCTGAGCTGGAGGCCAACGGACCAGTTAGGAGGCGAATGTCATTTAAAGGCCTACACAGTTTTAAGAGTTCCACCCTCTTTATATATATGCATATGCACATCTGTCTGTCTATCTGTCTATCTATCTATCTATCTATCTATCTATCTATCTATCTATCATCTATCTATCTATCCATCCATCCATCTACACACAACAAATATGGTGTATTTGTTACCTCCACTAGATGGAGTAGGAAACTAAAGAACAGAGAGGCTAAGCCACTTGTGCGGAGGGCACACAGTAAGTGGTAGTCTCAGGATTTGAACCATTCGTGCAGCGTGAGCCTTCCTGCTCTTACCTGATACCCTAGAGTGCCACTCCACCAAAGACAACAAAGGTCTGAGTCAGGGTGGCGTAGTTAGAGGAAAATACTCCTGATGGGCCTGCTCTGTATTTGATGCTCTCCTGAAAGAGCTTCTGGCTTCCACAGAGAAAGGGGTGCAGCCTTTAATTCTGAGATCCTTGGAAAAAACTACAGCAAAAATGTTAAAGGGTTGGAAAGTCCCCGGGCAGGGTCATGATAGAAAGCCACCAGGGGTCACTAGAGTCTCCAGGGACACATACTTGGGGAATGGAGGTATTTGGTTTGCTTGGGGCAGGGGGTGTGCCTGCAAGCTCTTCAGATGAAGGAAGGCAGGGTACAGGCAAGCAAAAGAAGGGTGTGCCCCAGTGGGAAGGGTCCTGGTTGCTTCAACTCATGGCCACCTCTGTTGGGGAGACTGAGGTCAGGTGGCTCCTGGAGGTGCCGTATGCTTGCAGGCAGAGGTGGGTCAGGTCCCCGTATCATGTGGCCAAGGTTATGACTAACTGCACCCCCTGGGGCGGCTCCGCTTGCCACTCTCCCAGCCATGCTCCAAGGAGGGAGGGCAGCTGGTAGGGGTGGTGGAGGGCAATGGTCCTACGCAGGGATCTTCTAATAGAAGAGAGGCCCCGGCTCAGAGACGGAGGCTACATGTGGCTTCTGTGTAACACATCCGATGGTTTGCAAAGCTGGACTTTCAACTTACTGGTGCTGAGCTTTGGACAGCATTGTGGAGCCTCATTTTCCTCATCTGTAAAATGGGAATAAAACTCCTCCCTAACGCAGGGTTGTGGGAACGTCCAAAGTGAATACTGGCTGCTAGCATGCAATTCTGCACACTTGTAGAGCCATCGTTGGATGTGCATGATTCTTATTTGGTGGGCCATGTTGCACAACTTGAAGCTGAAGCCAGGAGTTCAGCTAGTTGAATATAATATTGAACTTCAGCCCAACTTTAGGGGCTGCTAGGTAGTGGTCAGCTAAATAATAAACAAGGCATTGCTAGGCTCATTCCTTCATCTTTGTAGAACTCAGCATTGTGTTTGACATCTGAGAGGGGTCATTTAGAAGCACACATTAGCAGCATCGGCTTGCTGAAGCAGACAGGGGTGCCACTAGGTAGGGAGTCCTCTGAGGCAGGCTGAAAAGCCCAGAAAACAAGGGATGTTTGGGGAATGGATAAGTCAGGGCTTTTCTACATAAAGCAACGCAAAGAGAGCAAGACTGAAGCCAGGGTCACCATCCTAGACAAGGATGAGCCCAATTAGCCAATCAGAGGCCTGGCCTGACAGGCATCTGGGCAAACACCTGTTGGAAAGGTAGCATCTCTTTACCACCACAGGAAAAGCTTTGTCAGATATAAGACTGTCAGGAGCGAGGCAAAAGAGTTGCTAAAATCTTCATCAGAGCATGACAAATAAACACACAGCCCACCTTCCCCGCACTAGTGGAAAACCCAAACCCACCTCAGGGGCGTTTACACACGAATGACTGGACAGGCTGGTGCAACGCTGGGGCTTGGCACCAGAACTCCTCCAAGGCAGACTGCACGAAGCAGATACCTTCTGTCTGACAGCTGCATTATCCAGACCCACGGCGTGGGGGAACCAGCACAGCAAATGGTTTACAAACACCCCCATCCCCCCACCAGGGCACAGCTTCTCCTGGCCCCTGCTGTTCGCATCAGTATCTCTCGGAGGCTGCTTTCCCCACTGCAGGGGGCTGGCTCCTCTAGCCCAGGACCCACACTCACCTCGTGTGGTCAAGGACCCCACAGATGCCCACCACTGCTTAATTCCCCTGGATGCTTAAGACAGAGCTTTTAAAAGGCAGCAGAAGGGGCTGCCGAGTTCCCCACCTAACCAGCTACAGTTTCAGTGTTGGTTCATATTCTGGGCGTTTCCTCCAAAGTCCCCCTAGATTCCAAGTGTTTTGGAACTCAGGTATAAGCTGCTTAGAGCAGTGCGATTCTGCTGATGGTCCCTTTTTGAAGAACTTCCTGTGGGTTTTCCCAAAGACAACAAACCCCCAAGTAAGAAGTGCTTCTCTCTTGTCCCATCCCTTCACCACAGACACAGGGCAGTCCTGTGGACCAGGGGGTGAGGTCCGGGACAAAGAGGGCTAGCATTCACAGAGGGGACCATGAAGAGCAGAGCCGAGGGTCTGGGGGCTGACACTGGAAGGGGAGAGGCCGGGATAGGTGAGCAAGGTCACTCCTCCCACAGTTGTGGCCAACTTCCCACGACCTGGAGGACAAGGCTTAGGGGACCTAAGAGTGGGGTCCGCCTTGGCATCCTGGAATGATGTCACCTCACCAGCCAGTGGCCTGGTGTCCTACCCTGGGGGGCAGGGAGGGCCTACTGACTCCGGAGCGTGGGGGGGGAGCGCAGGGAACGGGTTCGCGCAGAGGGCAACTCACGGAGGAGAAGTTGTGCGGGCCGCAGAGCTCGCCGCGGTACTTGCAGGAGAGCAGCATGTCCTCGAGCTGGTGGCCCAGGCGGTCCATGAAGGCGGCGCTGATGCCCTCGAAGTGGCGCGGCGGCAGGAAGAGGCGGAAGTCGGCCAGCTTGCGGAACCACTGGCGGCGCGGCTCGTCGCCCCGCAGCAGCTCGCTGACCAGCGGGCGTGCGGTGCGGTTGGGTAGCAGTAGCCCGAGCCAGTGGCCGGCGTAGTAGAGGTCCCCCTTGGAGAGGCGCGGGAAGCGCAGAGGGTTGTTGTTGCACACGGTGACAGCGGGGAAGGGCAGCTGGCGACTCCACTCGCGGTGCACGCGCGTGTGCGACGGGAAGCTGAGCCAGTAGAGCAGGCGGTTCGAGGACCAGGACAGCAGCAAGCCGAGGGACGTGCAGAAGGCCAGCGCCCACAGCGCCCGCCGCTGGAAGGAGCCCCCAGCCGCCGTGCGCCCGGCGCACATGTGCCGCAGCCCGTGCAGTTTAGCGCGGCTCAGCGACGGCCGCCCCCTGCGGGTGCCCCCTAGCCCCGGCAGCGCCCGCTCGCGCTCGCCGCCCCTGTCGGCCCGGGGCTGCCCGGCCGCCGCTACCGCCGCGGGCGCCGGCTCCTCGCGGGCCATGCGGAAGCGTCCCGGGCCGGTGAGCGCGGCCGCGGGCAGCCGGGCTCCGCCGCTCCGGCTCATTCATTCAGCCCGCGGCTGGCGGCAGCGGCGGCGGCCCCGGCCGGGCGGAGCCGCCATGGGAGTCCGCAGCAGCAGTGGAAGCAGCAGCAGCGGCCGCCGCGCGCCCGCGCCAGGGAAGCGTGCGCGGGAAAGGAGCTCCGGTGGCGCTGCATGCCCGCCCGGCGCCGCCGCCGCCGCCTCCGCGGGCACTCGCCCGGGACTGAGCGCTGCTTCGGCCCCGCCGCCCCTGGCCCTGGCCTCTCCCGAGCGCCTCCCGGGCTCTCCGGGCCCCTAGTCTTCCTGCAGAGTGCCTGGCCCGGCCGCTACCTCTAGAGGGGCCCCACCGGGCGCCGCCTCTCCCGTTCCCGGGCGCTGCGCCCGCCTCCCTTCGTCTTGGACCTCGGGGGACCCTGCGCCGAGTCCCCCTGCTCCGCCTAACCCCAGCTTTTACGCTGGTCCGAGGAGAGCAGCCACTCGGCCACCATGCCTGATGTGGACATCCCCAAGGGCCCCGCCAGACCAGCCCGTAGCCCAGCGATGCTGGGACCCGGGAGGGAAGGCGCCAGGGAACGAGCGCCCCCAGAGGCGCACCGCAGCTCGGGCGCCGCGGGTGGGGTGGGTGTGTACCGGGGCGAGGGGTCGCTCAGCCAGCTGCTGCGCTCTTCCCCTTCCCTGCGAGATCCGTTCACTGCTCCTCGGGCTGCGCTCGGCCGAGACCCTCCAAGGCTCCCCTAAGTCCCGCGCCCGAGCCCTGCGTGCGACGCGCCCGCTCTCGCCCGGGGCTGGGGGCTTCTCGGGGCGTCCTGCGGGAGGCTGCTTGCTGCTGGGCCCCTTCCGGGCTGCTGGCCAGAGCAAAGTGTCGCTTCTCCCCTCGACTCTCCGAGGTGTCTCGAGTCTCCAGAAAAGCCCGGCCTCGCTGTCCCCCTGACTGTTCTTCTCCCTGCCCCGGCGGCGCCAGGAGCTGGGGTCTGCGGAGCCCCGGCTGCACCTCTCGGCGGGGTGATCCGGACTCGCTGCTCCGTGCGTCCTTCTCTCAAGACTCCAAGCCCGCGGCGGCGGCGGCGGCGCCGCTCCTCTCCCGGTTGCTCGGCCCTCCTCGGGCCCCGGGCGAACTCGGGCAGCGGCCGCGCGACGCTGGCGCGGCTGGGCTTCGAGCACCTGCTCCTCAGCTCGCTGGCCCCAGGGCCCCAGGGCGAGCGGGGCGGCGGCGGCGAGAGCGCTGTGCGCTCCTGAAGACGCGGTGCTGACGCGCCCGGCTCCTCCTCGCTGCATTTTAATTCCTGGCCACTGTGGCCGCTGCACACCGAGCGGGAAGCGTCTTGCTGGAGTCCGCCGCCGGGTGGGGGAGGCACTACACAGATGTGCCCGGGTGTGCGGGCTTGTGCGAGAGATGTGGGGTAGAACCGTTGCGGGGCCATGTGTAGTAAGTGTGAGAACACTTCAGACTGGGAGACGGGCTGTACAGAGAGTGAGCCGCTGTGTAGTGTGGGCATGTGAACAAGTGTGTGTGGGGGGGGTGTCACGCGCTGAGTGTGGGTAGGTTGTGCGTGTGTATGTGTGAACGGGTATTTCTGTGTATCTCGTGCATGTGAGCTTATTTGCAGATGCTGTACTGTGGCTACCTGAGTGGGTGTGATGTGTGTGGGAAAGGGTGCCTGAGATGGTGTGTGTGTTCTGTGTGCGTGCGTATGTGTGCACTTGGTGGTGGGTCTGAATGGGCGTGTTGGTGTGCAGTTGCATAGCAGGGTTCCTGGATGTGGTGTGTGGTTGGTGTGTTTTGTGTGTGTGTCTGGGTGTGTGGTGTGTAGTATGTGTTGAGGTGCTGGGTGGGGTGACTGGGCCTCCGGCCAGGTGGGCTCTGCCTCTTTTTTTTTTTTTTTTTAAAG
>NC_058417.1:20809806-20815783 GCF_002201575.2 Neomonachus schauinslandi
AGACTCCCTGCTGAGCAGGGAGCCCGACATGGGACTCGATCCCAGGACTCCGGGATCATGACCTGAGCCGAAGGCAGTCGCTTAACCAACTGAGCCGCCCAGGCACCCTGGGCTCTGCCTCTGAGGAGCTTCCCAGGTGTGCCCCCAGCACTGGGCTGGAAGGGTCTGCTGCTGAGCCCTGGAGCGGTCAGCCAGCACAGCTCTCCCAGGAAGGCAGGAGAGGGGGGTGTGACTTCCTAGGACAGGAGGCTCCATCTCTGCCATTCTCACACCTGGGATCCTACAGTGTGAGGGCTGAGGATGTCGCCATTCCCTCCTGGGCAGGTTCAGGGGCTCCCACTAACCTGCGGGCACTTTGGGGTGTTTTTCTTTAGCCTTTGTAATATTCCACTTCGGTGCGTTTGGGAGGATGGATGAAGCACATAGTATTCTGCTAGCTCCATTTCACAGGTGAGACGAGGGAGGCCAAGTACAGGGCCAAGGTCATACAGCCTGCAAGTGGCAGATTGCGATCCTGCACCCAGGTCCTCAAAGCCCTGGCTCTTTCTACTGCACCCCATGGCCTTACAGTTTGCACTCTCTGGGCCAGGCGCCTTGAGGGCAGGGCTGGAATCCTGCTCTCGCAGCTGCCTGGCTACGTGTGGTGCACAGCGGGTCTCCACCCAGGCCTCTGATTGACCCCCTGAGGCCTCAATGGGAGAGGTGACACTTCATTCAGCCCCATCACTCCATGGGATAAAGGAGTTTTCCAGACATTTTCCAGAGAGTGAATTTTGATGGGGGTTGTGGGGCGGGTAGAGATGGTGTGAAAGGATCCCAAGGGGGGGGCACTCAGTGAAGTAGGGGGGATTTGGGGGGCTAGGCCTGGAGAGGAATTTCACCTACTTTGTGATGACTATTAGCGGTGCTGCACAGATCTGTTTGAGTGAGCCTCGAGTATCTGAGTGGTGCTGTCTGGGCTTTCCCTCCTCTCTGACCTGGAGGGCATCCTGTCAGCAGGCAGCTCCCTGCATCTGGTCTCTGGAGAAGAGGACGTCTGAGCCCCACTCCTCTTCACTCACCCCTGCACACACACACTACACACACACACACACACACACCTGGACACCTTTCTCATTCACCAGCAGAAAAAGCTAGTGAAGTGGGTTTTTCTATTTTGGATTCGGTTCCTTGGAGCTGTCTGTTGCTGGCTTTGCGGGGAAGGCTCTGAATCTGCCAGTTTTGTGAGGCTTCTACCAGAGGCTCACACACTGGTGCTTCCAGCCTGGTCCTAGTGGTCCTGTGGGTTGCCACAGTGATGCACATCCCCAGCTAACGTGGGGAGACCTTGTGAGCTCAGTGCAATTGTTAAAGAAGCGGCCAGGACAAGCACATAACATCTTCCAGAGTCCTAACTCTGGGCTGGCACGGAACTCTGTCTAAACCTTTAGGATGTTCTGTTTCTGCTGTGTTCAGCTGCTGGGGGCCGTTTCTTTCCTGGCAGTTTCCCTCTTTAAATGTACACCTGCTGCTGTTGGTTGCCTGTCTTCTGTGCCTTGGGTTTTCCTGTTAATTCTCCAGATGGGTTGTTTTTCCAGAGAGAGGAGGGGTATCCTGCAGAGGCTCCCGGGGTCTTGGCACAGAAATCCCGAGGTAGACACAGGGGGATGGCTAGTGACCCTATGCAAGGATCGATGGTTCTCTCTGTGGCGCACATATGTAGTGAGTTCCCCACGGACCAATACTTTCTCTACCCTCCTGGACCAATACTTTCACCACCTCAGCAAAGTCTACTCTTTCTTCAAGCCCTAGCTTAAGCATCACCTCTCAGGAAACTGGACCCTTCATGGCCCTTGCAGTAGTACCTTGTTACTGTGTGTGTCCAGGCTTTCTTTCTGGACATGAACCCTTTGAGGACAGGGACTACACCTCATTCATGTTTGTGTCCCTACCTCTTAGCACAGTGTCTGGCACATTGACGAAACACACTGAGACAGGGGGAAGGGAAAGGAACTAGGATTTCTTGAAAATTTCTGTATGCCAGGCATTGAACTGGGCATGCGAACATGTTTAGTCCCTCACTCCAACCCTGCAAGGGAGGAATTTTTGGTCCTTTTTTTACATTTGTGAACCAAGGGCTCAGAGAGCAGGAATTGAACTCAGCTCTAACTCATTCCAAAGTCCAAGATTTTCCCTTTCCACCATGATTCTCGCAAAAGTATAATGATAAATAATAATAAACATACGATAAAATAAATACAGAACTTCCTAAGCGCTAGGGCCTGTTTGAAGTTACTTACACTAAAAACAAGTGTTCTAAGTGTTCACTGCTCAAAATAATTACATGAGGTAAATACTATTATTTTTGGTACTTCACAGAAGAGGAATCCTAACCACAGAGAGGTTGAGCTACTTACCCTAAGCCACACAGCCCCTGAATCCAGGCAGTCTGACTCCAGCCCCCATGCTCTCAAACACTACCCCTTACCATGTGAATTTGCTTTCCTGTCCTGGAAGCCTCACTTGGCCAGAAAAACAGATTTGCGAGGCAATGCATGAGCTGACCCACATAACCTCCCCACCAAGAAATTAGAATTTAGCATTGTGATTTCCCAATTTCAAGAAAATCGCTCTTTTCTTGTTCATCTCTAAAACATCTGTTGCTCCACATCTGGCATCTTGGCCTTTCCTTCTGTGTGATGTTTGCATGTGGTGACAGCAAGGCCCACTTCCCGGCCGGCCAGCCCACCTTCTGGTATGTGACTACCCCCACTAATTATAAACTCTTTCTCACATCAAACAAGTTTATTGCGAGGGGGAGGTCAATTTAAGCAGATGTGATTTTTCTGTTTTTATAATCCAATTTTTGGAGCTGACACTTGCTGGCTTGATCAGGCTTCTTGGGGGCCCCCAAATGTTCCTTTTTACCCTTAATCCCTGCTACTCAGGGGCCCGGCATTGGAAAGTGTTTGAGAGGCCACCCAGCCCTGCTCCCTACCTGCTACAGGAATCCCTCCTACACACGCCTTCAGGAACAGTCCACCGGTAACCAGTTCTATTCTGGAACATCTGGCAGTGTTTGAAGCTTCTTCCTTTCATCGGCTTGGAATCTGTCGTTTTGTTCATTTCTCCCATTTCCCCTATTTATCTCTGGAGACCCACACAACTAAGTTTGATCTTTCTTGCACATGTGAACCCTTCAAAATACTTTACAGAAGCAGAGTACATCAATGCTGAAAGGGGTTCCAGCAGTCGGCCTTCCTAGCAAATTCTTCAAGGTAAGTCTTTTCTTCTCAGGCGAAATGTCACCAGTTCCTACAATGGTTTCTTCCATACTTGCTGCCCTTGAAGTGGGATCTTGGAGGTCAACATCCTTAAAATGTGTCCACTGAGCCCTGCAGAGCCCTTTACTCTGGACTTGGTCCTTCCAGGCCCTAGTCTTCCTTCTGATGGCTGTGGGTTCTTATTTGCCCTCTTACCACTGAGAGGTACTGGACATGGTGGGTGGGGAGAGGGGACTGTAACAATAGGTTCTTGGTGGCCCTGCTTAGAATGCCAAGTGTGCTTTCTTTTAGGACTCCGCTGCTCATGGTAATGAGTCAATATGACCTTTAGCACTAGAGTTCACAGATCTTATGGGGCAGGTGGGCTTTTGTAGGTCTGCCTGTGCACCCAAATCTGTTTTTCTCTTTCTTTTTCCATCTCTGTACTGACCTTGGCTCTCTGTCACTCTGCCTCCCTCTCCTTACCCCTTCTTTTTTTCTCCTTTTTTTTTTCTTTCCCCTTTCTATTCTCTGGACCTCTGCCTGAAACCTACTGGTCCTATCTGATACCTCCTTAGTTTGTGCTACTGGTGGCCTCTATGGTGGCCATCATAGACGTGGCTGCAGTGTCACAGGACCTGAGCAAATGTCCAGTGGTCATGATAGGGATTCCTGCACTGGTGAAAAGAGCAAGGAGGACTTCTTCACCAGGGTCTTAGCCCATTGCCCAATCACTTTTCCCTCCCACCCCTCCCACCCTCCACCATGGGGCTGTTATTGGAGTGGCTGGTCCATATTACCTTTCCCATGCTTCAGCATGTCCACTGCTTTTCCCACTCAGTGCACAGCCTTCTTGTATTACACTTGACTTCTAGTTCTCTCTTTTTCTGGGCTTTTTCTTAGACTCACCAGATTATTTATCTATCTATCTATCTATCTATCTATCTATCTATCTATCTATCTATCTATCTATCATCTATCTATCATTTCTATCTATCTGTCTTGCCCTTTTGGCCATCTAGAATTCAAACTCTCAGCTGCCCATCCTTCACCAGCACTAAATTTCAGGGGGCAAGAGGGCCCACAACCACCAGAGAAAGATCAGGGGCTGGAAGTACAGGTCCAGAGTAGAGGGCCGATAGGCTCATGCTCTGCAGGGCTGGAGGGAGCTCTGCTGAAGCTCAGTGCTCCACACTGAATCGCAAATCCTGAGAGCTGGAAGCTGGATATTGAATCTAATTTAACCCCTTCGCTCTCAGGGGAGGAAGCTGAGGTCCAGAGAGGGGAGAGGCTTGCTATAAATCATACAGATTGGTACTGAAAAATGCAGAACCAGAATCCAAATTCCAACTTCCAGTTCACTCTTTGCTCACCCTAGGAAATAACTTTTTAAAAATCCATTTTGAAATCAGTAATGTACTCACATGGTTCTAAAAGGACAAAAGAATAGAGTCTAGATGGACTCTGAAAAATAAACTGAGGGTTCTAGAGGGGAGGGGGGTGGGAGGATGGGTTGGCCTGGTGATGGGTATTAAAGAGGGCACATTCTGCATGGAGCACTGGGTGTTATGCACAAACAATGAATCATGGAACACTACGTCTAAAACTAATGATGTAATGTATGGTGATTAACATAACAATAAAAAAATCTAAAAAAAAGAATAGAGTCTAGTATAAAGTCCCTCTACCACTTCCCCTCCCTCAGCCACTTATTTTTCCTCCCTGGAGGCAACTAAGGCCATCCATTTGTTGTATAATCTATTAGAGGTACTTTGTGAATATACATATGTGCGTTTAGCCTCCATATGTCCCCTTTTCTTACACAAATGGTTGCATTCTGTGAATACCATTTACTAGAGTAATTGTAGTCCATGTTCTTCATACCTTCCCCCCTGTATTTTCAGTTATTTTATGGTTGCCTTCCTCTGACACCTCATTCCAACTTCTGTTATTTTCTTCAACTTCTCATTTCACATCGTCCTGCTCTCCCATCCAACAAGGACAGAGGGTCCTATTGACAGGATGGTACACAGAGCTTGCCATTTTATTATCAGATTTTTCATTAACTCTTTGCTAGCTACACTGGTGGATGGAAGCTCTTGTGGAGATCATCTCAAATAGCAGGTAATGCAAAGATATTTGCATTTGCCTCTGAAGAGTATTATGAGGTGTATATATATATTTTTAAAGATTTTATTTATTTTTTGACAGAGAGAGAGACAGCGAGAGAGGGAACACAAGCAGGGGGAGTGGGAGGGGGAGAAGCAGGCTCCCCGCTGAGCAGGGAGCCCGATGCGGGGCTTGATCCCAGGACCCTGGGATCATGACCTGAGCCGAAGGCAGACGCTTAATGACTGAGCCACCCAGGTGCCCCATGAGGTGTATATTTTACTTAGACTAATTATAACACACACACACACATTGAGTGCCCTGAGCATATAGCTCTGGTTGGTTTTGGGAGGTGACCCAAACATGCACTGGGTGGCAGAGAAAACCAGTTTGGGATTCAGAATTTTCTGTGACGAATATATACAGTGGGTAAAACAAACCCACAGAGAGAACCACAGGGTGTCAGTGCCTCATGATCTTAATGACCATGTAGCTAAACTTAGGAGAAGAAATTGATGTACAGAGTTCAACAGCTTGCCCCTGTTCACTGGGAAGTTGATCCGATGATGGAGATGATGATGGTGATGATGATGATGGTGGTGATGATGATGATGGCGGTGATGATG
>NC_058417.1:20815793-20817440 GCF_002201575.2 Neomonachus schauinslandi
GATGATGATGGTGGTGATGATGATGGTGGTGATGGTGATGATGCTGGTGATAATGATGATGGTGATGATGTGGTGGTGTTGGTGATGATGACAGTAGTGATGATGCTGGTGATGATGATGATGGTGATGATGTGGTGGTGGTGTTGGTGATGATGACAGTAATGATGATGATGGTGGTGATAATGATGGTGATGTCAACGGCGATGATGGTGGTGATGGTGATATTTGATAGCTGACATTGGTTGAGCACTGTGTGTGAGGCACAGTGCTCAATGAACATGTGCTAACTCACATAATTGTCACAGCAACCCTATGAGATATGTGCCACCAGTACAGCTCTTCTACATAGAGGGAACGAAGGCAAAGATTGAATAAGTAACTTGTCCAGACAGTGGCTAGACTGAAACCTAGGAATTTGGGCTCTAGAGTACAAGGTCTTAATTAAGTTGGTTGTAATTAGCTGAAAGTGATAACTGTATAGCTATTTATTAGGCACCCAGAGCATGTCAGGCACTGTCTTTGGCACTGGGAACATGATTTCTATTCACATTGGTCTCTACCTCGGCTTACAGTCTAGTGAATGACATGGGTAAAAAACAGATAATTTTAAAGGCGTGATAAATGTTATGCCAGAGATGAGCACAGTGTACTGAGAGGGTCCAGAGGAGGATTTCCCCTAAATTAGTCTGGGGTTCTCACCATACACCTTCCCAGTTTTCCACTTTATTTCTCCATTTTTTTTCACATTCTCACCCCACCTCACGGAGAACATTGTGACTCTACCTCCAGGGATGAATCTTGGTGACAGGATCTGAGACCAGAGGCCATGCTAGGACAGCCCCATGTTGAGGATGCTCTGATCCATGACACTCACGATGTCCACATCCACATCCTCCTCCTGACATGGGTTTTTGTGTTCCCAGTGGCGTCTTGTTGACTTGTGACATTTACTTTCTAAGCTTAGGCCACCAAAATAATCAGTCTCCTTCCCATAGCTTCATTTACCTATCATTGGCTTATTCTGGATTTAGGCTTGAATAACTGGGCCTTGGTTGTAACACTGGCCATAAAGTTAGCAGAGCAATGGAGCTTTGCACACTTTTCTACCCAATTTCCCCTCCCATACACATAACAAAACTCTCATTAAAATTGTTAAGCATAATAACCTTCTCCAGTAATTACCATCCACTCATATTTTGAAAGGCATGCAGTTAAAATAGGATTTAATGAAATATAAAACCCCAGGTACAATTAGGCATATTACTCACAATTCCTTGACTATCTCCTTAACTGTTTTTGGCCATGACTTAATCCTACCCTGGCTCTCACCTCTCCTTCAGGGAGCACTAAGTAACCAGCTCTGAATCTGTCTTGCAGGAAGACTCTCTGCAGTGACTCAGATTTAAGGCTAGGTTGATTTGTCAAAAGCCTCCGTCCAGGCTGCTTTTCCTCCTAGCCACAGCTTTCCCCCGTCTCAGCCACTAGCGGTGTGTTTACTCACTTTCCCTTATAAATGATCTGGCCAAACCACTACCTCGGGTTTCTCTACTCCTAGTTTATCTTGCCTGTCTACCCACCAGAGGAGCAGAAAGGACATTCTTTGGCAGCCATGTGGATCTATGTGATTATCTAAACAGAAGACAGGAA
>NC_058417.1:20817940-20836100 GCF_002201575.2 Neomonachus schauinslandi
GTCATTTTGTCCAGAGAAGAATAGATGAATGAGAGAACAAAATGCTAACAGGGTAACAACATCCCCAGAAAATATACTCTAAACAAATCAGAAAAGACCTGAAGCCAGGGGAAAAGAAAGGGAAAGAAAGAAAAAAGAAAAAGAAAAAGATAAAAACAAACAAAGACAGAACAACAAAAAAAAAAACAGAATATGATCAAATATGATCAGGCTGGTGCATAAATCAGTGCCACACACTAGATTTTGGGTGTATTTTGGTCTGTTAGAAGAAGGTGCCTCCCAAAATTTTAAAGAAAGAAAAACTTATATATGTACAAAAATAAGGGTTGATATGATGAAGGGATGGAATATGATTGTAAAGATAAAAATTATAAAAAATTTTATAAAAGGAATTGATAAGAAGTTGTTTGAAAAAAGAAAGAAGAGGATTTAAGAAAAAAAAAGGGGGAGAATGTGATCAGGCAGAAGAGAAGAACAAAGCCATACATTAGAGATTTAGGGTATATTTTGATCTGTTAGAAGAAACTGTATCTCAAAATTTTAAAGAGAGAACAACTTATATATATATGCCAAAAATAAGGGTAACTACTATGAAGGGATAGAATATGACTCTAAAAATGAAAAATAAAAATGTTTTTTTAAAAAAGGGATTGAAGATGTTGGTTGAAAAAGGGAAAAAGAAAAATTCAAAAAAATAAAAAAAGACAGTTAAAAAAAAGAAATTAACTTTGAAAGACTAAAGAATCATGGTAAAAAAGCCATGGATTCTATGCGCATTATTCCCCTAGCGCTGGAGTTCTGCCGTTCTCATTGATCGGTAAACTTGGTCTTGGCTGGCTGTTCTCGCTGACCTTCTGGGGGAGGGGCCTGTTGCCATGGTTCCCAAGTGTCTTTGCAGGAGGCGGAATTGCCCTGCCTTTGCTGGTCCTGGCTAAGTAATCTGCTCGGGTTTGCTCTTGGGAGCTTTTGTTCCCTGCAAGCTTTCCGTACAGCTTTGGAGAACGAGAGTGAAAATGGTGGCCTCCCAATCTCTGCCTTGGAGGAGCCGAGAACTCGCGCCCCGCTCCTCAGTGCGCCCCCAGAGAAAAGCCGTCAGTCACTCCCGTCTCCCTAGTCTCTGGCCACACTCTGTGCTCACCCAGCCTGTGACCAAGCGTTTCTATCTCTGGCACCCAACCCCCTGTGGAGTCTCCAAACCCAGCAGATCCCTGCGGTGCACTCCTGCGCCGCTCCTCCCGGGGGAGGAAGGGGAGTCTCCCCGGATCTGCCGCTTGTTGGGTCCCTGCTGGAGGAGCAGTGGCCCGACTGTGCCGTGGATCACGGTTTATGGCAACCCCGAGCTGAGAGCCCACGCCTGGGCTCCGCCTCTGCAGCCGGCTTCCCTGCTCCGTTACCTGGGAGCTCTGCCACACTCAGGCACCCCCGGTCTTTCTGTGACCCCGAGGGTCCTGAGACCACACTGTCCCGGAGGGTTCCACCCCCCGCTTAGCCACCAGAGTGACGTCCCTCGGCGGAGCAGACTTTTAAATGTTCCGATTTTGTGCTCCGGGGCTCTATCACTTGCCAGAAGCGGCCGACGGAGGCCCCTCCCCCGCCGTCTATCCTCCCGAATATCACCTCAGATTCACTTCTCGGCACGTCCTACCTTCCAGAAAGTGGTCGCTTTTCTGTTCAGAGAGTTGTTACTATTCTTTTCTCCAATCTCCTGTTGAGTTTGTAGGTGTTCAGAATGGTTTGATCCCTATCCAGCTGAATTCCTGAGAGGAGACGAAATCCAGGTCTCTTGCTCCTCCGCCATCTTGCCATTTGTATTTTGTTTTTTTTAACTAAAACAGTTGACAATTTTATTTTCACATTTCATAATGCAAATAAATTTTTTTTTCTTGTCCCACTGCTCCTCTGCCAAAACTATTCTCTCACTGATAAGGAGGGGGAGCAAGTCTTCCTTGTCCTGCTGTTAGAGAACACCCAGAGTCATAGCACCATGGTCTCCTGCGGAAGTAGAACAAATAATATAAAATGATTTAAAGAGGCTCCCCTCTCTCCTTATCTGTCTGGTCGAGGCATTCCTGGCCAACTGGGCACCATCATGGGACAGGTGGGAGGTCTCATCACTGGGGGCCCAGGTATCAATGGCACAGTGGCCTCCCACAGGCAGCCTCACTCCAGGAGCCGGTCCTGCTGGCATCATTTGAGGAGGAGGAGGGCCCCCATAGGGGGTGCTGGCATATACTAGGGTAGGGAGGACTGGGGGAGTCCTGGAGGGAGATGGGATCGTTGCCCCTGCAGGAGGAGGAGCAGAGAATGGAGTAGGAGCTCTCTTTCCTTGTGGAAATGTAGTGGTTGTTTTGTCAATCAGGCCCTGAGCCTGCTCTTCCATTCATTTCTGATAGTAGTCTTTCACCTTCTCTTTGTGTTTCCTATGGCTGCAGTGGGTCTTCCTCACAGATGGAGAGTTCAGGGTGAGGTATGGGTCGCAGTAGTCACAATAAAACTTAGCCATGTTGCTCTGCACACCATTGGCCTCCTCTTTGTCTTTTTGACTGTTAAAAGGACTTGAGATTCCCCCATTCAGCTCATGTTGGGGAAAGGAAAAGGAAAAAAAAGGAAGAATTCATCATCTTTGTTTTTAGAATAGAAATAATTTACAGATGCCAAATATCATTTTGAGATGCAACATTGAAAACGAAAATGCACAGATTTTTTTTTTTAAGATTTATATATTTATTTGAGAGAGAGAGTGGGAGAGGGGCAGAGGGAGAGAGAGAATCTCAAGTAGACTGCCTGCTGAGTGCAGAGCCAGATGAAGAGCTCTATCTCAAGACCCTGAGATCATGATCTGAGCCGAAATCAAGAGTCAGACACTCAACCAACTGAGCCACCCAGGTGCCCCCAAAATGGGACAGGTTTTTAATGGTAGTTCATTTCTGATTTTATAACTTTATTTTTATTTATTTATTTTAAAGATTTTATTTATTTATTTGACAGAGAGAGACAGCGAGAGAAGGAACACAAGAAGGGGGAGTGGGAGAGGGAGAAGCAGTCTCCCGGCCGAGCAGGGAGCCCGATTCGGGGCCCGATCCCAGGACCCTGGAATCATGACCCGAGCCGAAGGCAGATCCCCAACCGAATGAGCCACCCAGGTACCCCCCATTTCTGATTTTAAAAGAGGGTATTTCTGATATATTAAAATTGCCTCAAAAGCAAGAGAATGGCATCAGAGAGGCCTGGGCTCATAACTTGACCTGGGCACTTGTTGGCTGTGAGATCTTAGGCAAGGTACTGCACTTTTCTGAGCCTCAGCTTCCTCATCTGTAGAGTGGGGTAGGGCAGAGGACAGTAATCCTTTCTCCGTAGGGTTGTTAGAGAAATTAATGCATTACAGCACAAAAGGATCCCCACTCCGCCTTGTCCTCATTCTTTTCTCTTTGTTGCTCCTCCCATGATTCTTCCCCTCCCTGATCCACCTTTCTGGTCCACGTCTTAACTTGCCAGAGGGCACTCCAGGGCAGAGCTCACAGCTGCTTTCCTTCATTAGCACCAGACAAGCAGGGAACTCCTTCTGGAGGCAAACCCATTGGTCTCGCTTTCATCTTCCTTATCAAGCCAGGGTGATGAAATCGAATGATCCGAGACATGTACCTGCGCTGTCAACCACTGGAATTTAATCAGAACTCACAGACCAGGTTTTTGGGTTTGGCAATTGGGGAGCTCAAGACATTCTGGCTTTACCCACTTTGTGCTGCTTTCCCCGATATTGCAAATACTTTTGGATGCTTATTTTTTGTAGGAAAGCACGGAATGAATATCAGCCTTTTTAATAAAAGTTCCCGTGGAGAGGTGATTGCATCTCTGGAAGCTAGTTGCCACTTCAGAGATGAATGGTGCAGGTTTTCAGCAAAGAACCTAATTAAACAAGCTCAAGAAAGCCCCAAATGAATGTGCCTCCGTGGGGCCACAAGACCCTGGTTTCAGGGGCAAAGAGGGGGGCCCTGATGCCAATTGAATGAAATAAACATTTTCACCCCACTGCTCGCTCAAAAGGCCCCAAGGACTCCTCTGTTGGTGGGTTCCCATTGGGGACCATGCCTGGAATCAGGGAGTGGGACAGGGGCCAGGACTCCCTAAATCCTTTTCCTCTAATAGTACGGGGGAGTACTAATCAGAAGCCATTTGTTTAGCAAATTAATTTCCTAATTCATTTAATCAATGAATAATTGTCATGTAAATTTTTAAGTTATAGAATAGGTAAGATATTTGCGTAGTTCAAAATTCAAGAGGTACACTGTAAAAGTCCCCCTCCAACCCACTCCCCCACCGAAGGCCTGGAGGCAAGCAACAGTACCAGTTTCTTATACCTCCTTCCAGAGAAATACTGGACACAGAAAAGCTGTACCTATTTTTCCCCCCTGGGCCTGTTTTTTTTTTTTTTAATTCATATAAATGTTAGTCATTTATAAGCTCAGCCCTGAACCTTCATTTTTTTTAAACTTAATAATAAATCCTGGAATATTTTCAAAAATTGCATAAAAGCCCTCATTCTTCTTTTTTATGGTTGGTTGTAGTCCACTGTGTGGAAGCATCACGACTTTTTTGTGATCTCCTGTTGAGAGACACCTGGTTTGCTTCCATTCTTCTGCTATTACAGATAACACTGCAGTGAATAACCCTGAATAAATGCCATTTCATACATGGGCAAGTCGATCTGTAAGATATGTTCCTAGAGGGGAATTGCTGGGTGAAAAAGTAAATACCTTTGTAATTTTGAACCAATATGGCGAAATTGCCCTGTGTAAAGGTTGGATCAATTTACACTCCCATCAGCAAAGTGAAAGAGTGTTTTCAATACGCAAGCATATTTAATTGAGTGTGTATTCTGTTCATTGTACATCGGGTGGTTAAAAAGGTGGAACCAACCTCTAATGGCTTTCCTTTGCTCTTAGGTAAAGAGCAACCTCCTTCCAGGCACCTTGCATGACCCCGAGCCTCATTGCTTTCCTCTTTCCTTGCCTGACTCACTACCCTCAGGCACATCCAACTTTCTTTAGTTTCTCAAACATACCAAGCTCCTTCCCTTCACATGATCTTTGTACATGGTTGCCAGATGCTTAGAAGGCCCATTCTCCCTTCTCCTCACCTAGTTAACCACTTTTAATCCTCAGCACTCAGCTCAGTCACACTCCCTCTTGGACACCCTTCCCTGACCTCCATGACTAATTCTCTACAACTAGGTATAAGCTCCCCAGCACCGTGTATTTCTCCTTCAAGGCCCAGAAGCTATTTATTAAAAAGGCTGATATTCAGCCATTTCATTTCTGAGATTATTCAGTTAATGTCAGTATTTTGTGCTGATCTGTGAGCTCCAGGAAGGCAGGGACCATGTCTGTTTTGTTCCTCCTTGTATCTCCAGAGCTTAGCACTGTGCCTGGTACCTAACAGACACTCAGTAAATATTTCTTATTCGGATTTATTCAATAAGATCAATGACTATTAAGTATCAACTATGTGCAGGAACTGTTCTAGGTCCTGGGAATCTATTAGTGAATAAAACACAAAATTCCTACTTTTGCAATGCTAAATATTCTGATGGTGGTTGGGGGAAGGAGTATACAGTAAATAAATACATAAACTATAAATATATAATATGTTAGATTGTGATACATGCTATGAAAAGAAATAAAGCAGGGTAAAGAAGTAGTAGGATTGGGAGTCTTCAGGAAGTTCTTTTAAATAAGGTAATATTTGAGCAGAGACCTGAATGAAATGAGGAAGTGAGCTATGTGGCTATTTGGGAGAAGAGCATTCCAGGCTAAGGGAATGGCAAAGACCTTGAGGCAGGTCCATAATAGGTGTGTTAGAGGAACAGTAAGAGGACCAGCATAGTTGGAATCGAATAAGCAAGAGGAAGTGAATGATAATGGACAGATGAGTGAAGGACCCACTGGCATGTGGTGGAAAAGGTGAAATTTACAAGGGGAAAAACTGTTAAATCAAAATTGACAAGAGTCTTCAACATATGGTATGGGGGCAAATGGACATCTACATACAAAAAGTTGGACGTTGACCTACACCTCCCATCATCTACAAAAATTAAAATGGATCAGGAACCAAAATGCAAAACTTAGAACTATAAAGCTTCTAGAAAAAATCGTAGGAGAACCATCTTTGTGATTTTGAGTTAGGCAAAGACTTCTTAGATACAACACCAAAAGTATGATCTGTAAAAGGAAAAAAATTGTAAATTGGACGTCTTCAAAAGACACTGTTAGCAAAATGGGAAGACAAGTCATAAACTTGGGAAAAATCATTGCAGACTGCACAACTGATAAATGACTTGTATATAAAGATCTCTTAAAAACTCAACAGTAACAAAGCTAACAACACAATTTTATTTTATTTTTTTCAAGATTTTATTTATTTATTTGACAGAGACACAGTGAGAGAGGGAACACAAGCAGGGGGAGTGGGAGAGGGAGAAGCAGACTTCCTGCTGAGCAGGGAGCCCGATGTGGACTCGATCCCAGGACCCTGAGATCATGACCCGAGCCGAAGGCAGACGCTTAACGACTGAGCCACCCAGGTGCCCCAAACAACACAATTTTAAAAGGGCAAAGACTTGAACAGCTACTTCACCAAAGAAGATATATGAGTGGCAAAAAATATGGATGGCAGGATATATGGATAAGTACATGAAAAGTACATTAATTAGTAATTAATGAAATACAGATCAAAACCGCAGTGTTATATGACTATCCATCTTTTAGAATGCCTAAAATAAAAAGTATTGATAATATAGGGGTGTCTGGGTGGCTCAGTCAATTAAGCAGCTGACTCTTGATCTCAGCACAGGTCTTTTTTTTTTTAAAGATTTTATTTATTTATTTGACAGAGAGAGAGACAGCGAGAGCAGGAACACAAGCAGGGGGAGTGGAAGAGGGAGAAGCAGGCCTCCCGCGGAGCAGGGAGCCCGAAGCGAGGCTCAATCCCAGGACGCTGGGATCATGACCTGAGCTGAAGGCAGACGCTTAACGACTGAGCCACCCAGGCGCCTTTCAGCACAGGTCTTGATCTCAGGGTCGTGAGTTCGGGCCCATGTTGGGCTCCGCTCTGGGTGTGGAGCCTACTTAAAAAATATAAAAAATAAAATAAAAATAAAAAGTATTGACAGGGGTGCCTGGGTGGCTCAGTTGGTTAAGCGACTGCCTTCGGCTCAGGTCATGATCCCGGAGTCCCTGGATTGAGTCCCGCATCGGGCTCCCTGCTCGGCAGGGAGTCTGCTTCTCCCTCTGACCCTCCTCCCTCTCATGCTCTCTGTCTCTCATTCTCTCTCTCTCAAATAAATAAATAAAATCTTTAAAAATAAATAAATAAATAAATAATAAAAAGTATTGACAATACAACTGCTGGTGTAACTGGAATTCTTATACCTTGCTGGTGGCAATGCAAAAATGCTACAGCCACTTTAGAAATCATTTCGGCAGTTCCTTATAAAGTTAACATACATCCAGCATGTGACCCAGAAGTCTCCCTCCTACAGAAATGATAATGATGATCACACAAAACCTGTATGTGAATGATTATAGCTGTGTTATTCGTAACTGCCCCAAATTGGAAACAACCTAAATAGTCCTTAATTGAGCAATATGTAGACAAACTTGGCACATCCATACAATGAAATACCACTTCACAATGAAAACAAGTGGATTCCTGATACATCCAATAACATGGATGAATGTCAAATGCCTTATGCTAAGTGAAAGAAGCCAGACTCAAGTCTGTATGCTGAATGATTCCATTTGACATTTTGGAAATGGTAAAACTATGGGGACAGAAAATTGATCAGTGCTTGCCAAACATCTGAGATCAAAATCTAAGCCACATGAGAGATCTGAGCTTCTGTTTCTTCATGTAAAATGGGGGTGATTATACCCACCTCTGAAGGTGTTGTGAGCACTCAATGCCAAAATATATGAAATATTTGGAAAACTGCTAGTCCTCAAGAAATGTTCATTCTCTCTCCCTTCCCTTCTCCTACTTTCAGAATATTGCTTTTACAGATGGCCAATCCCTTCCATTAAGTGTCAATTTGACTAGTATGCCTCATGGAGGGGCCTCTTGTCTTTAGATTCTGGAGGCACCTTCCTTGCCCTCTAGGTATCAACAGCTGTTACTGGCATATATTGACTGTGACTTGAGTGGTGACACCAGCTGGAATCCAACCTGGGGTTCAGATGTGTTCGAAGACTGAATGGGATGACTTTCCAGAACCCTATTTACACGAAGGATGGAACCTCCCCGAGAACTTGTCCTAAGGGAAGAAGAAGATACAGCCATGGATAATGAATGAGTAGGAAGGAGCCCTTAAGAATGACTGAGGCAGGGAAAGAGAGCTGGGACTCTGATGATCTCTCAAATTTGCATACCTGCCCAGCTTCCCTTGAACTGTTTAGGGACCCCCTCTCAAAGGAGTGTAATGCAAAGAGGGGTTATTGCAAAGAGGGGTTCTCTTCCTCTTTGCACCAGAAAACCCTGCAACTTTAGTACTTCAATGGCTATGACAGGAGATTGTGGTGTCTATTGGCCATGGTGGTGCCCTGTGATAATTTTGTGAAGAAACCAGGGCTCAGCAGGAAAGGATTTAACTATGGACACACAGGAAAAATCTCCAGGGAACTTCCAGAAGTACATGGGCATTAAGGAACAAGGGGCTGGGAATTTTGAGTTGTTATTCTTATTGGAGCCTTCTATATCCATAGCCTGGTAGGATCTTCTCCCTACTTCTCCCCACCTTTCCTTTTGATGATTGTCATTTAATGTGTACAGATGGTTGTGATCCTTCGAATGTGGCCAGGTATTTGAAGACAAGCCCGAAGGAGGTCTTCGTGAACAGAAATTTGGTTACCAGACACCTGTTTAGCATCTCCTGAGTGTATACTATAGACAGAACCCTGCTACGTTCTAGCAGGAGGTGCCAGTCCTATCCCGGGATAGTGCCTCTTGTTGGGGGCAATCACACAGGAAACAACTTTAGAATTATGGTATAATAACATATGTTCTCATGCAGAGACTAAGGGCAATGGGCTCTAGGCTTGGGAGTTGCTTGCTACCCCATATTACTTGCAGCTGTTTTTATTCCTGGCTACACACTAGAATCATCTGGAGGGAGGGGTTTCAGAACTCTGAGACCTGGGTCCCACCCAAGACCAATTCAATGGAAATCTGTAGGTAGAGGCCTGCTACTGATATTTTTAAAAAGCTAATAGGTGATTTTATTTTCTTCATATTTTTAGGAGCATTTTCCAATTCATTAAGACAAAACATATTAAACAGGACACAAACAGAGGCAGATTGAAGAACATTCTGCATTTCTTTTTTTTTTTTAAAGATTTTATTTATTTATTTATTTTAGACAGAGAGAATGAGAGAGAGCACATGAGAGGGGAGGGTCAGAGGGAGAAGCAGACTCCCCACCGAGCAGGGAGCCCGATGCGGGACTCGATCCAGGGACTCTAGGATCATGAACCGAGCCGAAGGCAGTCGCCCAACCAAATGAACCATCCAGGCACCCACATTCTGCATTTCTAAGCTTTGTAAAAATTCAAAAAATGAGGGGCACCTGGGTAGCTCAGGTCTTGATCTCAGGGCCATGAGATCAAGCCTTGCATCAGGCTCCCCACTCAGTGCAGACTCTGCTTGAGATTCTTTCTCTCTCCCCCTCTGCTCCTCCCCCTGCTCTCACGTGCTTTCTCTCTCTCTGAAATAAATAAATAAAATCTTTTTAAAAAATTCAAAAATGGGATTCTCGCCCTTTTAAGTACTATATTTTTTCAGTAACAAACTGCTTTAAATATTAAGTGCTGTACAAGAAATGAATCGAAGATAAACTTTATAAATACACAGACAGATATTCCTTTTCTTTCTTTCTTTCTTTTTTTTTTTTTTAGAGTGAGTGAGAGTAGGAGTGGGAGGGGCAGAGGGAGAGAGCAAGAGAGAGAATCTCAAGCAGACTCCAGGCCATTCACGGAGCCCAATGAGGGGCTCGTTCCAGGATCCTGAGAATATGACTTGAGCTGAAACCAAGGGTTGGAGGCTCAACCCATGCTCTTCCCACACAGGTAGATATTTTATGTTTTTTTAAGATTTTATTTATTTATTTGGGAGAGAGAGAGAATGAGAGACAGAGAGCATGAGAGGGAGGAGGGTCAGAGGGAGAAGCAGACTCCCTGCCGAGCAGGGAGCCCGATGCGGGACTCGATCCCGGGACTCCAGGATCATGACCTGAGCCGAAGGCAGTTGCTTAACCAACTGAGCCACCCAGGCGCCCTCACAGGTAGATATTTTTAAGATTAGAATTTACATAATGTGGGTTGCCTGGGTCGCTCAGGTGGTTAAGCATCTGCCTTCGGCTCAGGTCATGATCTCGGAGTCCCGAGATGAGCCCCACATCAGGCTCCCTGCTCAGTGGGGAGTCTGCTTCTCCCTCTCCCTCTCACCCTGCTTGGGCTCTCTCTCGCTCTCTCTCTGTTTCTCAAATAAATAAATAAATAATCTTTAAAAAAAAGAATTTATATATATATATTTTTTTAGATTTTATTTATTTATCTGAGACAGAGAGAATGAGAGAGACAGAAAGCACATGAGAGGGGGGAGGGTCAGAGGGAGAAGCAGGCTCCCTGCCGAGCAGGGAGCCCGATGCGGGACTCGATCCAGGGACTCCAGGATCATGACCTGAGCCGAAGGCAGTCGCTTAACCAACTGAGCCACCCAGGCGCCCGAATTTATATATTGTTAAAACAGTGTGCTTGGGGCACTTGGGTGGCTCAGTTGGTTAAGTGTCTGCCTTCAGCTCAGGTCATGACCTCAAGGTCCTGGGATCAAGCCCCATGTTGGGTTCCTTGCTCAGCGGGAGCCTGCTTCTCCCTCTCTCTCTGCCTGCCGCTCCCCCTGCTTGTGCTCTCTCTCTCTCAAATAAATAAATAATTAATCTTAAAAAAAAAACAAAACAGTGTGCTCAATTTATCCTACTGTCTGAGGTTGGAAGAATCCTGGGATAACTTAAGATTAAAAAAAAAAACGAATTTGGTAGTGAAAATATTATTTTATCCTGACACCACAGGCAAAAAATAAAACCATGATCTTCTTTCTAGAAACGTCCTGTTTTTTGTGTAATTATGGCCAACCACCTCATTTCAAAATATTTAATTCATTTTATCTAAGCTTCTTTACGCCAACAATGCAATACAGTGAAAATTCTTTTCAGCAATAAATAGCAACATTAAAATAAATAAAACCTCCTGAATATTTTAAGTGATGTAAAATTTTTTTATTTATTTAATATTTATATAACTTCTAAAAATAATACAAACATACATAAAATTACTTATTTTTTTCTTTTCTTTTTTTTTTAAAGATTTTATTTATTTATTAGAGAGAGACAGAGAGCACAAGCAGGGGGAGTGG
Organism: Neomonachus schauinslandi; assembly: GCF_002201575.2. Classification (NCBI taxonomy): domain Eukaryota; kingdom Metazoa; phylum Chordata; class Mammalia; order Carnivora; family Phocidae; genus Neomonachus; species Neomonachus schauinslandi. Next base: position 20,829,401 of record NC_058417.1, read on the forward strand.
CAGACAGAGGGAGAAGCAGACTCCCCACTGAGCAGGGAGCCCGATGCAGGGCTTGATCCCAGGACTCTGGGATCATGACCTGAGCCGGAGGCAGATGCTTAACTGACTGAGCTACCCAGGCGCCCCTCTTTTATTTTCTTTTTTTTTTTAAGATTTTATTTATTTATTTGAGAGAGAGAGAGAGTGAGCGGGGGCGAGGGGGTTGTGGAGAGGAGTAGAGGGAGTGGAAGAAGCAGGCTCCCCACTGAGCAGGGAGCCTGATGCCGGGCTCGATCCCAGGACCCTGGGATCATGACCTGAGCCGAAGGCAGACGCTAATGACTGAGCCACCCAGGCTCCCCTAATGTTACTTATTTTTTCTGAAGAGATTATCAGTGAAGGAATTTATTGCTACTTATAATCTTTTTAATATTATTATTAACATTCTATTCCATTCAATGTAATACTCAATATAACATTGGTGATTCCATTTTCACAAGCGCTAGTCAAAAAGGTGCAGTGATATGAGATTCTAGTTATAAGAACTGTTTTTACTGAAAATTCAGTGTGCAAATTTGATCTCCTGAGAACTGGGCAGGATTCACAAAACCACCTTCAGTGTAATTGCCTCCTCATAAGATTTATCACAAATATCCTGAAAGGGTTTACAAGCACTATAAATAAAATACTGTGGCACTTGCCATGTCAGAATTAGACCCACGCACAGCAGACGTCACAGCGGTGTACTGAGGACGGCTAACACCGGTCTTCCAGGGCTGATGGTTAAATACTCAAAAACTTTGCAAGCAGTCTGTTCAACTATTAGTAATGGGAAATCTTCCATAGTGAGAGTAATTTCACCGCAGAAATCAGCAGATGCTACACATCAGGGCACCTTCAAGAGCCCATTGACCAGAACCTGCTACACCTAGGACAGTATTTGTGATTTTACCTAGATTTATCATATTTTGAAAAGCAGCTCCTGCCACCCCTAATCTGCCCTACCTTTTCCCCGGGGACACAAGGAGCTATGATTCAATGAGCACAATACTAAGCCTACTGCAGGCCCATGTGACAGAGGCCCAAGTGTCCCTCTTTTTCCATTAGCTGTGTTAGGCCAAGTCCCCCTAGTCCTGGAATGACACCCTGTGGGTGCATTAGGAGGATTTCCTTGATAACATGTATCCCATTTACTTTGAGCCTGGTCATTTATCATGTATGTATACATGTTAACATATTTGTCCTCCCCATGGATTCGGGTAGAGAAACCTGAATGGGGAAGCTGCCTGATAAGAAAGTCTCTAGAGGGGGCGGAGCAAGATGGCGGAGGAATAGGAGACCTGGATTTCGTCTCCTCTCAGGAATTCAGCTGGATAGGGATCAAACCATTCTGAACACCTACAAACTCAACAGGAGATCGAAGAAAAGAAGAGCAACAACTCTCTCATCAGAAAAGCGACCACTTTCTGGAAGGTAGGACGTGCAGAGAAGTGAATCCGAGGCGATATTCGGGAGGATAGACGGCGGGGGAGGGGCCTCCGTCGGCCGCTTCTGGCAAGTGATAGAGCCGCGGAGCACAAAATCGGAACTTTTAAAAGTCCGCTCCACCGAGGGACGTCACTCTGGTGGCTAAGCGGGGGGTGGAACCCTCCGGGACAGTGTGGTCTCAGGACCCACGGGGTCACAGAAAGACCGGGGGTGCCTGAGTGCGGCCAAGCTCCCAGGTATCGGAGCGGGGAAGCCGGCTGCAGAGACGGAGCCAAGGCGCGGGCTCTCAGCTCAGGGTTGCCATAAACCGTGATCCACGGCACAGTCGGGCCCCTGCTCCTCCAGCAGGGACCCAACAAGCGGCAGATCCGGGGAGACTCACCTTCTTCCCCCGGGAGGAGCGGCGCAGGAGTGCGCCGCAGGGATCTGCTGGGTTTGGAGACTCCACCCGGGGTCGGGTGCCAGAGATAGAAACGCGCGGTCACAGGCCGGGTGAGCACGGAGTGCGGCTGGAGACCGGGGAGACGGGAGTGACTGACGGCTTTTCTCTGGGGACTCACTGAGAAGCGGGGCCCCGAGTTCTCGGCTCCTCCGGGGCGGAGATTGGAAGGCCGCCATTTTCACTCTCCGCCTCCAAAGCTGTACGGAAAGCTCGCAGGGAACAAAAGCCCGGGAAAGCAAACCCGAGCAGATTACTTAGCCGGGAGGGGGCAAGGGCGGGGCAATTCTGCCTCCGGCAGAGACATTTGGAAACCACGGCAACAGGCCCCTCCCCAGAAGATCAGCGAGAACAGCCAGCCAAGGCCAAGTTTACCGATCAGTGAGAACGGCAGAACTCCAGTGCTAGGGGACTACTGCACATAGAATTCATGGCTTTTTTACCATGATTCTTTAGTCTTTCAAAGTTAATTTTTTTTTTAACTGTCTTTTTTTCTTTTTTTTTCTTTTTGAATTTTTCTTTTTCCCTTTTTCAACCAACATCTTATCAATCCCTTTTTTTAAAAAAAAAAACATTTTTATTTTTCATTTTTAGAGTCATATTCTATCCCTTCATAGTAGTTACCCGTATTTTTGGCTTATATATATAAGTTGTTCTCTCTTTAAAATTTTGAGATAGTTTCTTCTAACAGATTAAAATATACCCTAAATCTCTAGTATATGGTGTTTTCTATTCCCCTGCCTGATCACATCCTCTCCCTTTTTTTCTTCTTTTTTTAAATCCTCTTCTTTCTTTTTTTCAAACAACTTCTTATCAATTCCTTTTATAAAATTTTTTATAATTTCCATCTTTACAGTCATATTCCATCCCTTCATCATATCAACCCTTATTTTTGTACATATATAAGTTTTTCTTTCTTTAAAATTTTGGGAGGCACTTTCTTCTAAAAGACCAAAATACACCCCAAATCTAGTGTGTGGAACTGATCTATATACCAGCCTGATCATATTTGATCACATTCTGGTTTTTTTTTTGTTGTTGTTGTTGTTTTGTTTTGTTTGTTTTTGTTTTTATCTTTATCTTTTTCTTTTTTTCTTTTTCTTTTTCTTTTTCCTCTCTTTCCCTTTCTTTTCCCACTGCTTCAAGTCTTTTCTGATTTGTTTAGAGTATATTTTCTGGGGACGTTGCTACTCTGCTAGCATTTTGTTCTCTCATTAATCTATTCTCCTCTGCACAAAATGACAAGACGGAAAAAATCACCTCAACAAAAAGAACAAGAGGTAGTACCGACTGCCAGGGACCTACTCAATACAGACATTAGTACAATGTCAGATCTAGAGTTCAGAATCATCACTTTAAAGATACTAGCTGGGCTTGAAAAAAATATGGAAGTTATTAGAGAAACCCTTTCTGGAGAAGTAAAAGAACTAAAATCCAACCAAGTAGAAATCAAAAAGGCCATTAATGAGGTGCAATCAAAAATGGGGGTGCTAACTGCTAGAATAAATGAGGCAGAAGAGAGAATCAGTAATATAGAAGATGAAATGATGGAAAATAAAGAAGCTGAGAAAAAGAGAGATAAACAACTACTGGATCACGAGGGCAGAATTCGAGAGATAAGCGATACCATAAGATGAAACAACATTAGAATAATTGGGATCCCAGAAGAAGAAGAAAGAGAGAGAGGGGCAGAAGGTATAATGGAGCAAATTATAGCAGAGAACTTCCCTAATTTGGGAAAGGAAACAGGCATGAAAATCCAGGAAGCACAGAGAACCCCTCTCAAAATCAATAAAAATAGGTCAACACCCCGACATCTAATAGTAAAACTTACGAGTCTCATAGACAAAGAGAAAATCCTGAAAGCAGCTCGGGAGAAGAGATATGTAACCTACAAGGGTAGAAACATTAGATTGGCAACAGACCTATGCACAGAGACCTGGCAGGCCAGAAAGGACTGGCAGGATATCTTCAGAGCACTAAATGAGAAAAATATGCAGCCAAGAATACTCTATCCAGCTAGGCTGTCATTGAAAAATTGAAGGAGAGATAAAAAGCTTCCAGGACAAACAAAAACTAAAGGAATTTGCAAACACAAAACCAGCCCTACAGGAAATCTTGAAAGGGGTCCTCTAAGCAAAGAGAGAGCCTAAAAGCAATATAGACCAGAAAGGAACACAGACAATATACAGTAACAGTCACCTTACAGGCAATACAATGGCACTAAATTCCTATCTTTTAATAGTTACCCTGAATGTAAATGGGCTAAATGCCCCAATCAAAAGACACAGGCTATCAGACTGGATTAAAAAACAAGACCCATCGATATGCTGTCTGCAAGAGACTCATTTTAGAACCAAAGACACCCCCAGATTGAAAGTGAGGGGGTGGAAAACCATTTACCATGCTAATGGACACCAAAAGAAAGCTGGGGTGGCAATCCTTATATCAGACAAATTAGATTTTAAACCAAAGACTGTAATAAGAGATGAGGAAGGACACTATATCCTACTTAAAGGGTCTATCCAACAAGATCTAACAATTGTAAATATCTATGCCCCTAACATGGGAGCGGCCAATTATAAGAGGCAATTAATAACAAAAGCAAAGAAACACATCGACAACAATGCAATAATAGTGGGGGACTTTAACACCCCCCTCACTGAAATGGACAGATCATCTAAGCAAAAGATCAACAAGGAAATAAAGACTTTAAATGACACACTGGACCAAATGGACTTCACAGATATATACAGAACATTCCATCCCAAAGCAACAGAATACACATTCTTCTCCAGTGTCCATGGAACATTCTCCAGAATAGATCACATCCTAGGTCACAAATCAGGTCTCAACTGGTACCAAAAGATTGGGATCATTCCCTGCCTATTTTCATAACACAATGCTTTGAAACTAGAACTCAATCACAAGAGGAACGTTGGAAAGAACTCAAATACATGGAGGCTAAAGAGCATCCTACTAAAGAATGAATGGGTCAACCAAGAAATTGAAGAAGAATTTTTAAAAATTCATGGAAACAAATGAAAATGAAAACACAACTGTCCAAAATCTTTGGGATGCAGCAAAGGCAGTCCTAAGAGGAAAGTATATAGCAATACAAGCCTTTCTCAAGAAACAAGAAAGGTCTCAAATACACAACCTAACCCTACACCTAAAGGAGCTGGAGAAAGAACAGCAAATAAAGCCTAAACCCAGCAGGAGAAAAGAAATAATAAAGATCAGAGCCGAAATCAATGAAATAGAAACTAAAAGAACAGTAGAACAGATCAATGAAACTAGGAGCTGGTTCTTTGAAAGAATTAACAAGATTGATAAACCCCTGGCCTGACTTATCAAAAAGAAAAGAGAAATGACCCAAATCAACAAAATCATGAATGAACGAGGAAAGATCACAACCAACACCAAAGAAATACAAACAATTATAAGAACATATTATGAGCAACTCTATGCCAGCAAATTAGATAACCTGGAAGAAATGGATGCATTCCTAGAGATGTATCAACTACCAAAACTGAACCAGGAAGAAATAGAAAACCCGAACAGACCTATAACCACTAAGGAAATTGAAGCAGTCATCAAAAATCTCCCAACAAACAAAAGCCCAGGGCCAGATGGCTTCCCAGGGGAATTCTACCAAACATTTCAAGAAGAATTAATACCTATTCTTCTGAAACTGTTCCAAAAAATAGAAATGGAAGGAAAGCTTCCAAACTCGTTTTATGAGGCCACCATTACCTTGATCCCAAAACCAGACAAAGACCCCATCAAAAAGGAGAATTATAGACCAATATCCTTGATGAACATGGATACAAAAATTCTCACCAAAATACTAGCCAATAGGATCCAACAGTACATTAAAAGGATTATTCACCACGACCAAGTGGGATTTATCCCTGGGCTGCAAGGTTGGTTCAACATCCGCAAATCAATCAACATGATACAATACATTAAAAAAGAAAGAACAAGAATCATATGATCCTCTCAATAGATGCAGAAAAGGCATTTGACAAAGTACAGCATCCTTTCTTGATCAAAACTCTTCAGAGTATAGGGATAGAGGGTACATACCTCAATATCATAAAAGCCATCTATGAAAAACCTACAGCGAATATCATTCTCAATGGGGAAAAACTGAGAGCTTTCCCCCTAAGGTCAGGAACGCGGCAGGGATATCCACTATCACCACTGCTATTCAACATAGTATTAGAAGTCCTAGCCACAGCAATCAGACAACAAAAAGAATCAAAGGCATCCAAATCGGCAAAGAAGAAGTCAAACTCTCACTCTTTGCAGATGATATGATACTTTATGTGGAAAACCCAAAAGACTCCACCCCAAAACTGCTAGAACTCATACAGGAATTCAGTAAAGTGGCAGGATATAAAATCAATGCACAGAAATCAGTGGCATTCCTATACACCAACAACAAGACAGAAGAAAGAGAAATTAAGGAGTCAATCCCATTTACAATTGCACCCAAAACTATAAGATACCTAGGAATAAATCTAATCAAAGAGGCAAAGGATCTGTACTCAGAAAACTATAAAATACTCATGAAACAAATTAAGGAAGACACAAAGAAATGGAAAAACGTTCCATGCTCATGGATTGGAAGAACAAATATTGTGAAGATGTCAATGCTACCTAGAGCAATCTACACATTCAATGCAATCCCCATCAAAATACCATCCACTTTTTTCGAAGAAATGGAACAAATAATCCTAAAATTTGTATGGAACCAGAAAAGACCCTGAATAGCCAGAGGAATGTTGA
>NC_058417.1:20836600-20849327 GCF_002201575.2 Neomonachus schauinslandi
GAGGGACAGCAGTTTTTGGGGAGCGAGGGTTCTGCTCCGGCCACGCTAAGCTTGAGGTGCCTGTTAGCCACTGGATATTTGCACCTTGAGCCCTGAGGAGTGATTAAAACTGGAAATGTAGATCCAGGAGTTATTTGCATATAGATTACCGAGGAAAAGGAGTGTAGATAAAGAAGAGAAGGAGACCCCAGACAGAGCCCTGAGGCACTCCAATATTTGGAGTTTCAGCAAAGAAGGAGGAACTGGCAAAGGAGAGCAGGACGGAGAGGCCCATGAAGTAGGAGTAAAGCCTGACATTGAGCTGTCACCAAAGCCAAGAAAAGAAGAGGCTCCGGGAGACAGGGAGGGATGGACAGTGTTGACCTCCACAGTGTGAAAATAGAAAACTGCCTGGTGGTGGGACAGTCAGTGGCTGTGCCCGTGGCCTGGGCAGTGTCCACACGGTGGTGGGGTCGCACAAGTGACTAGGATGGGAGGCAGAAACATAGACAGCTATGGACGCCTTTTTTTTTTTTTTTTAAAGAAAGCATTGCTGTGAAGGGGAAGAGAGAAGCGGAGTAGGGGCTGAAGGGTTGAGTGGGGTCGTTTGTGCTGCAGGTAGATTTGTGAACACGTTTAGTGATAGAGGGAAATGATGCCGGAGGAGTGGTGGGATCGCGTCGCAGGGCCCAGCTCTTTGGGAAAGGAGAGATAATGGCCTCCGGGGCACAGGGGAAGGGGTGGCCTTTGAAAGTAGCGCAGACACTTCACCCATAGAAACAAGAGGGGCGCAGAGAAGATGAGTTCAGGAGAGCGTCTCTTCAGTATGGAAATCTGAGAGAGTGTCTACGTACTTTCCTCTAATTGCATTCGAGCATGGGATAAAGACCGCGGCTGTTGTGCGTGCGTATTTTTGGGGGGCGGGGGTGGGAAGGATGTAGGAGTTTTGAGTAGAGACTGGGAGGTGTGAATAGTTATTTCAAAGAATAGGCAAGTGACCTTACTTGGAGAGGGTAACAGGATTGCCAGGCAACACTGACTGCCACTTTGGGATTTCTGGCCATGAATATAAAGCTGGACCAGTTAGCCCATGAACGGGCGCTTTCCTCTGGTACCTTGAAGCAAGATCTAATCATGCTTAGGGCCTGCCCCACGAGGTAAGAAGACGCAAAGGTGGCAATGGAATTAAAGGTGTTTGGTAGAGAGTGATTGCAACTATAAAACATGCAATCACAGAAAACTCAGGGGATGGCTGGGGCGACAAGGGGGAGGGGTCATCTGAGCACTGGCTGTGAGTGAGCCAGTAGGATAAGAAGTCATCAGAGGGGATATTTAAAGTCAAGATTTCTCAAAGGCGACCCAGCCATTGGCAATGATAGGGTCAAGATTGTGACCGTGGAGCTCGGTAACAGAGGCAGCAAGGGCAGACCATCCAGGTGGATTCTGAAGTCGCTGTGAGTAAGGATATGGATGTTAGAGAGGACACAGAGACAGTGAGTGGCTCTGACTGAGGTCGGGGCAACAAGGAAGGCTGCACGGATCTCCAAGGAGCTGTGCATAGACGTATGCATGAGGGCAGGTGCATGCATGTGTCAGTGGGGAATATGCACCGTTAGGAGGCAGCACTTGGGAGGAGGGAGGAGATCTTTCAGCTCTCAAGTACAGGTAGAAGCGAAGGTGAAAGTGTTGAAATGGGCTTCAGTGAGGATGCGGTGAGGGAAATATTCAGAGAAGGATTGTAGTTGTCAGGGTCTCTTCTGCCCATAGACTGTGAACTATAGAGGGCACAGCACAAGGCAGGGGAGGGCTAGGAAGTTGGGTGAGATTAGCAGATGTGCAGAGCCCTGAGGAGATGGGGTTCCATCATGAGGGACATGGAAGGGCCTTGGGCTTTTAGTGGGGGTAGGGCTGAATAGGGTGTGGGCCCTAGAGGAGTGGCCGGAAGGTCTCGCGTTCACATTAGACTCTTCTTTCTGGAGGCTTCACAGTAATGGTCAAGGGGGTGGGTTTTAGGGGGTAACTTGTGTAAGAGTGAACACCATCTAGAGCAGGATATCTTGTGTCCTCAGACCAGATCAGGGAGGTAAACAAGAGAAGCAGGCTGGGCCACAGCTGGGAGGGGGGGAACCAGATCAGTGCTTCTCAATCTTGGATATGCAAACAAATCACCTGTTACAATGAAGATTCTGATTCAATAGGTCTGAAGTGGGGTGGGGCCTGAGCTTCTACGTTTCTGACAAGCTCCCTGGTGATGCTCAAGCTGCTGGTCCACGGACCACACTTTGAGTAGTGAGGAGCCCAAGGTCTGCTAAGGGCAACAGCTGCTTCTCACTGGTATCTATTGTTGTCATAGGAGAATGAACGCTCACTGTTGTCTTCTCTTCTGATTTTTAAAGAAAAGCCAGGAATCTGGATTTTTTTTTTTTTTTTAAAGATTTTATTTATTTGACAGAGAGAGACACAGCGAGAGAGGGAACACAAGTAGGGGGAGTGGGAGAGGGAGAAGCAGGCTCCCCGCAGAGCAGGGAGCCCGATGCGGGGCTCGATCCCAGGACCCTGGGATCATGGCCTGAGCCGAAGGCAGTCGCTCAACCGACTGAGCCACCCAGGCGCCCCAGGAATCTGGATTTTTATGTAAAATAGTCCTGTTTAAAATTTTTGGTAAGTAATTTTAAAAATTCTGTAAAACACAGGAGGGCCAAACAAAGTGTGCATTGCATTCCACTATAGCACATGGGTCTGTGATTTCTGATGGAGGGGAATTGGGACAGGCTGGGGATTGGGGAGCACTGGCCTGGGAGTCAGCTCTTCTGGGTCATAGAATTGCTCTGCACCTAGCACTAGAGGTTACCACTCATATGGCTCCTGGAAGTTAAAAAGTAGCTTTTCATGTACCCAGGCTGACATCTGTCCCTGCCAGGCTGCATTCAGCCCCACCTCTGCAAAAAGTGGTCCCTTCTGTGCCCGTCGTTTAGAATGGTCTCCAGCTGCCACCCCACCCCAGGGCATCCCCCTGGCTTTCAAAGTGGTTTAGATGGTGGAGCTCCCAGAAGTCTCAGTTTTCTTTGTGAAATGCCATGAAATATTGACATATTTAATTCTATAATTCAGATTTGGAACGATTTTTCGAGCAGGAAATATGGCTGCATTATATGTACGCAGCTCTCTGCAACTCAAAAAAAGGAATAATCACCCATAAAATATTTGGAAGAAAACACATTCCTGGTTTCCCATTAGCATTTATTTCCACTTGTTTATTCTCTGTGTCACCCACAGCACTCACTCACAGACAGGTGGGAGCAGGCACCCAAAGTTTAAGAACAGTTTATGAAGAAAAGCCCTCGATATTGAACAAATTTAACCCATTAAGCTAATGTGTCCTGAGAATTGAAACTTCTATTATTCTATTTTAGTGGTGAAAACCCTCCGTCGAGCTTGTGGAATGCCAGTGTTTCAAGTGATGGGAAATTTGCCCACGTCCCATCCATTCTTCAAAATCTAGGTGAAGATCCATCTTCTTACTGAGTCTTCTTGGGTTCTGCCCGCTTCTCATCATCACCCTCAGCACTGAGGTGCTGTGTCCAAGACATACATTGAGTTCCTAGTTATATGCCATCTTGATGAGCGTCTTGATGTCCTGCTGCCCAGCTCTAAGCCCAGGCAGGCTGGGACTGTGACTAGCACCTATGCTGAGACAGTTAAAGAACAGCCTCATGAAATTCGTAATCCTAACTTCTCTCTGCATCTCAGGACCTCGGCAACTCCGAGCCTCCCACGAGTCATAAAACACTAAGAATCTTACGATGTTACAGCTTCTCTCTGAAAAAAAAAAAAAAAGCCCATCCATATGAGATTTCACCATAATTTGGTGGCGGGGGAGGGTGACTTCAAGTCTTCAAACTCTCTGGATCTCCCTCGTTCCTGGTATAAGGACTTTCTGCTTCCCTTGTAGTGCTGAAAACAGCGTAGACTTGGGTGTCCTAAAGCTCTGGATTCAAATCTTGGTCCTGTTACTTATTAACTACTTGACTTGACAAAATACTTAATTGAGCTCTTTAAGCCTCAGTATCTGTATCAGGAAAATGAAACAAATACCAAGATCGCTTTTACAGAGTTGGCATGGGGTGTTCAATTATATAGTTAGCCCACTTCCTCTGCTCTCCTCTCTGCCTGCAGGCCCTCCCCACTTCCAATGGCCCACTGGCTATTGGAGATTGACCAGGTGTGTGGATGCCATGACCTGCCCCACTGCAAATGTAAGGCCAAGGAGGTCAAAGCCTGCCTGGAACTCTCCCCTCCAAAACACCATCTCCTCTCAGGCTGCCATACTAAGCCATTCAGAAAACATAGCCCCCAGGTGGAGATCTTTTGGCACAAGTCTAGTGGGCTCTCAACCTCTCCTGATCAATCTTATCTCTGTTACATGGCCCCACAGCCCCCAAAGTCCTGAGCTCACTCTGTCCTGGTGGCATCTTCGCTCCGAGCAACCCCCTACCTCTTAGCAGCTGAAGGCTCATATTTTCCCTGCCTTCAAGCTCTTCCAATGATTGCAAAATGTTGGATTGTGGAGCCTGTCAAATGCATTCATAATGCAACTTTATTTCTCAGAGAAAATTTCCATGGGAAATCAAAGTCTCGGGAGGGCTGGCGCCCTGCATTTATGGTCCTGGGGTGTTTTAGAGCTTTTCTGGAGGATTTCTTTATTCTTGCACTCAGATCAGGGAGAAGGGGACACTAGGGGTGGCATGGGGTGCCAGGGAGGATGACGAGTGAAAGGTTGGAGCACCTGGGGTCTGGAACTGTTGTTCACCAGTGACTGTGTAACAAGTTTGTGCAGTTTGGTCCTTAATGCCATCTTCTTCCTTCTGCAGTACCTTTGTGATGCCTCCCCCTCAGTCTCCTATATGGCCCTCCCCTCCAGCTTTCATCCTGTGCCCTCATCCTATCTCCCTGTATGAGCCCCTCTGCTCCTGCCACTCCCACTACAGCCCCTGGGTATGGCTCCTCAGTCTCTATCTGTAGCCGCCCCAATCTCCAACTTTACTACCATGTGGACATCTTGTAGGCACGCAAGGATCAGAATCGGCACGCCTAGAACCAATCTTTCCCGCAACCCATTCTTTCTCCTAGGGTGCCTGTCTCATTTATTGGTGCTCATCTTCTCTTCGGGAACAATAGGTCTTGGGAAATGTCTGATCAGCCCCTCCCTCACCGTCTATCCAACACACACTGAACTGGAGAGTGAGATGCCTTGGCGTCTGCCCATCATGCTCCATGACCACTCGCCTGGACCCTTTCAGAGCTCTCCTCCCTAATCTCTTCTATCCCTACCAGCCAGCTTTTCCCACTCACACTGAGGTCTCGGCTGATTGATGGAATTCTCCCTGCTTCCCTAAGATGGAAAGATTCAGAGAAGATGATCTCATAAGACCCTTCTGGCCCCATTGGTCTGTAGTTCAGTTACTGTCTAACTCTACTGCTCAAAACCCTGTGAGAGAGCCTTGCCTCTGGATTCCTTCCTCTTCTCCAACCTCCTCCCAGCCATTTCCAGGAGAACTTTCCAAGACTGGAGGAAATCTTGTGATGTCCTCCATGAATGGTTCCTGTCCGCCTCCTTCTCTGGCTTCAAACACTTCCCCAGGTGCTTTCTGTTCAAGATACACCTCAGCACTCTGCAGCAACTCACACTCACCAGGCAGTTCTCCTGCCTCCATGCCTGCATTTTCTCTTCCAGCTGTTGGAGTCTCTTCCCTGTTCCCTTTCCTACTCTTTCCACAGTCCCTTACCTTCTCTTCTATGGGGTCTGTCTGGTGAACTCGTCCTTATTCTTCAAGGACCAAGTCAAGCCTCTCACTTCCTTTGGAGTTAACAGCTTACACATCTCCCTCCCACTTACACATCTCCCTCCCACTTACACATCTGCCTCCCACTTACATGTCCACCTCCCACTTACAAGTCTGCTTCCCCACTGGACTTTAAGCTCCTTAAAAACCCTGATATTGCATTCCCAGAGCCCAGCACAATGCTGACACAAAATACAGGCTCAATAATTACATTTTGATTGAATGGTTCCCCACATCTATGAAATAACATCTATAACAATCTCCTCATTTGGGGATTTGAGACACTTTCTGCTCTAAATCCTTCCACTGTTAGCTATTTCTGTTCAAGCACTTAGGTCACCTGCACCATTTGCTCTCCACGATCATGCCCTGAGCACACCCATCACCACCGTAGCACCTTTTGCCCCACAACTTCCACCCCTTCTCATCTGTTCTTTGAAGCCCAGCCCAATGTCACTTCCTCCTTTTCCTTATTCTCAAGCCCGGACTCACCTCCTCTTCCTAGGACTTCCATAGGCCTTTGATCCACTTTTATGCTTCTTAGCGCTTTGGACCTTGGAATTGAGTGTTGAGGTGAATTTAATTCATCTGTGAATTACTTGCTCTTTGGGACACTCTAGCTACTTACAGGGTCTCCATCGAGGTTGTACTTCTCATGTGTACCATGGGTCTGTTGAGACTCTCCCAGTGATGGTCCATGGGCACCTTAAAATTCATTCATCCCCATCTCTATTTCCCCACAGCAATTTTCTAGTGGTGATCACCCATCTCCTCCCTGGACCACAGCAAGAGCCTTCTCACTGGTTTTCTTGTGGTCACTACAGCCATTGTGCAAACCTGACCAAGTCACCCCCTGCTTAAAATCCTCCATGATTTTCCATGGCTCTTGGGCTAACATCCCAAACCCTCACCAGGGTCTGTCACACCCTCTGCCCCTCCATACCCATACCCAGTGGTCTCCCCCATCCTCTCTGCATATGCTCTCCCTTCCAAGTGCTCTGGATTCTTTCTCACTCGAGGACCAAGCCAGGCTGTTCTGCAGGGAACATTCTCCTTTTCAGCTTTCCCTGGTGGGCCTGGTGACCCCCTCCCTACCCACTCTCTGACCTCTGCTCAATTGTCACTCCTCCTCCTGGACTCTGCCCACACGCCAGCTCCCCTGATTACATAGCATTAGCCAGGGTGTCAACCTCTTGGCATAATTATTTGGGGCAGAGGCCACGTCTCTATTCACCACTGTCCTTTCTCCCTGCCTCTTCCCCACACGTGCCCCTACCTCAGTGTACAGCAGAGTGGGCACTTGAGCCATGGATGCTAGTGTGTATGTGTTGCCCATAGCAGCCTGAAAGAAGGGGCTGCATCTTATTAACCTTGCTTGGGAGCAGGAAGGACGTGTATGTGTTCATGTGTGTAGGGGTGAGTATGGGTATATGCAGAGTTTCAGCCAGTGGCAGAGAAAACAGAAAACACTAAAGCCTATGTACACAAATTTGAGAAGCAGAACTAGAGGGGCAGCCCAGAGCCAAAGCTCATCAGAGCAGAAGAGGGTAGGCCAGTGCCTAGGTCTCCACTGCAGGCTGTCCTGAGAAATTCTGGGGCAGGATTTGTTATCGGCCACGGGAGCAGGGTTGGGAGATGGGCTGTTCAATGGCCCGGGCTTCTTCCTCCCAGGACGTGCCTTACATTGCTTACACGCACAGCTCTTAAGATGATAAATTGTTTGAATGTAGGGACTGTCTTCTATCTATCTTGGTTTCCTCTGCTCCCCATAACAGCTCTTGATAAATAGTAGAAGTTTTGTAAACATTTGCCAAATCGGATTGAATTTATCCCGATCACCGCCTGGGCCCTGGTAAGATTCATTCATTCATTTGACACTTACTGCATATCTACTGTTTTTTTATTTATTCAATGTTTACTGTACACCCACTGTTTGCCAGGCCTGGGGCTACCCTCGTGAAGGAAGCAGATGAGTTTTCTGTGTGCTCAGAGCTCACAGTGTAGGGGGAATTGGACAGTACAGTTAGTGCTAGGCCAGGAAAGATCAGGAGGAAATGGGATTCCAGAGAAGGGAAATTAACGGAGACCTGGGGTGGAGGTAGTGATCAGGCAACACTGCCTGGAGAAAGTGATTCTTTTTTTTAAAAAGATTTTATTTATTTATTTATTTGAGAGAGAGCGAGAGAGAGTGTGCAAACATGAACGGGGGGGGAGGGTCAGAGGGAGAAGCGGACTCCCAACTGAGCAGGGAGCCCAACACGGGGCTCGATCCCAGGACCCCGAGATCATGACCTGAGCCAAAGGCAACTGCTTAACTGACTGAGCCACCTAGGTGCCCTGGAGAAAGTGATTCCTAAGATGAGAATTGACAGAAGAGTAGGAGTTGACCAGAAGTGGGGGACAAGCATGGGAAGTATTTGAGACAGAGAGAAAGCATATGTAGAGGTTGAGAAAACTCTATGTCACTCACCCATTTATCATAGCAGGAGTGAAAAGACTGCCCTGGTGACAGGAGGTGCTGGACCAAGCGCTTGAAGAAATTAATTTTTATTGAGTTTTTGGACAGCCCTGTGAGACAAAGATTATCATTCTGTTTCTCATATAAGACTCAGGAAAATTCAGCAGCTCGAGGAGTTTTGCCCAGCTGCTCAGCAGCTGGGTCAGGTTTCGGACCTATAGCTCAGGCCTTTCCCAACCCTGTGCCACCTGTGAATGCTGAGCCTATGGAGACAGAAGGGCAGCCCTCCTGGGAAGACCCTGGGACCAGAAGCGCCAGCACATCCCCAATGACGTGGCCACAGCTTGCATTCCTAGGCCCACATATGCTGGTCCGACCGTAATTAAGATTAGCATGCTGCTCAGTTGGGGTAGAAGGGGAAGCTAGAAAGGCCACCTCTGCAGACAGCACTTTTGGCCACAGAGTGTGTTGACCTCTTGTCTTAGTATTCAGATGAGGCCCCCAACCAGTTGATCTCAGAGCCAGCCCCTGGCTGCACAATTTGGAAGAAGTTCCACAGGCATGAAGGCCTCATTATGTAATTAGGTCTTTGGAAAATGAGCTATTCTTCAGCCCCTGCAATCAGAAGGCTGGATGCAGCTCAGGGCTCCAAGAGGATGGTGAGTGGGTGTCACTCTTATTCATTGGAGCTGCTACATGAAGACTGTCACAGAGCAAGGAGTCTTCAGGGGGCCCCAGCCACTTGGAGGAGGGAGGAGAGCCCTCCCTCCTTTATCTTCTTACAGAGAACAGCTTGGGGGGTTAGGGACAGAGATTCTCAAACCTGAGTGTGCATAAGGATCACTGGGTGGGTTTGTTAAAACACAGATTGTAGGGCCCCACCCCCTGAATTTCTATTGAGTTGGTTTTGGATGGGGCCTGAGAATTTGCAATTTGAACAACTTCCCTGGTGGTACTGTTGCTGCTAATCTGGGGACCCCACTTTGAGAACCACTCCCTAGAGTGAACTGAAGCACCTGATCCCCAGCTTCCTCAGGTAGACTCCCCTACCAGACCCCACAATCAGAGCTGAATTCCTTAGTCCTCACATGTGCACGGGGTTTGCAGTGAGCTTCACAATTTAGTAAAGGAGGGAAGGAGGAGTGGTTATTCTTATTTTTCAGATTAGGAAGCTGAGGCCAAGTTCCCATGGCTTGGAAATAGTAGAGCTGGGTCTAAAACCTGCATCTTCTGTTGCCCATTGGAATAGCTTACCAGGCTTAAACACAGGCAGACCTTCAGCAGTTAGCTGTTTCTCTTAGCTCAGGGGAGAGGGTCACTAGCTAGTTCTTTCATTCTTCTTGGGCACCAGCTAGACCACCTCTCCTACCCTCTTTCTAGTTGAGTAAGACCAGCCACCAATTTCTCTCCAGTGAAATGGAGTGGTAATGACACATATCTCTTCCAAGCCTGGCCCATATTAACCTCCCACATGCTTTGCCCCAAAGGCTTAATTTCCTGCCTGCTTATGGATGTCAATTTCCAAGGTGACTTTGGAACTCATGAGAACCTGGGTCCTGTCTATGTGTGTGGAGGAGCGTGACCCACGAGTTGAATAGCTACCCAGAACTCTTACGTAATAAACTTCTATTGTATTAAGCCACTAAGATTTTGGGGTCCATTTGTTTCGGCTGCCTAACCTGCTTTAATTAAAATGGTTGGTTTTCTCACAGTATGATCCAATTTTTATACCAAAATCACTTGCTTTCTAAAAATGCAGATTTCTGTGCCGTCCTCCATCCCTACGGCGGAAATGGATTCCCAGGGCTGCAGAGTCTGGAAATCTGTATTTTAAAAAGAATCCTGGTAGTTCTTATGTTACACTAAAGACTGACAACTGTATTCTAGATCTGGGGTTGGCAAACGATGACCCATGGCCAAATGTGGCCTGCCACCTGTTTTTGTACAGCTAGGGAGCTAAGAACAGGTTTTACATTTTTAGATGGTTAAACAAATCAGAGGGAGAATAGCAGAATAATATTTTGTAGCAACGTGAAAAGTTTTGTTGGAATATAGCCATGTTCACTTGTTTATATACTGTCTTTGGCCCTGTTGGGGCTTCCATAGCAGCTTGAGCAGTTACAACAGAGACCATATGGCCCACAGAGTCTGAAATATTTACTATCTGACCCTTTACAGGAAGTTTGCTGACCCATGTGCTAGATCTTAAAACTGTACTTTAGAGGGTGCCTTCTGTTGAATGGTAATGTGAAGCTATGGCATCGTGACCCGTGGACTTAGAGTCCCTGTGGCATGGACAAATGAGAGCAAATATTATCGTTCACTCATTCATTTATTTATTCTTTTAGTAAACATTTATTGGATGCCCTTGAAGTGCTGGGCATTGAGATGCAAACGAGAACATGATAGGTGAATAATACATAAGCTTGGCAATTATGCTTTTTCCATTATAATGACACTCATTATTAAATAAAAGGCTAAACATTAACTAACTTCTATTTACTGTATAACCGTGTTACATATTGCTGCTCAGGAATTTTTGCAGAAGGCATTAGTAGAAAATGTTCACATTAGAAGATGAGTGCCCCTGTTGAAGATCCTGTGTTTTCCAGGAATAGTGATCAGTGGAGACCGAACTAGAAGTAGTTTCAGACAGAGTCAGAGAATTCTCTGTATTTTCTTTTTCAACATGGAACAACATGAGCCAGTAGAAGAGGCAAAAATGTCTCGAAGGACAACATCTAACAGCAACAGCAGAAGGGGAAGAGAATCTAGAATTCCTGGAGGCCACGTAGAGAAGAGAGATGTGATCTGGATATATCTGAACAGCATGGCTCTGGCCACTCAGTGAGCTCGATGGCAACAGGGGAACAGTTTGGTTTCATGGGTGAGAATCAAATTCTAGGTACCTCTTGAGGCCCGTGTCTCCCTGCTTTTTGTTTTCACTTGTCCATGCCACAACAGGTAGGCCAGCCTGAAGAAGTTGAATAATGGAATTCACTTGATGCTGAGGACAAGGAAGAGGGCAAAGCCAACTCTAGTGTGATCTGAACAGAAATTAATGCTTGAGGACTCTAGTCTGGGGTTGGAGTGTAGGTAAGTTGGAAGGGGTTCTAGGTAGCAATGATCCTCAGTATGAGTCCAGATTTTAGGTCAAGAAGGTACATATAAGTTAATGAAATGAGTTCCTAAAGCAGGATCCCATTTTATTTTATTTTAAAGATTTTATTTATTTATTTGTCAGAGAGACAGAGAGAGAGCACAAGCAAGGGGAGTGGCAGGCAGAGGGAGAGGGAAAGCAGGCTCCCTGCTGAGCAAGGAGCCTGGTGAGGGACTTGATCCCAGGACCCTAGGATCATGACCTGAGCCAAAGGCAGACACTTAACCAGCTGAGCCACCCAGGTGCCCCCAGGATCCCATTTTAGAAGAAAAAGTCAGATGAAAACAAAGAGATAATGTCATGCCACCACCACTTACCTGATCTAGACTTCAGGGTCAAGACTTAGTTCTGATGGACAAAGCTAAAAGTCAAGGCTAGAGCTAGGATAGAAGTTCAGACAGGCATTGGAGGCCAAATAGGGAGGCTCAGCACTCAAGAGGTACCTAGAACTTGATTCTCACGCATGAAACAAAACTGCTTCCTTGAAGCTTGAGGAATAGCTAGCTATCTGACAAAGTTCCAGGCAAAATGATACAAAAGAAATCATTGGGGGGACTTGTAGAAAAGTTCCTTAAAGAGCACTGACTTAAGGGGGCAGGACATCTTTTTGCCTTCCCTTCCCTTCCTGCAGCCTCCCAGAATACAGATGTGATGGGTGATGTTGCAGCAGCCATGTTGGGCCATGAGGTGACTTTGAGAATGGAAGCTTATGCTAGGATACTGTTTCTGAACAATAGGAGTCTGGGTATCTAATAACCCTGGAGGAGCCACACCAGACTTTGGATTGTCTATCTCCACACTTCTTTTATGTTAGATAAAAATAATTTTCTATCTTGTTTAAGCCAGTTATTTGGAATTTTCCATTACACAATGTCAAAATTACTCCTGATACTTCTCCCCATCCAGTAGCATCTTCTTTTTTTAAAAATTTTTTATTGTTAAGTTAATCACCATACATTACATCATTACTTTTTGATGTAGTGTTCCATGATTCATTGTTTGTGCACAACACCCAGTGCTCCATGCAAAACGTGCCCTCTTCAATACCCATCACCAGGCTAAACCATCCTCCCACCCCCTCCCCTCTAGAACCCTCAGTTTGTTTTTCAGAGTCCATCATCTCTCATGGTTCATTTCCCCTCCGATTTCCCCCCTTCATTCTTCCCCTCCTACTATATTCTTTTTTTTTCTTAACATATATTGCATTATTTGTTTCAGAGGTACAGATCTGAGATTCAACAGTCTTGCACAATTCACAGCGCTTACCAGAGCACATACCCTCCCCAG